>NC_052490.1:10963209-10973673 GCF_009730915.1 Dioscorea cayenensis subsp. rotundata
GAACTTCTACACGGGCATGTGTTTTCGTTCAGAGCTAATCCCGAGAGGACTCAAGGGCGTGTGATTGCCCCTGTGAACGACCTTGTGATGGTCACACGCTCGTGTGTAACTTCCACATGGGCGTGTGTTTCTTTATAGAAGTTTAGATCTTTATCCTGAGAAGACACAGGGGCGTGTGTCTACCCCTGTGTCTGACCCTGTAAACTGCACACGGCCATGGGGAATCTCCACATGCCGTATGAAACTCTGTAGAGAAAATCCTCTCCATCGTGAGAAGATACAGGGATGTGCGAATGCCCCTATGAAGGGCCTTGTGAAGGTCCACGACCATGTGGAATTTTCACACAGGCATGTGAAACACTTAGAGAAATTCTCGTGTGGACAAAGGAACCACAGGGGCGTGTGGGTGCCCCTGTGGTCGGGTATACGGGCGTGGGTAATTTCCACACCCTATGTGGATGCGTTCAGAGTCAAAGAGTGTTATCCTGAGAGCACCCAAGGGTGTGTGTCTACCCCTGTGAAGCTCCCCTGTGGAGTCACACAGGCGTGGATAATTTCCACACGCTCGTCTGGATGTACAGAATTCAAAAGGCCGTGATTTCTCTTCATAAATCTTGTTCGCCTTTTCATTTTCACACTCCCAAACACTTTGAGAACACATCCTTGCACTCTCCTGACCTTGCACCGTCGTTTTAGAGAGATTTCACTCGAGTTTTCCGGCCGATTTCAAGGTTTTTATATTCATCTTGTTAGTAAACACTTATTCTCTCTTATCTTCATCATACTTGATTTTATTCAATTAAACCTGCTGAATGTGCTTTGTTTTGATGTTTAAATGATGAATGTATATTTTAGAAGCATTTTAGAATGAATTTATGATGTATTTTGTAGCGTATTACATAGTGGCCGTGCGGGTTTCACACCCCGTGGATCCACACGGGCGTGTGGAATTTCCACACGACCTTGTGGATTTCTACCGAATTGTTATTTTGAATGAATTTTATCGATTTATTTTCAATTCTTGTAGATATGGCCGCAAAACATAGAAAATAGCCAGCAAACATCCACGCGAGCCCTCACCTGATCTGGAACAGATGGAGTTTGCGATACTCGAGCACCAGTCTCAGTTTGAGTGACAAACCTGTGCACTTGCGGGATATACGCAAGGGGATCTTGTCAAGTTTTTGGCGCTGTTGCTGGGGAGCTAGCAGTTTAGAGATACTTTGCACTTTGTTTTCTTAGCTATTTCACCACACATTCTATTTCATATCTCCTTATTCTATCATTCCTGCAACTTTTCCTTATTCCTTTCTGTTGCAGAAAATGATTAACATGTTTGAATTATTTGACACTATCATGAGAATGGTTGAACACGTAGAGTAGAAAGTTCAAATAGTTGCATGGAATGACATATCGTGTTATTCTTACCATGGACAATGTACAACTCAACAGCCATTAGAAAAATCGGTTGAAGAGTACATCGCCAGGATTCAAGGGCAAAGCTGTGAATTAGATAATGTGATAAAGGAGTTTGAGGAATCCACTTCAGTATCAATGAGTGACCAGTTAGAGGAGAGTGTAGAAGGAATCCTTGCTAGGTTTGATTCTTCCTATCAAGATTAGAAGCAAGAACTCTTTTCAGTTGGAGTTGCTATTTCAAATTTGGAATTCTGTAGAATGGACACGTTGATATCCATTGCAGATTGTGAAGAAATAGATTTCCAGGTGGAAAAGGAAGAGAGTAACTGTGAACATGAGGCGAATGATTTTGAGGAGATTGATAAATTGAAGGAGGGTAGCTTGCGACCATCAATTGTCGAACCACAAGAACTTGTGCTTAAAACTCTTCCAGCACATTTGGAATATGCATTCCTAATGGAGGACTCTAAACTCCCCATAATCATGGCGTCGAACTTATCTACGGAGCAAAAGGATAAGCTTGTTAGCATGTTGAAAAAGCACAAATCAGCCATCACATGGAAGATCTCCGACATTAAGGGTATAAATCCATAATTTTGCACTCATAAGATCCTAATGAAGGATGACTATAAATCTGTGATCCAACCTCAGTGAAGATTGAACCCGAATATGAAGGAGGTTGTTAAGGCGGAGGTAATAAAACTTTTGGATACAGGAATCATCTACCCCATATCCGACAACAAGTGGGTGAGTCCGACCCAACTTGTCCCGAAAAAAGGAGGAATAACAGTAGTGAGGAATGAAAAGAATGAGTTAATCCCCACGAGGACAATTACTGGTTGGCGAGTTTGCATTGATTATAGAAGACTAAATGACGTCACTCGGAAAGATCACTTTCCTTTTGTCATTCATTGACGAAATGTTGGAGCGACTAGCGGGGCATCATTTCTACTGTTTCCTTGATGGCATGTCAGGATACTTTCAAATTCTGATAGCCCCAGAAGATCAGGAGAAAACCACATTTACTTGCCGGTATGGTACCTTTGCTTATAGAAGAATACCTTTCGGGTTGTGTAACGCCCCTTCAACATTTCGGCGCTGCATGACGGTAATTTTTGACGACTTTCTCGAAGATATTATGGAAGTTTTCATGGATGATTTTTCAGTGTTCGGGGACTCTTTCGATGCTTGCTTAACCAATTTGGAAAGAGTATTAGTGAGATGTGAAGAGACGAATCTCGTCCTTAACTGGGAGAAGTGTCACTTTATGGTACAAGAAGGCATTGTCCTTGGACATAAGATTTCTCAGGCAGGTATGGAGGTGGATAAGGCGAAGATTGAGATAATTGACAAGCTTCCACCACAAATGAATGTAAAAGGGATCCGTAGTTTCTTGGGTCATGCAGGTTTTTACAGAAGATTTATTAAGCACTTTTCGAAAATCTCCCAACCGTTGACCAAACTTCTGGAGAAAGATACCCCTTTTGACTTCGGAAATGACTGTCTGAATGCATTCAATGTATTGAAAGAGAAGTTAGTGCAAGCACCAATCCTAACAACACCGAAGTGGGATGAGCCATTCGAAGTAATGTGTGATGCTAGTGATTTTGCAGTGGGAGAGGTTTTGGGTCAGAGAAGAAATAAGCAATTTCAACCGATCTATTATGCTAGCCAGACTCTCACAAGTGCACAAGAGAATTACACCACTACTAAAAAGGAATTATTAGCAGTAGTGTATGCTTTTGATAAATTCAGACCATATCTCATCCTATCTAATGTCACCGTGTTCACAGATCATTCTGCACTCTGTTATCTCATGAACAAGGCAGATGCGAAGCCGAGATTGATTCGGTGGATATTGTTGTTGCAAGAATTCGATATGGAAATCAAAAATAAAAAGGGGACAGAGAATGTGGTTGCCGATCATTTGTCGAGATTAGAGGGTTGTGAGGGGCAAGAACCGGCAAGCAAGGAAGTTAATGATTTCTTCCCTGAAGAACACCTGTATGCGGTACAGGAATCAAAATTAGAAGATACCCCATGGTTTGCGGATTTTGCAAACTATCTGTCATGAAAGGTATTCAAGCAGAGCTTAAGCTTTCAACAGAAGAAGAAATTTTTCAGTGACCTTAAGAATTTTTTCTGGGAAGATCCGTACCTGTTCCGTATTTGTGCAGATCAGATGGTGCAAAGGTGTGTTTCTAGGGAGGAAGGGTGGAACATCATTGTGCATTGTCACTCAGGGCCAGTGGGGGGCACTATGCGTCAAGTCGAACTGCAGAGAAGGTTCTAGCTGCTGGGTTCTACTGGCCGACATTATTCCAAGATGTTCATCAATTCGTTTTACGATGTGATAGTTGTCAAAGCGCTTGAAACTTATCACGAAGGGATGAGATGCCTCAAAATCCTATGCAATTTTGCGAGGTGTTTGATGTATGGGGAATTGATTTCATGGGACCATTTCCAAAGTCCAATGGCAATCAATACATTTTGGTAGCACTTGACTATGTTTCCAAGTGGGTGGAAGCCCAGGCTCTTCCAACTAATGATGCAAGAACTGAGGTGAAATTTCTTAAGAAGTTATTTACTCGATTCGGAACTGCGAGAATTATCATTAGCGATTGGGGAACACATTTTTGTAACACACAATTGGCGAAAGTGTTAAAGCGTTATGGGGTTCATCATCGTCTTGCGACACCTTACCAACCGCAAATGAGTGGGCAAGTGGAGGTTACAAACAGAGAGCTCAAGAGAATCTTAACTAAAATAGTGGAACAAGGTAAACAAGATTGGTCTAAAAGTTTGGACGACATGCTTTGGGCTCATAGAACAGCATACAAAATACCAATAGGGACCACTCCCTATAATCTAGTGTATAAAAAATCTTGCCATTTACCGGTGGAGTTAGAGCACAAAGCGTATTGGGCAATTAAAGTGATGAATTCTGACTTGCGCAAATCTTGAGAGCAACGAATATTACATCTCAATGAGCTAGATGAATAGAGGATGAATGCATATGAGAAGCAAGCATATATAAGGAAAGAATTCGGAAGTGGCATGACAAGCATATTAAAATCCTGAAAGACTTCAAAGTCGGCGATCAGGTGCTATTATTCAACTCTTGTCTAAGTTTATTCCCGAGGAAACTTAAATCAAGGTGGTCTGGTCCGTATACCGTAACTGAAGTTTCAACTCATGGAGCCATTGAGATTAGTCATCCAGAGAAGGGCACATTCAAGGTGAATGGACATAGGCTGAAACCATACCATGGCGGAGAAATTTGCAGTGACAACAGAGAAGTATTTTTCATCCATGAACCCTTATGAGGTAAGGTAAGGTACGTCAAGCTTAGTGACGTTAAACAAGCGCTTCTTGGGAGGCAACCCAAGTGTTTACTGTTTTTCCTATCTTCTTAGTTTAGTTTGTTTGCATGAATAAATTGTTAAGTGTTGTTGTCTCGATTTTTAAGTGCTTGTGTTGCGATTTTATTGTGGGTTTTTATTATTCATCGTATGTTTGGTGAAGAATTGGCAAAGTTTGGTCGTTTGAGTTCTATTTGGTGTTTTTTATCTGGTAAATTTTGCATAATAGGGCAGGCTCTAAGTGTGTAAACATGTTCAAAATATTTCTGCAGAGCCTGCATGTTTTTCTAAGTCACCCAGAGAAAACACACAGGCGTGTGGAATTTCCGCAAGCCCGTGGGTGTATACTGCGAGCTCATCCAGAGAAGACACAGGGGCGTGTGGCTGCCCCTGTGGACAACCATGCGACTGTCGCATGCCCGTGGGTGATTTCCGCACGGGCGTGTGAATTTCTGCATTGGGCAGATTTTCCCGGGAGCACACAGGGGCTGTGGGCGACCTTGTGAAACACACACGGGCGTGGGTAATGTCTGCACGCCCGTGCTAAACTCTGCCGTTTGTTCACTCCATCCCGAGAAAACACAGGGGCGTGCGGCTGCCCCTGTGAGTTGGGCATGTGTAAGTCCACGCCCGTGCGGAATTTCCGCACGGGCGTGTATACATTTTTCTCGGATATCTAGCATGGCCACAGGGGCGTGTGTCCACCCCTGTGAACCCTTCGTTTGAGGGCGCACGGGCGTGGACGACTCCCGCACGCCCATGTGGATCTCCAGGATTTAAAGGACCATCCGCTCTCCCAATACAAGAGTCACACCCTTCCCCTCAAATAAACCTACGACGCCCAAAGAGCATTTTTCTAACATTCTTGTCCCCTACTACTGTCGTGTTCGAGTTGATTGATTGAGCATTGTGTGGATTGTAAGGGTGTTTAAGTGCAGCTCATCGGTAAGCCTTGATTTCCTCCCTTCTTCGATTTCATTTGAATCTAACCGATTACCTGTGATTGAAATAGTCAATACACATCGTTTTCTTGCTAAACTAGTTATGATTTGTTTTTAAGATGATATGGAAGTGAGATAGAGAGGTGGCATGGAGATTGCTACAAGGACCGTGTGGTTTCCACGCCCCGTGGAAGCGCACGGGCGTGTGTAATTTCCGCACTGCCGTATGTTCTTATTTTTCTGTAGCCTGAATGGAACTAATTGATTTTCCTTTTTTAATACATGCAGGTATGGCTACCAAATCAAAGATAGCAGTTGCTAAGTGGCCTCGAAAGACTGCCCCTGAGCCAGAAGTTATGGAATTCACAGTCCCTACGCATCAAGCTCAGTTTGAGCGGTTAGAGAAGCTTAAGTTTGGTCAAACACGAATTCCTGATGTTGGGTTACTTAGGAAGGTGCAACTAGCAGATGATATGGCGGACGAGGTCGAGAAATTATTATTGGTCAGTAATTGGCACAAGTTACTGAATATTCATGACCCTGCTATCTGCAAACTCACTTTGGAGGTACTTGCTTCATTTAAGTTCGACCGCTCTTATGCTCATTTTGATAGTGTCGACGCGATTCAGTTAAGAGCTTTTGGGCAGCATTATAGTATGAGTATCACACAGTTTTCCACTAGACTTGGTCTATATGATGAAGAGTATACTGAAACTGAGGAGTATGAGAATCTCCTAATTGACATGACGGGTTTATCTCCCATTGAGGCATATTCATTATTATGTGGAAAGGGGCGTTATGAACCAGGAGTGTCTAAGGCGTCATGCTTATCTTGACCGAGTTACAGATATCTTCACGCCATCATAAGCAGGAGTGATAGCATGGGAGTCATCAACAAGCAAGAGCTTCTATACTTATACTCCATGGTTCAGAACAAACTGGTCCATCTGGGACACATTTTAGCGGAGTATTTGAAGCATCAAGGACAATATCCTCGATTGGGTGTCATCTTCTCGGGTCCATATATTACCAGACTCATAGTGGGCATGGGTTTGCGAGACAAAATCAGCGAAACCGAGAAAGCGATAATACCAGCACCACTTGGGTTAGGAACAATGAGGCTCATGGGGTTGATCCGAAAATATTCAAATGGTGTTTATGTGCTGAACATACCATTTGAAGATGAAGCTGGGGCATCTCAGTCCGCTCCCAAGCCCCAACCAGTGCCGATGGAGTCCGAGACACCTCCAGCGGTAGAGGAACTACCCCCCGTGCGTATATTTCCACCATCTCAAGCTCATGATCGTTTTGAGAGGCTTGAGAGCTCCTTGGGAGTGATACGGACAGAGGTTGCTGAGGCTCAAGCAGAGATTGCCGAGATTCGGGCTATGCAGGCCACTTAGTATACAGAGTTCATGGCACGTTTCAACATATTACAGCTGATCCTAGAGCGAGACGTTGCCTCATCATTTGTCCTGCAGCCGAGGACCCTTCAGGCCTGTCAGTTCCTCCAGCACCTCCATCCTCGACTCCAGCACCGGTGGACCCACCATGTGCTTCCACTTCAGCAGCAGCAACAGCACAGGAGCCCGAGAGCGACTCCGACACTTGACTTTTCTTTTACTTTCGTGCATTTTACTTTATTCTATTTTCTTGTTTTAGACTTGTTCACTCATAAAGGATTTTTCCTTCTGAGTTTATGTTATGTTGCATTTATTGAGTCGTCTTCATTGCTTCATCTTTTATACACTGGAGTTATTTTTGTTTTTCTTGAGCTTCACTGAACCCCCTCGTGTATGCGTGCAGATGGTCTTGTCATCTTGTGAATTGAGACTTAGTAATGGGCACGGCCAAGGTGCTTCGGCACTTGGCCGTGTGAGCTTCACAACCCCTTGGAACTCTACTCCCAACGAACTAGCTTCATCAAACATCACACTAGGAGTCAGGGGAGTATTATTTTGATTGCTTCTCCCACATTTGCTTTTGAATGATTTATGTTTTGAGTGAGCTTGAATGTGTACATTGGGGACAATGTACAACTTAAGTGTGGGGGGAAGTTTCATAATGCGCACATCTTTTCTATTGTTCTTGATTGATATATGCTCACATAGCCAATGGCGGTTCACCTTAGTTGCAATGATTGTATTCTTAAGTTTGGGAGAATTGTTAACATTGAATGTTTTCATGCTCTAGTTCTAGCTTGAATTTTTAGGAATTTTTGCCCGATTTACACTTAGTGCACTACTCACTCTCTGAACTCTATTGGAAACTCATGTTCGATGTTAAAGGGACTAGTTAGGTTTACTTCTTTTGCTAAATTCAAAAAAAAAAATGAAAATGAAAAGAAGGAACAAAATAGTTTTATTGTTTATTTGTATTTGTTGGGTGGAAAGAGCTACCACCTATGAAGTATGAAGCTACTCTCACAAGTCGGATACTAGTTATGTCCTAATGAGAGAAAGAGCTATCTCATAGGATGAGTGAAAGTTACCACTCGGGTAGAAAGAGCTACCACCTCGAAAGTGCGAAAGCCACCTTAGCGGCCGCTTTGGAAAGGGCTACCTCAGAGGATGTGTGAAGCTACTACCATCTTTTAAAATTTTTGTCACTTTTGTAGATAAATAAGTCCCTTGTACTTAGAACTTTGAGGAGTATTCTTTGGGTTGTTTTGAGTGAGTTCACACACATACATGAAATTCGGGTTTGTCGTCCTTTTTTATTCAAGTTTTTAGCTAGAGCTTTGATTTTTCATATTTAGTGTTGAAATTTTCCTTACTTGTAGAATACTTTCTTTGTATGCCTCGGTGAACCTAAGGCCAAGCACTTTCAATATTTTCTTCATTGATGCACAGGATGTTTTAATGTTTGCATGAGGACAAGCAAAAGCGTAAGTGTGGGGGAGTTTGATAAGTGCTTGTGCGATATGATTACGAAGTGTTCATTCCTTATGTTGAGCATTACTTTTCTCAGGTTTTTACACTAATATGTGTGTTATTATGCTACTTTTATGCAGGTAGGGTTGTGAGGCCGAGTATGAAGGAAATAGGCCAATGTGGCTCATAATGCACCTATTTTGGAGAAAATCTCGCTAAGGTTAAAATGCGAAGACATAGGTCAGGTGTGAGATGCTAGAGTGTGTGCCAACCTCCTCATATTCGAGTGAGCACATCCATTTAGAGGGGCACAAAGGCAGTCACACTCAAGCATTCCGATTTATGCACATAAGAACAAGAGCTCCACCAACATGTAAATCATTGATGAAGCAAGTGATTCACGACGTAAACGTGTGCTGGTTTGCGTTATCCCGATGAAAATATGGAATTGGGAAGTTATTCAGGTCGAAAACTGTAGAAGAGCACTGTACTATGTACTGTAGCAGCACTTTTCACAGTCGGCTGAGAAATCAGAGAAACAGAGAATCCACACGAGCGTGTGGAAATTATCCACGGCCGTGTGGAAATTCAACATGGGCGCGTGTACCGTCCACGCCCGTGGAGTCGCCCGATTCCAGCCCTATTTAAAGCCGATTCATCCCGGATTTTGGTATTCTTTTCTCCATCTTTTCCCCAACTTGAGAGAGGGCTTCGGCTAGGGTTTTGAGGGGTATTGGCTAGGTTTTTGGAGAGGTTCTACAGCTCCGGCATCGCGTGTCATTTGGAAGAAGGTTATTGGGAGAGCTTTCGTCGGCATCGATCCGGCGAGGTGTATCCTAGGCCGGACAAAGGATCCCTTGCGACGAGTAGAGGACTCTCCACAAGACAATCGACACAACCATCGAGGGGGTTTCTTTATGGATTCATTGCTTTTACATTTGATTTCTTTGATTGTACATAGCTCCATGGAGAGCTAAACCCCTAGTGGGTACTTGGGTGATTGTGAACCCTAGGATGTATTCGTTTCATTGAACTTCTTTATTATGCTTTCAATAAATTGATGTTTATTGTGAGTTCCAACCTTGAATTCTTGATTGTACAAACATTTCCTCTAGAGTGACACTAGGTTTTAGAGTTCTTGTTGGTAACCTTGTGAGTGAGTGACACATCATGAGCGTTAGACAAAGCTAGGTTGGAGAGGGTTGAGAGGGTGAGTCGAGAGGTACAGGAGCGTCCCCTTTCCCCTCTGATGTGATAGATTCTACCTCCGTTCCTCGAGTTCTTTGCGGCCATAATAGAGTGAATGGTCAAAGGGATGAATCTCTGTTGGGGCTTAGTTGCGCGTGCAACGGAGTGAAGCGTTGAGGGGATCTTAGTATCTAGGGCTTAATTGTGGTTAGGGACTTTCCGCCTGGACCAAAGGGTTAGGTCTATAATTAGGAAGAGATTTATCACCTGAAATCCCTAAAGCTCATTGCAACTTTATTCGAGTATGAGGTTGAGAGGTTATTTAATCTCTCCTCCGGGACATGAATAGAGTTAGGCATAGTTGACCTTAGATTTGGGACTATGTATGTAAGGATTTCCATGACTCACCATTGCATTGATTAGGAAGCATAATAGAGAGTTCTTGCATTTGAAGCAATTATCCTAGGTGAAGCATCATCTGAGTACCCCATCTTTATCGATTGTCTTACCTCCTCCTTACTTTTGCTCTCTTACTTGTTGCTTTTAATTGTTGAGAATTGAATCATTATCACACTTATCATTGTTGATATTCCACATAGCTAAGAATCGAATTAAGTGTCTTTACTCCCTACTTCTATGGATTCGATACCCGCTCACCCGGGATTATTACTCGACAAACCC
>NC_052490.1:10974673-10989834 GCF_009730915.1 Dioscorea cayenensis subsp. rotundata
GAAGAAGAAGAAGAAGAAGAAAAATAATAATAATAAAAAATTAAAGAAATAAATACAAAAAGAAAATAGAAATAATATAATAATAGAAAATAAAATAAATGAAATAATAATAATAAAATAAGACGAAAAGATAAATAAAATAATAAAAATAATCATAATAATCATAACAATAATAAAAATAATAAATAAACAATAATAACTAGTAGTAGAAAAAGAATAAGAAAAAGATGAATAAAATACAATAAAAAAATTTAGAAAAAGAGGAAGAAAAGGGAAATATAATAAAAAAATAAAAAATAAGAAAAATAATAAATAAATAAATGAATAAGCAGAATAATACATAATAATAATGATATAATATATATATAAAATAAGAAAAATAATATATAAATAAGAAGAATAAATAATAATAATAATAATAATAATAATAATAGAAATAAATAATAAGAAAAATAAAATAAAAATAAAAAATTAGAAAAAAGAAGAAGAGAAAATATAATAAAAAATAAGAAAATCACAAATAAATAAATAAATAATAATAATAATAAGACGAAATATAATAAAAAAGATAAATAATAATAATAATAATAATAATAATAATAATAATAATAATAATAATAATAATAATAATAACGAGAATAAGTGGAAGAGATATGCTAAAAAATATGAAAAACAATTAAAAATAATATTAATAAAAAGCAGTAGTAGAAGAAGAAGAAAAAGAAGAATAAATATAATAAACAATAAGAAAAATAATTAATAATAAATAAATAAGAATAATAAGAAAAACAAATATATTTAAAAAATATGAGAAATAATAATTAATAGTATGAAGAAGAAGAAGAAGAAGAAGAAGAAGAATAAGAAAAACAATAAATAAATAAATACTAAGAAGAACAAGAACAAGAAAGGAATAATATATAAATGATAATAAGAAGAATAATAATAATAATGCTAATAATAGGAAACAGAAGAAGAAAAAGAAAAGAAGAATAAATATAATAAGAAACATAAGAAAAATAATAAATAAATAAGAAGAAGAAGAAGAACTGGAAGAATAAGAAGAAATATAATAAAAAATAAGAACAATAATAAAGACATAAACAATAAGAAGAAGAAGAAGCAGAAGCAGAAGAATAAGAAAAATATAATAGAAAAATAAATATTAATGAGAAGAAGAAGAAATACAATAAAAAATATGAAAATAATATTAATAATAAATATAAGAAAATAATAAACAAATAAGAAGAAGATATATAATAATATAAAAATAATAATAATAATATAATAATAATAATAATAATAATAATAATAATAATAATAATAAGAAGAAGAAGAAGAATAAATATAAGAAAAATAAGAAAAATAATAAACAAATAAGAAGAACAATAAATAATTAAAATAAGAAGAAATATTAAAAAAATTTGAAAATAATAATGATAAAAAATAAATAATAAGAAGTAGCAGAAAATGAAGAAGGAAGAAGAAGAAGAAGAAGAAGAAGAAGAAGGAAAAAAATTTAATACTAAATAAATAAGAAAAACAAGAAGAAGAGGAAATATAATAAAAAAATGAGAATAAATAATAATAATAATAATAATAATAATAATAATAATAATAATAATAATAATAATAATAATAATAATAATAATAATAGGAAGCAGAAGAAGAAAAAGAAAAGAAGAATAAATATAATAAAAAACATAAGAAAAATAATAAATAAATAAGAAGAAGAAGAAGAAGAAGAAGAAGAAGAAGAAGAAGAAGAAGTGGAAGAATAAGAAGAAATATATATAAAAAAAATAAGAAAAATAATATATAAATAAATAAGAAGAAAAAGAAATATAATAAAAAATATTAAAATGACAATAATAATAAAAATAGTAATAATAATAATAATAATAATAATAATAATAATAATAATAATAATAATAATAATAATAATAAAAACAAGAAAAACAGGAAAAGAAGAATAATATTAATAATAATAAATAAATAGATAATAAGAAGCAGTAGTAGAAGAAGAAGAAGAAAAACAAGAATAAATCTAATAAAAAATAAGAAAAATAATTAATAATAAATAAATAAATAAGAATAATGAGAAGAAGAAGTATATTTAAAAATATGAAAAATAATAATTAATAGTACAAAGAACTAGAAGAAGAAAATAATAAATAAATAAATAATAAGAAAAACAACAACAAGAAAAAAGAATAATATATAAATTATACTAACAATAATAATAATAATAATAATAATAATAATAATAATAATAATAATAATAATAATAGGTAGCAGAAGAAGAAAAAGAAAAGAAGAATAAATATAATAAGAAACATAAGAAAAATAATAAATAAATAAGAAGAAGAAGAAGAAGCAGAAGTGGAAGAATAAGTAGAAATATAATAAATAAATAAATAAGAAGAAGAAGGAATATAATAAAAAAATGAAAAATAATAATAATAATAAAAGAAAATAATAAATAAATAAGAAAAAGAAGAAGAAGAAATATAATAAAAAATATGAAAAAAATAAATATATAAATAATAAAAAAATAATAATAGTAAATAAACAATTATAAGAAGCAGAAGAAGAAGATGAAGAAGAAGAAGAAGAATAAATATAAGAAAAATAAGAAAAATAATAAATAAATAAGAAGAATAATAAATAATAATAATAAGAAGAAGAAGAAGAAGAAATATAAAAAAATATGAAAATAATAATGATAATAAACAAATAATAAGAAGCAGTAGCTGAAGAAGAAGAAAAATAATTAATAATAAATAAACAAGAAAAGCAAGAAGAAAAGGAAATATAATAAAAAATAAGAAGAATAAATAATAATAATAATAATAATAATAATAATAATAACAAAAAAGAAAAAGAAGAATAAATATAATAAAATATAAGAAAAATAATTAATAAAACATGAATAAGAAAAAGAAGAAGAAGAGGAAATATAATAAAAAATAAGAAAATCACAAATAAATAATAATCATAATAATGATAATGATGATGATGATGATAATAATAATAATAATAATCATCATCATCATAATAATAACAATAATAACAAGCAGCAGAACAAGAAGAAAAGGAGGAATAAATACAATAAAATTTTGAAAAATGGAAGAAGAGGAAATATAACAAAAAATAAATAAATAAATAATAAATAAATAAATAAATAAGAAGAATAATACATAACAATAATGATAAATATATAAATAACTAATAAGAAAATAATATATAAATAAGAAGAATAAATAATAATAATAATAATAATAATAATAATTAGAAATAAATAAATAAATGAGATAAATAAGAAGAAAATAATTAATAATAGATAAATTAGAAAAAGAACAAGAAGGGGAAGTATAATAAAAAAAATAGCAAAAATTATAAACAAATAAGAATAACAATAAATAATAATAAAGAATAAATAAATTAATAAATAAATAAGAAGAAGAAGAACCAGAAAAAGAATAATAATAATTATAATAAATAGCAAAAAGAAGCAGACAAAGAACAAGAAAAATAATAAGAGGAAAAATAGTAAATAAATAAGAATAATAATAATAATAATAATAATAATAATAAGGGAAAATTACTGTTTATCCATCGTGAATTTCAAATATTCCCAAACAGCCCTTCCAAGTTTGGCAAACCCGGGACAACCCTTCCGTTAGTGTTTAACTTCCCTTTACCCCCTACCGTTCACTTCAAATGGGTCCATGTTGTGAAATCCCATTTTTGCCCTTGAAAATGGTGGGAAAAAAGCGCCAAATCACATCATGTCCAACCTTTTCAAGGGCTTTCTGCTTGTTTTCTGTTAGACAATGTCTAGAAGTTGCATTACATCTTCTTGTTCTTCTCCTCATTTGGTTTGTTCGATTTCAGTCCTGCCGGTTTCGTAATACGGTGAGAATCTCTTCGTTGCTATCATTTTGACCATTCTGCGGGAGGGTGGGAGTAACAGAATTTATAAACAATGGATGTTTATTATGGAGAGTTTTTGTGGTAATGATAGATGTAAATCTGTTTCAGGAAATGAGTCTGGGTGAAGTTTATCATACCCGAAATATATAAATCAGTTTGTCTAACAGAAAATGAAGTTGATTTCCAGCGGATTGGTCAAGTGCACTCCATCTTCAAATGAGCTGTAGTCGATCTTGTTGTCGAGACAGACGATGTGCCATTGTCGAATCCTACTGAAAACGAGTTCATTTCGTTGTAAAGTTCTTCTCGTTTATGGTAGTTCTTCACGTTTATGGTTATCTAGTTGTATATGTTAAATATTGTTTAACTCTTTGCTATTCTATGTTTAAATATATTACATATTTGTTTAAGAATTGTCGTCTTCGTTTAAATTTGTTTTTACCTGTTTAACTATTCATATTAACGTATAAATATTGACCTAACGTGTAAACTCTCAAAGCCTCTACGTAAAATATTGATCTTTTTCGTTTGAACTGAAGTGTTGGCATGTGGCAGGTGGCAGGTGGCAAGTTTATGGTATCCCGTGCAGAAGAATTAATGACAGTATTAATTCTTCTGCATGATAACATAAATATCCGAAGACCCATTCGTTGTAATCAGCCAATCTCGGTCCACTATGCGTTTCCCTTTTTTCTCGGATATGGAGCGTCAACCTGCTTGTGGACTTCACACCATAAATGACAAGGAAGAACCCTTCCCATGGACAACCACTCCTCATCGTCCTCATCATCCTTCTCCTCCTCCTCTGCTTCTTGTGTATGATATTCACTGGAGTCAGACGAAAATTTGAAGATTATCTCTATCTTAAAGGATGTCTCATGATCCTCCTTATCTTGAGAATCAATCAGCCGTAATCACGCAACAAGTTAAACTATCTTTTCTTGCCCAAGTCGAAATTCCCGCATAATTGCCTGAATGTGGATGATTCTCCAGCGGTGGATGACGGGCAAGCAATTAAGCGGGCATTTCGACTTGGGCAAGAAAAGAAAGTTTTCACTTATTGCTTGATTGTGGAGGATTCTCCAGAGGAGGGAGATCATGAAACATCCTTTAAGACGGAGTTGATATTTATCACTTGAGAATTGTTCTCACCCTTTAAAAACTTTTTGTCAGTGTATAAATAATATTTCATGTGTTTAACTCTCAGGATCTTCGCTTAAGTCAGACCATGACACATTGATTAATAGACGTTTTTATGAATGTGTTTGCTTAACCTTTTTTAACGTTTTGTGTTCTACGTTGTGCAGGTTCAAGTTGATGCGCATGTTATGCAACCGCCGTGAGCATTCAAAGGTACAGATACTTGGTGAGTCAAACCGAAATCTTAATAGACCAACGAGGGTCGACTCGCGAGTGTCCGAGGTTCGAGAAGACGTTGTAAATGTTGTAAATGTTTTATTTTAAATGAAACAAACTTATTTGAGTGTGAACTTCTGATATTTAATCAGAGGCCATTGTAAATGTTTAAATATTTTAAACAAACAAACTTATTTGAGTGTCAACTTGTGATAACTTGTGAAATTTTAACAGAGACATAGTAAAAAAAAACAATTTGAGAAACAAAAAACGGTATTGTAAACAAAACAAAATGTTAAACAATAATCGATTTACTCTTTAAACAGTGACAACGGTGTTTAAGCAAATACATAAAGATGTTTAAACACGACCCGTGAGGTACCTGGGGAGGTACCCATCTTCAACGCTGATGTCGTGAAAGCATTCAATTCAAACAATAACATATATTTTAAAATAGTTAAATCACTATATTTAAACGGTTTACATATTATTTAAACGATATAGAAATTATTTAAACAGTTAACCATTAGTTTAAACACTATATGTATTGGTTTAAACATAAAAAGCTTGACGTTTAAACAGATACTCATGCTAAGGTGAGAACTTTCCTTCGAGCGATGACAATATGGCTTCCTCGCGACAATGGTGGAAAATGGACGCCAACTTCCAGACAAGGATGCCCGGCCGAAAAGTACAATGGATCCAATAATATTTGTCTTTAGGGATTACCTCTTGTCTGTCAGTTCAAGTGGGTCCACACTAGTTATTTCTTTTTTTGCCCTTGGGATGGAGGGAAAAATACCGCCCAATCACATCACGTCTAGTCTAACCTTTATGCATACAACTGTGCAATTTTTTGTTTGCCTTTCTGATTGTTGTTTGTTCTTTACATCTTCTTCTTCTTCTTTTTCTTTTTGTTCTTCTTTTCATTTGGTTTGTACGATTTGGTTTTCGGCCGATATATTATGGAGAGTTTTTGTGGTATTGCTAGATACAACGGGGAGGGAAGAGTGCTAATGTTCACAGCTCAGACGGCAGTGACATCTCTAGCTATGATTTGTTGCTTTGGTACGTGGATAAGGTGGCTGAGACAAACCCCGACAGCATTGCGATCGTGGAAAGAGACGGTGATCGTTTTAAACGTGCTTTTTTTTTTCTTTCAGCGCGTATATTGTGGGATTCAAGAGGACTTGCAGGCCGCTGCTGTTTCTCGATGGTACCCACCTCCTTGGAAAGTATGGGGGTACTCTACTGGGTGCCACAGGGAAAGATGGAAACAATGTTTTTTTCCACGTCGCCTTCGGTATTATCGACAACGAGACCGATGCCAATTGGACTTAGTTCATATCCAAGTTAGGCAATGCTTTATACAAGGAAGGAGATTATCATGAGATAATTACCTTCATGTCGGACAAGTCCAAGGGCCTTGTGAACGCAATTGCGAGAGTCTTCCCTTATCTTTGAGTAGATCTCAAACTCTTTTTTGAGTAGATCTCAAACTCTATTTCGTGTAGATCACAAACTCTTTTTCTTTCTTTCTCTTTTCTCTTTTTTTTGGTTGATTTCAAACCTTATCTTTGAGTAGATCTCAAACTCTCTCTCAAACCTTTATCTTTGAGTAGGTCTCAAACTCTATCATGAGTAGACCTCAAACTTTCTTTTTTTTTATTATTAGCTTATTAAATATGTGGTTCTCCTTCCATTTAGGTGCCATTTCTAACATAAATGAACATGGGGAGGATCAAGCTAGCATCTCGAAACCGGGATCCAACTCAATAGGTATGTTACTCAACAAGTCTTTCTTTCCCTATTTTTCTTAATTGCCAATCTCACTTATTTTAATCTTTTTCCTTTCTATTGCATATCCTCATGAAGCTCCTTCCCCGAAGATGAGTCCCTTTGCACATGACTCTCTGTCTTCTGACTTTGCACATGATGTCAACTTGTAAGAAAAGACACGGACTTCGAGTCTTTTTGGGTAAATAAGCTTATTGAAAAGGTGAAATCATCGCATCCTCATGAGCATGAATCTTTGAGGGAGGAAACTACAAAATTAGACAAAATATTGATGACACATGGAGCTGACATTTCAATCACAAGAGACAAGATATATGAAGTACTTGATATGACCAAGATTTCCCATGACACAAATAATGGAGGAAACAACCTAAACTTGGCAAAAAAGATGAAATAGATGGTGAAAGAAGAAAGGCTAAAGAAAACCAAATTGTCTCTCACAACAATGTCCCAACATATGGATGAGGCTAATATGGAGCTCATACAAATAAGAAAGAAATTGCAAGAATGGAGAGCCCTAGGGGAAGAATTGAAAGCGCAAGAAAAAGAAAAAGAACAAATCATCTCCTCAGGAATGAGCCACTTATCTGATGCTCCCCCCATTGAAGAAGTGAACAAGTCCCTCGCTATTATTCATCAACAAATTGAAGCACTTGGAGGTAGTGGCGACAAATTACAAACCTCATTGTCATCTAAGGAGGCTCTTGTCAACGTTGAGAGAGCAAAAGCTCAACTTTAGGCTTTTGTATTTCTTTGGTCCAAACGAAGCCCTTCTTCCTAGGAACTCATTGGAACTTGTTTTACTTTGATCTGAGCTCATTTGGGTCCAAAATGAAGCCATTATCCCCTAACACTTAGAGTTACATGTTCGACATGTAACCTTGCATTCGCATGCATTTTAGTTTCCGTTCTGGTGTTCATTAGTTTTTGGATTCTTTGTTTGACTCTAGGTGATGAAGCGTCCTCCCAGGGGAAGGAAATTGCCGACCTGTGAGCGCATCTCAAGACGAGAAGACGTGTTCAGTGAGTGGTTTAAATGTTAATTGCATAGATTTAATAAGAGTATAATAGTATTTCTTTATATATTTTATATCATGAATTTGATGCTAAACCAGATTTCATTTGCTATATATATATATATCGATATTTTGAGTATTGAGTTATTTTGGCAAAGATGATTCAAGTATACTTATACATATGTATTTTGAAAGATGCATGTTTACGTGTATATGTATATGTATTTTACATGCAAAGGCAATATGGATTGATGTATATTTCCATATTTAAGTATCGTATGCTTGATTCCTCGAGTTGGAATTGGAAAGAATTATATTGTGGCATTCAGTTTTGATGGTGACAGCGGACTTAGGTCCGACACTGCAGTGTGGGGTTCCATGGTCCTGCCTAATGGGAGGCGGCGTGGTCAACCCTGAGTTTACCCTAGTCAAGAGGTGTGCGAAGCCATTGACAGGGGGGTCTTTTATGTGAGAAACCCGGGGTCACCACAAGGGAATCTCAGTGGCTAACACCAAGGAAGGCAGTATAGTGAATTTTAAAAGTTTTAAAACACCTTGGTGGTCCTGTAGCTACTCGCGGCCACGATTAGCTTGGGAATTGTTTGAGGCCAGCCTGTATTTTGAGCGGTGCTCAATGTGTTGGAAAATATTGTTTATATGCACTATTTTCAAATTATTGTGTTAACTGTTAATCTGTTGAATACCTTGATCTACTCTTATATGTTATTATTATTGTGGTAATTACTATTTGGAATGCTTTACTACTCTGTTATATCTATGCTATCACCACTCACTAGGTAACATCTGTTACTCAGTACTCTCTGTTCTTCTTCCTCAGGCTACGATGTTGGACTGGGTTGTGCTAGGCAGGCAGTAGGGTGACTTACTCTTTTTCTCCATGTTTAGGTTAGTGCAGTGTGCATGTAAATTTTATGGATCCACTAGACTCAACTTTTATGTATTTGTATTTTCTGGTCATATTGGGAACCCTTGCTGGTTCTATAGTGGAGGTTGTTTCCCTCTTCAGTTCATTGTGGTAGCGGGTTTGTTTTGAGCCTTACAATTTCTAGGAGGTAGGATGCGGTAGGGTCCACTCCTTGTTGTCGTGGCGGTTGCCACGTGCCCGGTTAGGGCCGGGGCGTGACAGGAAGCACATAAAGTATACATACACGTAGACAGTACAAAACTTCAAAATAGGTAAAATAACTGCATAAAGGATTTTTGATTGTTAGTCCGTAATGACTGCATTACAGATCAATGATTATGTCACATCTCCTGCAGGAGCCCTTTCGGGCCCGTAGGTTGACAACACTGTTGTGATCGTCAACCACTTCGTAAGTTTCATTGATTGATCGGCTCACCCGCAAAGATCTATTGTCTTCGACAATTTGTTCAAACTTCTTGTGTATCTCAGGGCAAAGGTATGTAACTCACCTGTCCGACACTTCGTGCCGCTCGGCTAGCATGTTCATAAGTTTAAACCTGCGCGTTAATATGCGAGAAACCAATTAAAAATTGGTAATTTATATAAACAATTAATGTTATGCACGAACCTATACTAATATATAGCAATGTGCGATTTTACACATTATGTACATTTACTACACAGGTAGTGATAATATTACACACGAACGTAATATTGTACACACAAACCTAAAATAATACATAATAATATACTATTTTACACATTAACAATAGGTAGTACAGGAGGTATGAAAAGTATTACACATGAATAGTTTTATTTGCATATGACCGTCTAGTACCACGCGGGAACAAATGGGTTTACACACTAACAAAAAATTTTTACACTAATGTTTACTAATACACTGAAAAGCACTAAACTGTAGATTTAATCTAACCTTATAGAATCGACCATGCTCGTTACTGGTAGATATCTTGCCCCTTTGATCATTGAAAGATTTCGCCACATTCGAGTACATCTCGCACCTCTATATACCCTTGAACAAATACTTAGAACAATGATCAACGTCGGACTTGTGTAACAACCAAGCATGTGCATCGGTCGAAGTAGATCAAAGTTCACTGACTACATCTTCGAACTTCTTAGATGTGTACGCATACGCAATTTCGACAATTACTACCAAATATTGTTCTTTCCATGCTTTCCTAAGTTTGCCATTGGCCTTCATGAAGTTGGCCTTCAAATGACGCAGATAATAACCATGCCGTGATGAGAAGAAGACTCGCTATTACGTTCACCTCCAAATGATGCAGATAATAACCATACGGCGATGAGAGGAATACTCTCACAACTATGTTCACAAGAACCTTGGATCGATCCGAGATGAATGCAATAATTTTTGCGTAGTCATCTTGACCGTACAATGCCTCCCCGAGAGTAACAAGAAACCAAGTCAAATTCTCATCTGTATCGTTGTCAACCACAGCGAATGCTACATGGAAGTTACCCTCATTGTTATCTTTGCCGGTTCCACTATTATTATGATTATTATTATTATTATTATTCTTTTTTATTATTCTTCTTGTTTATTTATTTATTTATTGTTTATTCTCCTTCTTCTTCTTCTTCTTCTTCTTTCTCATTATTTATTAATTTATTATATATATAAATATATATTTATTTCTTCTCCTTCTCCTTCTTTTTTTTATTTATTAACTTATTATCATTATTATTTATTATTACTATATATATATTTATTTATTTACTCTTTCTCCTTCTCCTTATTATTTATTTATTTATTTATTTCTTCTTCTTCTTCTTTATTTATATATTATTATTATTATTATTATTATTATTATTATTATTATTCACTTTCTTCTTCTACTTCATCTGATTTAATTAATTAATTAATTAATTATTATTTGTATATTATTCTTATTTATTTGTTATTTATTGTTATTATAATTTGTTTTCATTTTCTTCTTCTTCTTCTTATTTATTTCTTTAATTATTATTAATTATTCTTATTTATTAATTACTTATTATCATTATAATTTATTTTTATTCTTCTTCTTGTTTTTATTTTTAATCTACTTCTTTTACTTCTTCTAATTTATTTATTTATATATTATTTATTAATTATTATTTGTTATTATAATTCGTCTTCTTTTTCTTCTTCTTCTTCTTTTTGTTTATTTATTTATTTATTTTTATTCTTCTTCTAATTTATTTATTTATTATTTATTATTATAATCCGTCTTCTTTTTCTTCTTCTTTATTTATTTATTATTTATGTTACTTATTTATTATTTATTTTCTTTGTAATTCGTATTTATTTGTTATTTATTATTATTATTATTATTATTATTATTCTCATTTATTTATTTATTTATTTATTGTTATTATTTTTTATTTATTTCTTCTTCTCCTTCTCTTTCCCCTCCTTCTTCGTCTTCTTTCTTCTTCTTCCTTATTTATTAACTGATTATTATTTATTATTTATTTCTTTATGTCTTCTTCTTCTTATTATTATTATTTTTATTATTTATTTGTTTATTTATTCGCTTTCTCATTCTCCTTCTCCTTCTCCTTCCTCTAAACAAATATTATAATCCCATGAACAAGCCGGGTGATCTAAGGGTTGGTGTGGAGCGTCCTGACTCGAGCATTGGACGCCTGATGCAAGATAGATTAGGTGACGACATACTCTAGGTGAAAGAGTATGTGCTTGGTCATTGTATAAAGGAGAGTGAATTCCACAATAATCATGACTTCCGTCGACTCCTCGCGCCCTGTAAGTGTTCTACAAAGAAAGGCATGAATGTACTTCAACACTGGGAACGCAAAGTTGACGCCTTCAAGCGCTTCGGGAAGTAGTTGATGGACGGTTATGTGATGTGTAAATTATGCAAATATATAGACATGCAAGTATGCACTTAATACTACAATTGGTCCGTAATACCGCAAGTATACGGGTCATCAAGTAATACCTCGTGGGTGAACATGAGAGTCGTATTTCCTTAGGAACGGTGAGAGGCTCATATTACTTCCTTTTCACTTAATCAATAGTCTAATCGTTTACTCTCTTTCTTTTGTTTACTTGTACAACACTATCAAACAATTTAATTGGAGACGTCGTTAAGTACACTTAGAAGGAGTTGGGAATATATACTATAGTTATCTTGATTATTAATTATGAAAGACATTAAGTGTTAATCGTGTTCTAGGATCGAACTAGGGGAATCCAAAGGCTTGCTAGTCCCAATAAGTTACTGCGACTAGGCCTAAATCACTAGGAACTTAAGATGGAATATCTTCCACCCCAGCCTCCTATGTTTGCCTAAAGTGCAGAAATCCCACTAGAAGATACCAATTAAACCCTAAGCTTAAGGGCAATCAATCCTTAATCCAAAAACCTAGCTATGCCTAGCCTCTTAAAACTTGCATAGATCTATCATGGCATGGGCGTCATCAACATAGGGGCATAACCTCCTCATCCACATTAACAGTAATAATCAATTAAGAACATGCAATGATTACCAAAACTAGAACAATATATATTAATCAATCAAGATTTATAAATAATAACCGAGGGACCTAGACATGCAATTCCTCTCAAATTAGGTTCTCATGGATAATAAAAAGCAAAGCATCAAAGCACAAGAGAGCCACAATACCAAATAAAGAATAAATAAAACCTTCAATGTATTCCTAGGCTAACTCCCACCAATAGTTCTCCGAAGGTTGGGATTAGAGGATTCCTGTCACACACGATCTTCTCTGATGATGCTCATAAGGAAGAAACCCTGTCTCCCACCCCTCTAATCTCCAGAAATCTGACCGTCCTACCTTATTCAGCAAAAGTGTCTCCCCAAATTTAGATAAAACTAGGGTATTTATAGTGATCGGCTCCGCCAAGGCCTCACCACGGGTATTGTGATTCCCGTAGTGAGTAAGTTGTTGCTTGGGCTCTAAGTCACGTCATGGCATGGTCTTTGGCCGTTATATGTCTTGACAACAGCCATTGTAAAGCCATTATGGCTTCTGTGTTGCTTCTGGTGGTTCCATGCTACCACGGCTTGATCACGATAGTTGTAAGTATAGATAATGGGTGTGGTAAGTTTCCATAATGCCCATTGTGAGTCGTGGTGCAGCTTTGATTCAACAAGGTACTAACCCCCAACCCTAGAAAAATCTTTGTTCATTAGAGGACTAACCCCAACCCTAGAAAAAACAAATTTACTCATGTTTGATTTACAGCTCATGATGTTCAAACTAAGCATCAATAAATAAAAAAATTAAAAAAAATAAGTATAAAGAAAAACTTGGTTTGATGGATGAGAACCATGCTTAAAAGTTGATAAATCTTCAATTAATCCTTGATCTCCTCCGTCTTTTGATACATGCTTTTGCCTTTAGATGGTTCTAAACCTTATAACCTAACCACATAAGCCAAAGATTATTTTTGAAAACCCTCAATTGTCTTATATATAGTTATGGTTTTCTCTGACAACCAACTACCACGGGTGTGGTGTGTACCATAAGTTGGCCATGGAGCTTTCTGATCTTGCATTATGCTCTATGCCCATGGTGGTTAACACTAGCGGGTCATGTTTGAATTCATGCGTGAGAATCTTTTACCTCTTCACAACTTCTCTTCTCCACTTTTGTTTTAGAATGTTTCAAATAATTATGTAATTGATGATGAATTCCAACCATTTGCATATAAAACACCATAAGTAACCTCAACCAAAAAGATAATATTCAAACAAAAATATCCGAGAAGATGCATGCTTAATTAATGAATTAGACTTTATCCCAAGCGAAAATGTTAGGTAACATTTCTCTTTTTGTTTGTTCAAGTTTTTAATTTTTTACATAATTATATCATGTGCATAAAAATATGTCAAATATTCTACATGATATCACTAATTTTATGATGTAGTAATCATTCAGAGGTAATCTTCATGTGTCCAGGCAATCATCCTTTTGTTCAAATATTTAATTGTAGAATTGGCTGAACTTTTTTCATCACTGTTTTAGTTCTACATAAACATAGAAACTTGTATATTGTTTTATAGGCTGCATGAGTTGAATTATTTAGCGGATGCTAGTACATGAACGTTGTTCTATTACTCTTCATCAATCTATTAAATGTGTTCTTATGAAGATTTCCACCTAAAGTGGACTATGTTTTGGCCAATGATGATTTTCCTTGAATGCTTAAGTGATTATGGTTATCAGTTTACTTTTTATCATTTTATTTTAATTGGTATGTATTTATTTGATTACCATATATATATTTAAATATTAAACTTAATTAATCATGCTTTTTTATATTATTGCAATTATATTTTTTTAATATATTTTATTATTATTAATTATTATAATATGTTTATATTTTATTATTAACCTTGGTAAAATTATTGATCCCTAACCCTTGGGCTTTCTTAGGTCAATACTCAGACCAAATTTGACAACATAAGTTTTACCATTTATGAGTTATCTATATCATCATCCAGTGGTTGCATTTTGCATTTTGAATTTTTTTTTAATTTCTTTATTACTACACCGAATTTCATGTGTTTGTTACCGTCCATATTTTTGGATTGTGTGCTTTGATTTGTTTTTCTCCGAATGGAATTAAATGGATATCACAGGGTTTCAATCATGTATGCATCGTGATGTCAACAAGGATTAACGGAATCCCAATTAAGTTATTTGTATAACTAATTGATCAAACCACCAAATGTCGTTTCAAACTTCCCTTGGTCTAGATTTGGGCTCTCTGACCATGTAAAAGTTTTTGTACCAATGTGACTTGAAGAATGGAAATGCATATATGATTATTGAATATGTATATTTCACAATTGCAAGTAGTTCTTTATGTTGGTCATTGCAATAGAGTAAATAAAAATTATTAATGATTTCTAACTTCATCTATTTTTGTTCATTACAGATGTTGTAAGTGAAATAGTCCAAATCATTTTGTTAATCATACTCAAGCATATATTTAATTATAATATTTTTTTTCAAACATGTTAAATAAGCTCAAATTTAATCTGAGTGAAGTAAAGGGTAAAATAGTAATTACATAGTTATAAACAGATAAATATTCAATGCTTAAACACATT
>NC_052490.1:10990834-10996652 GCF_009730915.1 Dioscorea cayenensis subsp. rotundata
AGACCAAAACAAAAACTAAAGAAAATAAAGGGATGGAACGAGGAGACTCTGGGTAATTATTCAATGATAAGAGAGCAATGCCCTAAGGTGATCCCTACAAGCTATAGTATGCTAAATTATTTCTAATGCCTATCAGGTACATCCCAAGGTTCAAGTGTGTGCTCAAAAGCAATGTTTCACCTATGGTTCTCAAATACACCAAGGTCTGCACAGGTAATTATGGTCATCCATACACCTAGTTTTACCAAAGCATCTATGCAAATCAAACTTGTCAATTTATGCAACACAAGATTTAACACTATAATCCAAAGAGCTCTGCAGACATTAAAAACAATTAGACAAAGCATAGAAAACATTGTAGTTCAACACCCCGGGGGACCTTGGATGGTTAGCCATTCATGAATGAGTACAACAAGGAAGAAACCATTGAAAATCTAGATAAAGAAGATATGATTCTCCCTTTCCTAAGCAAGATGATCTTCCTTGGTGCTAACCCCACTTCACTTGTGCCTCCAACTTGCCCTTGATCTCCCTAGATGGTGTGGTGAAGCCTGATCTTTAATCTCATCCCAGTCCTCCCGGTGGAGAAAAGAATCCCCCAACAAAGATGATATGAAAACCCTAGAAGTCTGGAGTAAAATGGTAACTTTCGAGCTAGACACGGTCTTTACACGGTCATGCAATGACTGTGCCCTCAATGAGGATTCTAAGTGAATCAGGCCTGGAGTATTCAGAGGGGAGCCACGATCGTATCATGCCCGTGCCCCGCCTGTACATGATCATGCAAAGAGCTCCCAGATCCTATTGCCCTTGTTTTGGGGAAACTGTCTTCAGGCTGAGATCTTCAGGCGAACACGTATGGTCGTGTGAAGATAGTATTTGGCCTGAGCACACGATCATGCTTGAATACTTTCATATTCATCTCTAGGCTAGTGTATTCAAGGTGGCAACACATGCTCGTGCACTGCCCATGTCAGTCTTGAAACTTAGAATAAATTTGATTCTTCTGTTCGATCACTCCCCGAATTCATTCATTCCAATTTGCTTCGAGACCCTAGTTTCTGGACATAAAGCAAATATACCCAGAATAGCACCTCAAATGCATAAAATTGTGTTAAAAGACAAATAAATGAATGGGAAGAGGGTGAGTGAATATGATATGAAATGTAATCATCAAATTCCCCCATACTTGAATGTTTGCTTATCCTCAAGCATTCTCACATCGCTCAATAAAAGAGAAGATAATTGCATTACTTCTGATCTCAGAAAATTGGAAAATCCTTAAGCATAGAGGAAACAGCAAGTGTTAGTTCAAACAAAAATGCTTAATAAAAGAATACATTTTTACTTTAAGGACCTTTTGTGTGTGTGCAAACCCTACAATGAGTGCCCCAAAGTCTTCAGGAGTCAACCTAACACTAATAGCAATACGTAACTCAGTGTACTTCGTTCAGTTGCGTATTGCTAAACTCTGGAGGATATCATTGTTTGTTATTTCATCATGGTGACAAAGTACCATCCATGTCATATTCCCGGTTGGTGATGGAGCCAAGGATTTAAATTTTACCTAGAGACCACGCCCTTTCAAACTAAGGTTAGCATTATTAACTCCACCTAGTTGAACCAGCAGCTGACCCCTTTGAAACACCGATTGTATCGTTTTCTGCGAGCAATCAAGATGAACAGCAAGCTTTCTTGTTAGCAGCATGTGATGAATGGTGGTATTTGGTGTTTGAGTGAAAGTATGGAGAATGTAAACCATAGATATAATGAACTCCACCAATTATTGATTGCTGAGTGAAAACCATATATGTGTCTTCTATTCCATCAAAGAACTTCATTCAAAGAACATGGCAATGCACACATCCTGAATGACAAAATTGAAAACATAACATAAGAAAGCAAACATCTTTCTTCAAAATTTGTAAAATAAATAACTTAAATTTTTTTAAAAAAAAAAAATATGAGGACCGAAAAACTTTATTGAATCAAATTACTTACAGAACAAATATAAAACATGCACCTCATCTGAAGAAATTCATATATCAAAGCATTTGAAAAAAAAAACCAAATCAAATACTCATGCTAAAATATCAACAATGCTAAATGTGATCCAGAGGGCACAACAAGAAGATACAAAAATGTTTGAATTTTTAAACACCAACATGTATTAACTGAATAACTTATAACACACCTTATCAAAGGAATGCTCATAAACCAAATACTCATACTAAAACAACATACTAAAAGTAAAACAAAAGAATTCAAGAAAAATGTGATCATAGAACACAAAACTGCTAGGCACCGAAATCTTTAATTTTTAATGCACAACATATGAAATTCAATTTGCTTATAATAACAGTGTAAAACAAACTTATCCAAGAACAACTCCTAAATCAAAACATTCAAAGTACAAAACCTACTTGAATATCAACACACTCATTCAAAATGAAAAAAAAAAGTGTTGTAATAATAAAAAGTGAAACTAAGCAATCAAAAAGGATACCAATATATTACATACTTCAAAATATTAAATATAGCAAAAAAAAAAAACACAGAATGGTTGTTGGAGAACATATTACCCTAAACGAGCAAAAAAGAACCTAATTCCATTTAACAGACAGCAAACATTCAACTGAGGAGCTACAGTGATTTCCTGAATACCAAATTCTTCAATTGAAAAAAAAAAAGGAAGTTCCATGGATGAAATCAACAGGAGAAAGAAAAGAATTTGAAGAGAGACTTACGATTTTACATCAAAACCCCCCTCCTTTATTATTTATCTTCCTTCAAGGTCTAGGAGGAAAAAGAAATTAAGTTTCGGGGATTAAGAAGATTGGGTGGAAACAGGGTGGGGTTTTAGAGGACACTACTTAAATCATCATCTCCAGGTGAAACCTGAGTAGGAATTTCATACCAAACCCTTGTCCTTATCACAATTTGAAGAAAGTCCTTTATCTTTTTAAGGATATTTTTTGTTTTACATATGCACCCTTATAAAATCAAATTACAAACATGTCCTTGTAAAACATGTGCTTTTGGTAGTATACCCTTGAAAGTTTTTATTTTAACATGAATGATATAATAATATTCATTAATTTGTTATGAATAAACTCAAATATCTTTTTATTATTATTTAATATACATTATTTATTTACATGATATTTTTATTATTTTGAGTTCAACTAACTTCATAAGAACAAATTTTTTATTTAAAATTATGTGTAAATCTTACGTGGTTTTTCTATTAATATACCGCATTGAGTTTGCTTAACCTCGATGAAAACTAAATATCAAGTATACTCTTTAAAAATCTAATTTTTTCATATGTATAACTAACCCCATTAAAATATATTGTTAAATGTTAAATAACAAAAATTGATACATATAGACATACTCCTAGAAGAAACTTAAGCTAGCTAATTTTGTGAGTATATCTAAATAAAAACTAACACCTCCATATAGAAATTTGAATAGGAAATTCTATCGTATGTATTATAAAAATAAATATTCATATAATTTGAGACTATATATTCCTGCTAACATGTATATATATATATATATATATGCAAAAAGAATAAAAATTAAGAGCATACATAACATTTTGTTTTATTAAGAGTAATGCATGTCATTAGCCCATAGAGACACATAAGCAAAGTAATGTAGATACTTGAAATAGTAAAAATTTCAAGATATAAAGATACATTTAAGTACTTAAAGTGGTGCATGAAGATGCACCACCAAATGCTTTCACGAATATTATCATTGCAATGCACATGCATCATTTCAATCAATTCTAAAAGCTTATTGAAAAACTTATGATCCCCATCATAAACATGAAGATGAATTATGCTTGTAATCTTGTCCATGTAGAATCTTGAAAAATAACACATGAACATAGAACACGATCAAATGAATCATTGGGTGTAAATTGAGCTCCACATCTATTGAAATAAATTATAATTCTTTGATGATATACATAAAAAAAAAATAATAAAATTGAAGAGAAGGATTCTATATTCTTATTATTATAAAAATAAATATTTATATAATTTATAATATATCTTGATTATATATGTATAAATTAAGAGTATACATGATATTTTGTTTTATTAAACGTTATACATGTGTAATTAGTTGATTTTAAGAGATGCATAGACAAAAAAATATTTTTAAAAAATACTTGAGATAGTAAAAATTTCAAGTATTAAACTAAAAAATATTTTAGATGATGAATGTGGTGCATGAAGATACACCACTGAAAACTTTTATGAAAATTATCTTTGCAATGTACATACATCATTTTGATCATTTCTAATAGCTTATTAAAAAACTCATGATTATTGTGATGAACATGCAAATGAATTAGTTTTCTAATATTATCCTCATGTAACAAAGGGATAATACAAAAATAAAATGCCTCATATTACAATCATTCATTGAACCGAATATTATGTAATAACATCAAATGAATCATCAGTTGTAAATCGTGCTCCACATCCATTTAAACGAGTTATAATTCTTTGATGATATACATAAATTAAAAAAGAAAAAAAAATTGGAATTGAGATAAGTGGTGAAGAATCAAAAGGGATAAAAGTGATTGAAGAGAAAGAAGTTCTTATGATTATAGTTCAAAGAATCAAATGTGTGAACTAGTATGGCTCTTCTAAATGGTTTTCTTTAATTATGATTGCTTTGAATGTTAGTGTCTAGTTTTATCAACTTTTGTCCCATCTAATTATGGAATCTAATTGTGATTTGTTGTGAAATTTCCCTTCATTGAATTAATTGCTCCTTTAATCCAACATTCCAAAGTTATTCCAAATCAACCCATTCATCATCAACTACTAAATATGAACTAGTGTTTCTTGTTCTTTTTGACTAAAAGATTATCGAATTAATTAATGATTAACTTTTTCTTAATTAATAGTCATTAATATGCATGGTTTCTTTTCAAGAATCATGTGGGATGACCATAAAACAAAGCTTGTAGACAACCCTTACCTATGTTCCCAAGTTATCAATTTATCAAATATTATTATAATTAAGTTTCTTAAGATAAATGATTGATATTAATCAACCATATAAGTCCACTGAAATGTGCATCCATTGATGAATGAGTGAATGCCATGTGTTTCATTTTTGAAAGTTTCTTAAATGTCATTTAGTGAATATATTTTTTTATTGGGACATTCAGATAATATTCTTTAATTGTCTTCAAACATATAATTAATCAAGAATGATTTATATATAAATATATATTAGTATTTTTTTTTAAGTTTCTCAATGCTTATATAATAATTGTGATATCTTTTTGAGCTTAAATTCATTGATTGGATCACCATTATCTTTGGATCCAAAAAATTCAATAGTTCACATGTCATACGGTTTTTGGTTTTTGTCCTCGAGTATCATAGCTTTTTGCTTTTGTCTCGAGTATCATAGTTTTTGTTACTTTCATTTTTTTTTCTCGAGTATCATAGTTTTTGTTTTTGTTTTTTTTTTCTTGAGCAAAAGTTGAATTTTAAATTATATGTATAAAGTCTTGGTCTAATTACGTACAACTTTTGTTTTCTTTTTATTATTATTATTTTTAGTTTAAGTTGAAGACTGAAAATTTAAAGAATACTGGACTGGTGCGGATGTTCTTTGAACATTTGAGTGTCGTGACTGAAGAAAATTGTATGGCAGACGCATATGATCATTATCGGATTGACTGATATGAAAAGAAACTTTTTATATTCCATTTACAATGAGCTTTGTCGCTGGTCTTTTAATTTCTGGATAAACTATAAATTCGTCTCTCCATAAAAAA
>NC_052490.1:10997652-11053521 GCF_009730915.1 Dioscorea cayenensis subsp. rotundata
CAACCGGCAAACCAACCATGCTTTCAAAACAACAACACACACAACCAGAACTGAAACCATATGTTTTAGAATGAAACCAAATTTCAGTAGTTTTGGACAAAAGAATTAACCATTGAGCATTGTTCTGGTTTTGAATCAACACTGAACATGTTTGTCATTTTAACCAACCAATATTTTCTAACACAGTTCGATTATCAAAACCCTAATCTTTTATGTTTTATTATAGTAAATATCTCCATTTTCGCCAAACTCTAATGATATTTTTCTTTCGAATCCTTACTATTTCAATCAAAAATCCTATTCCTTATGCTTTTTCTAAGGCCTGCAGGGATTAAATCAAAGCCCCAATTCATGTTTTCTATTAGCAATGTCCCCTATTTTAAAAGTCAAAACCCTCATCATCTTATGCTTTTTGAATATCTACTATTTTTTTAATTAAAACCCTAATCCTATATTTTCTTATCATAATGTCTCCTAATTTTCAATCAAAACTCTAATCTTATTTTTTCTGTTTGTAATGTCTAATATTTGAATCAAAACCCTAATCCTATATTTTTGTTTCAGAATGTCTCTTATCTTTCAATAAAAATAGGAGGCATTCCTAAAATAAAATTTAGGATTAGGGTTTGATTAAAAAATGGGAAACATTCTCAAATGAAAATATAGGATTAATGTTTTGTTTTTAAAAATAACACACATTCCGAAAAGTAATGAAAGGATTAGCTTTTTGATTGAAAATTAGGCGACATTTCAAGAAGAAAACATAGGATTAGGATTTTGATTAAAAAATAAAAGGCATTCGGGAAAAAAAACATAGGATTAGGATTTTGATAAAAAATATAGGAGATATTCCAAAAAGAAAACATAGGATTAGGGTTTTGATTGAAAAATATGAGACATTTCAAAAAGAAATCATCGGATTTGGGTTTTGATTAAAAATTAGCAAACATTGCCAAAATAAAAGATGGGATTAGGGTTTTGATTCAAAAAGTGAGACATTCCAAAAATCAAAAGAAAAGATTATGGTTTTGATTCAAAACTGAAAAATAGGAGACATTCCAGAAATAAACATAGGATTAGTGTTTCGATTCAAAAATAGGAGGTATTAAGAAAAGAAAATATAAGATTAGTGTTTTGATTTGAAAATTGTAGATTTCAAGAAAATAAAATATAAGATTATGGTTTTGATTCAAAACTAATAAAATGGAGATATTAAGAATAGAAAAAATACGATTATTGTTTTAATTAAAAAATGTTAGACATTACAAGAAGAAAATGTAGGATTAGGGTTTTTATTGAAAAATAGTAGATATTACTATAAGAAAATATAAGATTAGGGTTTTGATTAAAAACAGAAATATTGGGAACATTTTCAAAAGAAAACAATGGATTAGAATTTTGATTTAAAAATAGAAGACATTCCCATAAGAAAATATAAGACTATGGGTTTGATGGAAAATAGGAGCCATTCCAAAACAAAAACATAGAATTAGGGGTTTGATTAGAAAGTATGAGACATTATGAAAATAAAACTTAGGATTATTGTTTTGATTCAAAAATAGAAGACTTTACTATATGACAACATAGGATCAGGGCTTTGTTTGAAAAATAGCACACATTCTGAAAAGGATAAAAGGAATAGGGTTTTGATTGAAAAACATGACACATTTCGAAAAGAAAATATAGAATTTGGGTGTTGATGGAAAAATAGGATTAGTAATGTTTTCTTTTGGAAGTGTCACTTCTTTTTCAAAATATAGGATTCCAGTTTTGATTGAAAGATAGGAGACATTTGGAAAAGATAACATAGGATTACGGTTTTGATTGAAAAATAACAGACATTAACAAAAGAAGACACATCTTAGGGTTTTTATTGAAAAATGGTAGACATTCTAAAAAGAACAAACATTGGATTAGCATATTGATTAAAAAATTGGACACATTCCGATTAGAGTTTTGATTCAAAAATAGCAGACATTCCCTAACCCTAATCCAATGTCTTTTTCTTTTAATGATATCTAGTTTTGAATCAAAATACTAATCCTATATCTTCCTTTCTCAATGTCAAGTATCTTTTAATCAAAACACTTATACTATATATAGTTTCTTTTATTCGAATGGTTTATCGCCTGAATAAAAAACTATAACCCACTAATCCTTTATTTTTCTTTGGGAATAGCCTTATCAATCGTGAAACCCAAGCCTTTCTTTCTCTATCTATTATTTTAAACAAAACCTAACCTTATATTTTCTTTTGAAACATCCCTATTTTTGGTTTTAATCCAAACCCCACACTGCTTCTTTACAAGAATGTCTCTTTTTCAATCAAAACAGTAATCCTAAATTTTTTTTGGAATCCTGCTTATTTTTTAATCAAAATCCTAATCATTTCTGTTTTTTTGGTAATGTATACTATTTTTTATTAAAAAAAAGCAGACATTCCGAAAACATATTTTTAGTTGGGTTTTTTTTTCGCCAATGCCTACAATTCTAGAATCAAAACCATAATTCTATGTTTTTCCAAATCTGTCACCATGCTTTGGATTCAAAAATTGATTGAAAACCCTAATCCTATGTTTTTGCAACATTAGGCAATTTGAAAGATATTAGCGGTCTTATAGCCAAGAACCAAAACCCCAATCCTTTGTCCCATTAAATGTAGTCTCATTTTTCATTCAAACCCCAATCCCAATTTTTATTATAGTATCGTCTCTATTTTTTCAGTCGGGGTCCTCATCCCATGTTTTGGAATATCTACTATTTTTACTGAAAACGACTAATCTCATTTTCTTATCATAATGTCTCCTATTTTTCAATCAAAACTCTAATCTTATCGCTTGTAATATTTGATCAAAACCCCAATCCTATATTTTTGTTTCCGCACGTTCCCTATCTTTAACAAAAAATAGGAGTGTCTCTAAAATAAAATTTAGGATTAGGGTTTGATTCAAAAATGGGAAACATTCTCAAATTAAAATGTAGGATTAATGTTTTGTTTTTAAAAATTACACACATTCCGAAAAGTAATGAAAGGATTACTTTTGACGAAAATTAGCTATTACTTCATGAAGAAAACATAGGATTAGGATTTTGATTAAAAAATAAAAGGCATTCAGGAAAAAAAACATAGCACTAGGATTTTGATAAAAAATATAGGAGATATTCCAAAAAGAAAACATAGGATTAGGGTTTTGATTGAAAAATATGAGACATTTCAAAAAGAAATCATCGGATTTGGGTTTTGATTAAAAAATTGAAGCAAACATCAAGCAAATAAAAAGTATTTCTAGTAATTAAAAGAAAAGATTATGGTTTTGATTCAAAACTGAAAAATAGGAGACATTCCAGAAATAAACATAGGATTAGTGTTTCGATTCAAAAATAGGAGGTATTAAGAAAAGAAAATATAAGATTAGTGTTTTGATTTGAAAATTGTAGATTTCAAGAAAATAAAATATAAGATTATGGTTTTGATTAAAAACTAATAAAATGGAGATATTAAGAATAGAAAACATACGATTATTGTTTTAATTAAAAAATGTTAGACATTACAAGAAGAAAATGTAGGATTAGGGTTTTTATTGAAAAATAGGATATATTACTATAAGAAAATATAAGATTAGGGTTTTGATTAAAAACAGAAATATTGGGAACATTTTCAAAAGAAAACAAAGGATTAGAATTTTGATTAAAAAATAGAAGACATTCCCATAAGAAAATATAAGACTATGGGTTTGATGGAAAATAGGAGCCATTCCAAAACGAAAACATAGAATTAGGGGTTTGATTAGAAAGTATGAGACATTATGAAAATAAAACTTAGGATTATTGTTTTGATTCAAAAATAGAAGACTTTACTATATGACAACATAGGATCAGGGCTTTGTTTGAAAAATAGCACACATTCTGAAAAGGATAAAAGGATTAGGGTTTTGATTGAAAAACATGACACATTTTGAAAGGAAAATATAGAATCCGGGTGTTGATGGAAAAATAGGATTAGTAATGTTTTCTTTTGGAAGTGTCACTTCTTTTTCAAAATATAGGATTCCAGTTTTGATTGAAAGATAGGACACATTTGGAAAAGATAACATAGGATTACGGTTTTGATTGAAAAATAAGAGACATTAACAAAAGAAGACACATCTTAGGGTTTTTATTGAAAAATGGTAGACATTCTAAAAAGAACAAACATTGGATTAGCATATTGATTAAAAAATTGGACACATTCCGATTAGAGTTTTGATTCAAAAATAGCAGACATTCCCTAACCCTAATCCAATGTCTTTTTCTTTTAATGATATCTAGTTTTGAATCAAAATACTAATCCTATATCTTCCTTTCTCAATGTCAAGTATCTTTTAATCAAAACACTTATACTATATATGGTTTCTTTTATTCGAGTCTGTTATTTATCGGTTTTGAATAAAAAACTATAACCCACTAATCCTTTATTTTTCTTTTGGGAATAGCTCTTATTTTCAATCGAAAACCTAATCCTTTCTTTTCCTTTCAGAATGTCTGCTATTTTTTAAACAAAACTCTAACCTTATATTTTCTTTTTGGAATGTCTCCTATTTATGAATCAAAACTATAATCTTATGATTTCTTTTGGAAACATCCCTTATTTTTTGGTTTTTAATCCAAACCCTAATACTCTGTTTTCTTATAGTAATGTCTCCTTTTTTTTCAATCAAAACAGTAATCCTAAATTTTTTTTGGAATCCTGCTTATTTTTTAATCAAAATCATAATCATCTTTTTTTTTTTTTGGTAATGTATACTATTTTTTATTAAAAAAAAGCAGACATTACGAAAACATATTTTTAGTTGGGTTTTTTTTTCACCAATGCCTACAATTCTAGAATCAAAATGATAATTCTATGTTTTTTCTTCAAATTCCAAAACAATCCTATGCTTTGGATTCAAAAAAATTGGATTGAAAACCCTAATCCTTTGTTTTTGGCAAAATATTAGGCAATTTGAATGATAGTTTGAAGTGGCTCCTATGTTTCGCAACCAAAACCCTAATCCTTTGTCCTATTAAATAAAAGTAGTCTCCTATTTTTCATTCAAAACCCTAATCCTAATTTTTTTTATTATAGTAATGTCTCCTATGTTTAAATTATAACCCCAATTTTATGTTTTCTTTTGCGAATGTCGCCTATTTTTGATTCAAAACAATAATCCTATGGTGTAATGTTTTATATTTTTCAATCGAAACTCTAATCCTATGTTTTTTTCCCGAATGGATTTTTTTTTTAATCAAGACATTAACACTATGTTTCCTTTTGGGAATGTTTTCTATTTTCAAATCAAAACCCTAATCCGATGTTTACATTTGGAAATGTGCACTATTTTTATGTTTTTAATCAAAAAAACATTCCTATGTTTTCTTATAGTTATGTCTCATATTTTTCAATCAAAACACTAATCTTATGATTTCTTTTCAGAATGCCACCTATTTTTGAATCAAACACCTAATCTTATGTTTTTTTTTGGGAATGGCATCAATTTTTGAATCAAAATCTTAATCCTATATTTTCTTTTTGTAATGTCTCTTATTTTTTAGTCAAAACCCTAATCTTAAGTTTTTTTTTTTTGGAATATCTCCTATTTTTTTTAACAAAATCTTAATCTTATGTTTTCCTTTGCGGATGTCTCTTATTTTTTAATCAAAACAATAATCCTATCTTTTCAGTTCTGAATCAAAACCTAAATCCCACATTTTCTTTTCCTAATCCTATATTTTGAATCAAAAACCTAGTCCTATATTTTATTTTCTTTTAGTATGTCTCTTATCTTATGTTTTTGAATGTTTGCTACTTTTGAAAAAAAAAGAGACATTTCCAAAAGAAAACATTACTAATCCTATCTTTCAATCAAAACCCGAATCCTATGGTTTCTTTTTGGAATGTCACTTATTTTGCAAAAAACAAAACCCGAATAATATTTTTTTCTTTTCATAATGCCTTCTATTTATTAGTTTTTAATGAAAACTATAATCCAATGTTTTCTTATAGTAATGTTTCCTATTTTTCAATCAATATCCTAATCCTATGTTTTCTTTATGGAATGCCTACTATATTTGAATAAAAAATCTCCCCTATTTTTTGGTTTTGATTAAAAACCAAAAAATAGGTTACATTATTGATAAATAGGAGACTTTAAGAAAACATTCCGATTATTTCGAAATGAAAAATAGGACATATTCCTATAAAAAAACATAGGTTAGGGTTTTAATTAAACAACTAATCTTATGTTTTCCTTTGGGAATGTATGTTATTTTTAGTAGGTTTTTTTTTTTGAGAATGTCTATCATTTTTTAATCAAAATTCGAATAATTTCTTATAGGTATGTCTCCTATTTGTCAACCAAATTCCTAATCCAAAATAGGAGACATAACAAAAAGATAGGAGGCATTTTGAAAAGAAAAATTAGGATTAGGTTTATGAATGTCCAATAATCTGAAAAAAATATAGGATTAGGGTTTTGATTGAAAAATATGAGACATTATGAAAAGAAAACATAGGAAGAGATTCCCAAAACAGAAGATATGATTAGTGTCTTGATTTAATGAGACATTATGAAAATATAGGGTTATGGTTTTCATTCTAAACAGATAAATAGGAGACATTAGAAAAGAGAACCTAGGATTTTTGGTTTTGATTGAAAGATAACAGGTATTCCGAAGTGAAAACAAAGGATTGGGGTTTTGATTTAAATATAGTAGCCATTCGGAAAAGAAAACATAGGATTAGGATTTTGATTGAAAAGTAGAAGACATTACTATAACAAAACATATTATTAGGGCTTAAATTAAAAAATAATAGACATTGTGAAAAGAAAACATAGAATTAGTGTTTTGAATAAAAAAAAAGAGCCCTTCCAAAAAGAAAACATAGGATTAGGGTTTTAATTGAAAAATATGAGACATTAAGAAAAGAAAACATAGCATTCGGGTTTTGATTCAAAAATAGTAGACATTAAGAAAAGAAAACATAGGATTTGGGGTTTGATTGAAACATAGAATACATTGCTATAATGAAACATAGGATTAGTGTTTTGATTGAAAAATAGTTGACATTCAGAAAACAAAACATACGATTATTTTTATTAAATGTAGGATTAAGGTTTTGATTCCAAAATAGGAGCCATTCCGAAAAAAAACATAGGATTAGGGTTTTAATTAAAAAATACAAGTCATTAGGAAAAGGAAGCATATGATTACTATTTTTATTCAAAAATAGGACACATTCCCGAAATAAAACATAAGGTTAGGGTTTTGATTAAAAAAAAAATAGGAGGCATTCCAAAAAAAAACTTAGGATTAGTGTTTTGATTAAAAAATATGAGACAATCCGAAAAGAAAACATACGATTAAGGTTTTGATTCAAAACAAGAAAATATAGTAGGATTACAATTTTTATTCAAATATAGCAGGTATTCCAAAATTAAAGCATAGGATTAGGTTTTTGATTTAAAACACAAATCCTATGTTTTTTTTTCTTAACATCTCCTATTTATCAGGAAATAGGAGACATTCTAAAAAAAAGAATGGATTAGGTATTTGAAAAATTGGTGACATTCCAAAAATAAAATGTAGGTTAGGGATTTGATTCCAAACTAAAATTTAGGTGACATTCTTGAAAGAAAACATAGGATTAGGGTTTTGATTAAAAACAGTGATCCTATTCATAATGAAAAGATTAGGTTTTTTATTGAAAAATAAGAGATATTCCGAAATTAAAACATAGGTTGGGGTATTGATTTAAAATTGATAAATAGGGGACATAAATAAAAAAATAGGATTAGGGTTTTGATTTGAAAATGATAAATATAAGGCATTAAGAAAAGAAAACATGGGATTTTGGTTTTAATTGAAAGATAGGAGACATTCCGAAAGAAAACATAAGATTAGGGTTTTGATTAAAATTAGCACACATTCCCAAAACAAAAGATAGGATTGTTTTTAATCAAAAATAGGACACATTCCAAAAAAAAAATATAAGATTAGTGTTTTGATTCATAACTAAAAAAATAGGAGACTGATAACGTCTTTTTTCGTGTGAACCGTAAGTGCACAGGTTTGTCGAAGTAATAATGCCCATGTGAGTGGGTAGTCGAATCCACATAGAATAGTGATTAGAAAACAAAGATTGCAATTTAACTAGAACAAGGATGAATTAATAGTGATTTGAACAAGAATCAATGCCAATGGAAATAAGAAAAGATGAAGGAGGTGCAAATAAAAGATAGGAGAGGCAATCGACAATCAATGGGCACCCGGACGTTGCTCACCCTAGGATTGTTGATTCAAGTGTAAGACCAATCATTATGTTTCCTCTCGACTCACTATCTCAACCCTCTCCAATCTAGTATTGTCTAACCCTCATGGTGTGTCACTCATCATAAGAATTACCAAAATTGATTCTCAACCCTAGTGTCACTCTAAGGGAAAATTAACTCAACAAGCATTTAAGATTGGAACTCAATTAAAACATCAATTAACGAAAGCATAATAAAAGGTGAAAGAAACAACATCATCCTAGGGTTTACAAGTCCAAGTACCCACTAGGGGTTTGGCTCTACATGGAGCACAATACAATCAATAATGAAATCAAAAGTAAAAAAATGCAATCATTGAATAAAACCCCCTTGGTGTTCTTGTCGATAGTCTTGTGGAGTGGCCGCGTCTTCTCCAAAGGCCCCCTCGTCAAGATAGGGCACACCTCGCCGGATCGATGCCGATGAAAGCTCCCCCAATAACTCTCTTCCGAAGGAAACGCGATGTCAAAGGCCGTAAAACCATCCAAAAGCGTAGCAAAAGCCTCTCCAAACTTTAGCCGCGGGCACCTCCAAAGGTGGAGAAAAGATAGCCAAAAGATGGGAAAAAAGATTATGAAATCAGGCCGAAATTACGACTTAAATAGGGCTGGAATCAGGCATCCACGCAGGCGTGTGAAATTTCCACACGTCCATGTGAATCTCTAGGAAATCGATTTTCTCGGGTCTGTGAACAGTACTACTACTGAAGTAAATTGCTACAGTGGTTGCTATAGTACCTACTACAGTCTTGCTAGCTATAGTAATTACTCCTAAATCCACACTCTCCATCAAGGCAACATAAACGGACACACGCCTATGCTGTAGATTGTGTTGCATCTTCAAATAAAAACATATTTGACGACAATCTTGCTAGTTTTGCCCAAGTTGGAACACATGAGTGTAGCTGTCTTTGTGCCCTTCTAATTTGCATATTTCCTTGAACACCACGGAGGTTAGCACGCACTCACATGTCTTTGAGCACAACTTCTGTCTTCACGTTTGTTCAATCCAAGATTTCATCAACTAAGTGCACTCGCAATCTACTTTGGCTTCTTTCTTTTATATTTGTCTCCACAACAATACATACACAAAAGAACACAAATACACATGTACTAGCGATAAAATCTGAAAAAATTAATGCTCATCGTAAGAAAAAAATACTTCGTATTACTAATACACAAGTAATTACCAGAGACATTCTAAAAAGAAAATAGAGGATTAAAGGTTTGATTGAAACCTGAAAAATATTACACATTCCGAAAAGAAAACATACGATTATTGTTTTCATTAAAAAATAGCAGACACTCCCAAAAGAAAACTTATTATTATGGTTTTGATTGAACGATAGGAGATGTTTCGAAAAATAGGAGACATTTTGGAAAGAAAACATATGATTAACATTTTGATTGAAAAATAGGAGATATTCCTACAAGAAAATATAATATTAGGATTTTGATTAAAAACCACAGATTAGTGGCATTTCCAATCAAAACAAAATTTGGGTGTTCAATAAAAGTAGGGGCAAATTAAAAAAAAAAACTTACGATTAAGGTCTTGATTGAAAAATAGGAGAAATTCTAAAAAGAAACATCGAATTAGGGTTTTGATTAAAAAATATGAGACATTACTTTAAGAAAATATAGGATTAGGCTTTTGTTTCAAAAATAGCAGACACTCCTAATAGAAAAGAAAGGATTAGGTTTTTCATTGAAAAAATCGGGGATATTTCCAAAAGAGAATATAGGATCATGGTTTTGATTTAAAAAAAAGACACATTCGATAAAGAAAACATATGTTAGGATTTTTTATTAAAAAATAGGACACATTTTGAAACGGAAATATATGATTAGGGTTTTGATTGTTCAATAGGAAACATTCACATTGTGGTTTAGATTGAAAAATAGGACACATTCTTATGGTTTTATTCTAGGAATGTCTCATATTTTTTAGTCTAAATCCTAATCCTATGTTTTCTTTTTGATATGTCTCTTATCTTTAAACTAAAACCCTAATCCTATTTTTTCTTTTTCAATGCCACCTCAATTTCGGTTTCCATTCAAAAAACCTTATCCTATTATTTCTTCTAGGAATGTATTCTACTTTTTGATTTTTAGTCAAAATGCTAATTCTTTGTTTTTTTAAAAAAAGTTTAATTTTTTTGGGTTTTTTTATCAAAACTCTAATCCTCTATTTTCTTTTTCAGAATGTTTGTTTTTCTTTTTTTTACCAAAACTCAAATTTTATGTTTTATTTTTGTAATGTATCCTATTTTTTTTATTTTGAATAAAAACCACAATCGTATGCCTTACTTTTGGAATTTCTCCTATTTTTTTATTTTTCAAGCAAAACCGTAACTCTATGTTTTATTTTTAGAATGTCTCCTATTTTTGAATCAAAACCTTCATTCATTGTTCTGTATTAATATAGGCTCCTATTTGTTAATCAAAGCTCTAATCATATGTTTACTTTTCTTAATGTCTCCTATTTTTTAGTTTCGAATCAAAATATTAATCCTATGTTTTCTTTGAGAATCAATCCAAACCCTAATACTAAGTTCTTTTTTTTAGGAATGGCTGTTATTTTTGAATCAAAACTCTAATCCTATGTTTTCTTCTGGAAATGTCCTCTATTTTTTAATTTTTATTAAAAACCCTAATTCTATGTTTTCTTACAGTAATCTCCAAAATTTTCCAATAAAAAACCTAATCCTATATATTCTGTTTGGAATGCCTCCTTTTTTGAAATCAAAACCCTAATCTTATGTTTTCTTTTTGCAATGTCTCTTATCTTTCAATCAAAATTCTAATGTTATGTTTTCTTTTCGGAATGCCTACTAGTTTTGAATCAAAACACTAATCTTAATTTTTCCTTTCGTAACGACTCCTATTTTTGAATAAAAATTTCAATCCTACGTTTTTTTAGGAATGTTTACTAGTTTTGAATTAACTCTAATCCTATGTTTTCTTATAGTAATGTCTCATATTTTTAGTTCGAAAACCCAATTCTACGTTTTCTTGTAGTAATGTCTCTTATTTATCAATCAATACCTTAATCTTATGTTTTCTGATAGTAATGTCTCTTATTTTTTAATCGAAACAGTAATCCTATATTTTCTTTCCTGAATGTCTATTATATTTGAATCAAACCCAAATCCTATGTTTTCTATTCTCAATATCTCCTATTTATCAATTTTAAATCAAAACCCTAACCTATGTTTTTTTTTTCAGAATATCTCTTATTTTTCAATCAAAATCCTAATCCTATGTTTAATTTTCAAAATATGTCCAAGTTTTCAATCAAAACCTAATCCTATGTTTTTCTTTTAATAATGTCTTCTACTATTCAACCATAACCTAATCATATGTTCCTCTTTTCATAATGCCTCATATTTTTAAATTAAAACCCTTAACATAAGTTTTTTTTGGAATGCCTCCTATTTTTTAATAAAAACCCTAATCTTATGTTTTATTTTGGAAATGTCTAATATTTTTTAATCAAAACAATAATCCTATTGTTTCTTTTCGTAATATCTCATATTTTACATCAAAACCCTAATCCTATATTTTTTTTTTCTTAATGTCTCCTATTTTTTTAGTTTTGAATAGAAATCATAATCCTATGTTTTCCATTGGGAATGTCTCATATTTTTCAATGAAAACCCTAATATTACATTTTTTTCAGAATGGCTACTATTTTTGAATCAAAACTCTAGTCCTATGTTTTCTTTTCGAAATGTACCCTATTATGCAGTTTTTATTCAAACCCATAATACTATGTTTTCTTATAGTAATGTGTCATATTTTTTAATCAATCTCATAACCTATGTTTTTCTTTTCAGAATGTCTCCTATTTTTCATACAAAAATCAAATCCAATGTTTTCTTTTCTTAATGTCAGTTAGTTTTCAGTTTGGAATCAAAACCCAAGTCCTTTGTTTTCTTTGCAGAATGTCTCATTTTTTTATCAAAACCATAATACTATCGTTTTATTTCGGGAATCTCTGCCAATGTTTTCTTTTCATAATGCCTCATATTTTTGAATAAAAATACTAATCTTATGTTTTCTTTTCGTAATATCTCTTATCTTTTAATTAAATCTTAATCCTATGTTTTCTTTTTGAAATATCTAATATTTTTAATCAATCCCCTAATCCAATATTTTTGTTTCATAATGTCTACTATTTTTAATCAAAACCATAATCCTATGTTTTCTTATAGTAACTTCTCTTATTTCTCAATCAAAACCTTAATCCTATGTTTTATTGTCGTAATGCCACCTATTTTTAAGTTTTGAATGAAAACCCTATTCTTTTGAATCAAAACAATAGTCCTATGTTTTCTTTTGATAATGTTTGCTATTCCTGAATCAAAACTCCAGTCATATGTTTTTGTTTTTTGGAAATATCCCCTTATTTTCAGTTTTTAATCAAAACTATAATCCTATGTTATCTATAATAATGTTTTATTTATTTTAATCAATATCCTAATCCTATGTTTTCTTTCAGGAATGCCTCTAATTTTTAATTAGAACCCTAATCCTATATTTTCTATTCACAAAGTTTACTATTTTTCAATCAAAACAATGATTCTATGTTTTCTTTACGGAATGTGTCCTAATTATAAGTTTTCAATCAAAACCTAATCTTATGTTTTTTTTGGGATGTCTACTGTTTTTCAATAAAAACCCTAATCCTATGTTTTGTTTTCTTAGAATGTCTCTTATTTTTTCAATCGAGCCTTAATCCTTTGTGGAATGTCATCTATTTTATAGTTTTGAATGAAACCCCTATTCTTTTGATGTGTTTTTAGAATGTCTCCTATTTTTTAATCTAAACCTTAATAGTATCTCTTCCTTTTTGATATGTCTCCTATTTTTTGACTAAAACCCTAATCCTTTTTGTTTTCAGAATATCAACACAATTTCGGATTTCTTCTCAGAATATCTTCTAACTGAATCAAAACTTTAATCCTTTTTTTTCCTTTTGGAATGACACCACAATTTTGGTTTTCAATGAAAAATCTAATCGTATTATTTCGCCTCGGAATGTCTCCAATTGTGAGTCAAAACCCTAATCCTATGTTTTTTTGGAATGTCTCCTATTTTATGGTTTTGAATCAAAGCACTAATCCTATGTCTTCTTTTAGAAATGTTTAAATTTTTTTGGTTGTTAATCAAAACTTTAATCCTATTTTCTTTTCTGATATTTGCTTTTCTCTAATCGAAACTTTAATTTTCTATATTCTTTTCATAATGTCTCCTGTTATTGGTTTTGAATTAAAACCCAAATCTTTTGTCATACTTTCGGAATGTCTCCTAATTTTTTATTTTTCAATCAAACCCCTAATTTTATGTTTTCTTTTGGGAATGTCGCCTATTTTTTATTTGAAGCTCTAACCAAATGTTTTCCATTCTTAATGTCTCCTATTTATGAATGAGAGCCCTAATCCATTGTTTTCTTTTCTAAATATCTCCTATTTTACATATTTGAATCGAAACGCTTAACGAATGTTTTTCTCTCGAATGTCTCATATTTTTCAATCAAAACTCAAATCTTATGTTTTTTTTAATGTCTCATTTTTTTTAATAAAAACCCTAATATTATGTTTTGATTGAAAAATAGGGCTTATTATTGTTTGGTAATTTTAATCAAGAACCTAATCCTATATTTTCTTTACATAATGTCTCATTTTTTAAATAAAACCCTAATCTTATGTTTTTCTTTTCCAAAGGCCTATTTTTGAAAAAAAAACCATAATCCTATGTTTTCTTTCTGGAATATCTCATAATTTTTAAATCAAAACCCTAATACGAAATTTATTTTTGGGAATGCTTCCTATTTTTGAATTAAAATCCTGATCCTATACTTTCTTATAGTAATTTTTTCTAATTTTCAGTCAATAGCCTAATCCCATGTTTTCTTTACTGAATGCCTAACTCTCTCCTGCTTTTAAATTTAAACCCGAATCCAATGTTTTTTTTCGTAATGGCTCCTATTTTGGAATCAAAACCCTAATCGTATGTTTAATTTTGGGAATGTCTACTACTTTTAATTCAAAACCCTAATTCTATGTTTTCATTTCGAAATGGCTCATATTTTTTGTTTTTTTAATCAAAACCCTAATCCTATGTTTTTTTTTTTCTGAATGTCTCCTATTTTGCAAACAAAAAGTGAATCTTATGTCTCCTAGTTATCAGTTTTTAATTAAAAACCTAATTTTAAGTTTTTTTTTTAGAATGTTTGCTATTTTTGAATCAAACCATAATCCTATATTTTATTTTGGGAACGTCTGTTATTTTTGAATAAAACAACCATCATATGTTTTCTTTTTCGTAATTTCGAATATTTTTTAATCAAAACCCTAATACAAATTTTTTATTTTTGGAATGCCTCCTATTTTTTAATTAAAACCGTAATTTTATGTTTTTTTATTCTGAATCAAAACAATAATCCTATATTTTCTTTTCGAAATATCTCATATTTTTCAATCAAAACCATAATCCTATGTTTTATTTTCGGAATGTCTCCTATTTTCAAATCAAAATCCTAATCCTATTTTTTCTTATAAGAATGTCTCCTATTTTTCATTCAAAACCTAATCTAATGCTTTCTTATAGTAATGTCTCCTATTCTTCAATCAAAACATTAATGTCATGTTTTCTTTTTGTAATGCTTACTATATTTGAATCAAAAACTTAATCCTATGATTTCTTTTCGTAATGACTCCTTTTTGGAATAAAAATCCTAATAATATGGGTTAGTTTTAGAATGGCTCCTTTTTTTGAGTCAAAACCCTAATCTTTTGTTTTCTTATTGGAATGTCTGCTATTTCTGAATGTTAAATGTTTTTTAATCATAATCATAATCGTATGTTTTCTTTTTCGCAAATGCTTACTATATTTGAATCGAGACCATATTCCTATGTTTTCTTTTTGTAATGTCTTCTATCTTTCAATCAAAATCCTAATTCTATGTTTTCTTTTTGATAATGCCTCCTATTTTTTAATCAAAACACTAATTCTCTATTTCCTGTTCAGAATGCATCCTAACTTTTCAGTTTTGAATCAAAACCATAATCTTTTGTTTTCATTTTATTATACCTGATTTATTTTAATCAAAACCCTAATCCTACATTTTGTTTTGGTAATGTTTGTTAATTTTTAATCAAAACCCTAATATGATGTTTTCTTTTCTAAATGTCTCAGATTTCCCGACATGCTGGAATGTCTTATACTTTCTTAACCGTACCCCTAAAGCTCTATGTTTTCTTTCAGAATGCTCCTACTTTTCATCAAAAACCAATCCTCGCTTTTATTTTCAGATTGATATCCTATCTTTCAATCAATACCCCAAACTCTATGTTTTCTTTTTAGAATGTGTCTGTTACGTCATTTTGAAATTAAACGTGCACTGCTGTCTAGGATATCTCAATATTTTCAATCAAAACTAAAAATCTCTATGGTTTTTTCTTGCATTTCCACTGCTTTTGAATCAAAACTTAGTCCACGCTTGCCTAGATTATTGTCTCCAGCCTTGTAATCAAAACCTTAATTCTCCTGCTATATCAGCTCATAAATGTCTACCATTTTGACCAATACTATAGTCCTATGTTTCTTATAGTAATGTCTCCACCTTTTCAAATCAAACCTTAATCTTATGTTTTTTTTTTGGAATGTTCGCTATTTTTTAATCAAAAATAATAATTGTATGTTTCCTTTTAATATTGTCTCCCATATTTTTAATCAAAACTTTAACTTTAATTTCATTGGATTTACTTCATATATTTTCAAATCAAAAAGTAATCCAATTTTTATTATCCGACGGTTTTATTTTTTAATCTTCAAAACACAAACTTATGTTTTCGCTAGGGGCTGTCTGCTATTTTATAATGAAACAATAATTGTATGTTTTTTTTTTTGTAATGTTCTATATTTTTGGAATCAAACTTCACATTTAGTTTTTATTGGAATGCCTCCTATTTTTAATCAAACCCTAAGACAGTTTGCTGGGAATGTATGTTATTTTAATCAAAATTATAGTCCCATGTTTTTCCCAAACGCCTTATATTTCTATTCAAAACTTAATCCCAAGTTTTTTGAAATGTATACACCTTTTTAATTAAAAATGCTAGACCTATGTTTTCTTATAGTAATTTCTCCTATTTTTTATGCAAAACAATAATCTTATGTTTTCTTATAGTGATGTCTTATATTTTTTAATCAAAACCATATACCTAATACGCTTTTCTTAATGTCACTCTATTTGAATAAACCAATCATGTTTTCGGAATGTTGCCCATCTTCAATAAAAATCAAGTCCTATGTTTTCACCTAATTTTTCCTATTTATCAATTTTCAATCATAAACTGTAGGCTTTGATTTCTAAAATATCTCCTATTTTGAACTCAAAACACCCACTACTCTCTCTCTTTTGAATGCTTCTAGCTATTTTTAATCAAAAGCCCTCAATCATTTGTTTTCATTTCGACGTGTCCTATAGTTTTGATTCAAAACCATAATCCTTTTGTTTTTCTTTTCGAATATCTCATTTTCTTTGAATGAAACCCAACCCATGTTTCTCTTTAGAAAATATAAGATTAGAGTTTTGATTCAAACCCCAATTTTTTATAGGAGACATTAATATAAGGCAACATAGGATTAGTGTTTTGAATCAAACCTTAATCCTATGTTTTGTTATAGTGTAATGTCACCTATTTTAAACTGAAAATACATTAACTTTGTTTTCTTTTCTGAATGCGTAGACACGTGAAACAAAGCGCTCAATCCTAAGTGTTTTCTTTTTCAGTATCGTCTACTATTAATTAATAAAAAGCCCTCATCCTCATGTTTCTTTCGAAATGCCCGCTATTTGAATCAAAACCCTAATAACATATTCTCTTATAGTAATGTTTCCTATTTTTAATCAAAACCCCAATCTTATGTTTACTTTATGGAATCTAGCCTACTTATCAACCTTGAATGAAAACATTACAGTTTGTTTTCTCTCTCGGAATGTCTATGATTTTTGAATTAAAACCCTTAATCCTATGGCGCTTTCTCTTTCAAAATATTCTTTCTGCTTTTGAAAACAAAACTCGAGTACTAGGTTTTCTTTTCTTAATGTGTCCTATTTATCAATTTTGAATCAAAATCCAAATCCTATGCTTTGTTTTCAGAATGTGCCCTATTTTTTAGTTTTGAATTAAAACCCAAATCCTTTGTTTTCTTTTGGGAATGTCTCATTTTTTTAATCAAAATAATAATCCTATGTCTTCTTTTTAAAATGTATCGTATTTTTTAATAAAAAAACCTAATCATATGTTTTTTCTTTTAGGAATGTCTATTATGTTTTACTCAAAACATAATCCTAAGCTTTCAATGAAAACTATAATCTTATTTTTCTTTCAAAACCTTAATCCTATTTTTCAAAACGCCAATTCTTTTTTTTCTTTTCGTAATGTCTCCTATCTTTCGATCAAAACCCGAATGCAAAGTTTTCTTTTCTTAATACCTCCTATTTGTAAGTTTTAAATCAAAACCCTAATCATATGCTTTCATATACTAATGCCTCATATTTTTTAATCAAAACACTAATACTATGTTTTCTTTCTAGAATACCTACTATATTTGAATCACAAATCTAATCCTATGTTTTGTTTTCGGAATGTCTGTTATTTTTTAATCAAAACTCTAATCTTTTGTTTTCTTTTTGATATATCTCCTATTTTTCAATCAAACCCCTAATCAAACGTTTTATCTTCGGAATGTCTACTATTTCTTATTCAAAACCCTAATACTAAGTTTTATTTTTGGAATGTCTCATATTTTCCAATAAAAACCCTAATCATAAGTTTTTTTTTGGAATGCATCATATTTTTTAATCAAAACCATAATCCTATATTTTCCTATAGTAATGAGTCCTATTCCTATATTTTCTTTTGGGAATGTTTGCTAATTTGATTAAAAAAATGAAACATTCTTAAAAGGTATTTTTAGTAGAGTTTCTTTTTTTGTGAAATGTCTACTATTTTTTAATTGAAACCATAATCCTACTTTTTCTTATATTAATGTCTCCTATTTTTCATTCAAAACCCAAATCCTAAGTTTTTTATTATAGTAAAGTCTCTAGAAATTAAAACCCTAATCTTATGTTTTTTTTGTGAATGTCTCCTATTTTTTAATCAAAATAATAATCCAATGTTTTCCTTTCGTAATGTCTCACATTTTTTAAGTAAAACACTAATCATATGTTTTCTTTTTAGAATGGCTCCTATTTTTTAATCAAAACTTTAATCGTAGGTTTCCTTTTCGAAATGTTTGCTATTTTTAAATCAAGACCATAATCCTATGTTTTCTTTTCGAAATATACCCTTTTGGTGTTTAATCAAAACCCTAATCCTATATGTTCTTCTAATAATGTATCATGTTTTTTCAATCAAAAACCTAATCCAATTTTTTATTTTCTTAATGGCGCCTATTTTTTAATCAAAACACTAATCTTATATATGAATGTCTGCTATTTTTGAATCAAAACCATAATTCTATAGTTTTTGTTTCGGAATGTATCATATTTCTTAATCAAAACCATAGTCCGAAGTTGTTTTTTTGTACAATGCCTCCAATTGTCTAATGAAAATCCCTATCTTATGTGGGAATGTATCTTATTTTTGTTTCAAAACAATAATCCCATGTTTTCTTTTTGAAATATCTCATATCTTCCAATCAAAACACAAATCTAATGTTTCCATTTTGGAATGTCTACTATTTTTGAATCAAAACAATAATCCTATGGTTTCTTATTGCAATGCCTTCTATTTTTTAATCAAAACCATAATCTTATGTTTTCTTTTCAGAATGCCTGCTATATTTGAATAAAAAAACTTAATCCTATGTTTTTTTCCGTAATGCCTCCTATTTTTTAATTAAAATCTTAATTTTTCTTTTCAGAATGTGTCCAACTTTTGAATCGAAACCATAATCATATGTTTTGTTTTGGGAGTGTCTACTATTTTAGAATGTCTCTTTTTTTTAATATAAACCCTAATTCTATGTATTCTTTTTGGAACACCTACTTTATTTGAATCAAAACACTATTCCTATGTTTTCATTTAGTAATGTTTTCTATCATCCAATCAAACCACTAATCCTATATTTTTTTTCGTAATCCCTCCTATTTTTTATTAAAAATCCTTATCCTTATCATATGTTTTCTTTTGGTAACGTCTTCTATTTTTTAATGAAAACACTAATCCTCTGTTTTCTCTTCAGCATGTGTCCTATTTTTAATTTTTGAATCAAAACAATAATCCTTTGTTTTCTTTTCATAATGTCTAGTTTTCTTGAATCAAAACACTAATCATATTTTTAGTCTTGTGAATGTCTGCTAATTTTTAATCAAAACCCTAATACAATTTTTTCGAATGTCTCATATTTTTCAATTAAAAATTAAATCCTATGCTTTCTTTAAGCTATGTCTCCTATCTTTCAATCAAAACCCTAATTTTATGTTTTATTTTCGCAATATGTGGCCTATTTTTCATTTTTGAATTAAAACACTAATCATTTATTTTCTTATTAGAATATCACCTATATTTTAATCAAATCCTGATCTTTTCTTTTATTTTTTTTGGGATGTCTACTATTTTTTAATCAAACCTCTAATACTATGTTTTCTTATAGTAATATCTCCTATTGAATCAAAACTCTAATCCTTTGTTTTCTTTTCAAAATATCTCATAATTTTCTATCAAAATAGTAATCATATGTTTTCTTTTCGAAATGTTTTCTATTTTTGAATCAAACCCTAATACTATGTTTTCTTATAGTAATGTCTCCTATTTTTTAATAAATCCCTAATCTTATGTTCTTTTTTGGGAATGACTTCTTTTAAACAAAACAACAATCATATGTTTTCTTTTGTTAGTGTCACATATTTTTAATCAAAACCCAAATCCTAAGGCTTTTTGAATGCCTCCTATTTTTCTAATTAAAACCCTAATTCTCTGTTTTTTTTCTTTTTTTGAAATACAACCTATTTATGAATCAAAACCCTAGTCTTGTCCTTTCTTTTGAGAATGTCTGCTATTTTTGGATCGAAACAATAATTGTATGTTTTCTTTTTTTAATGTCTCATTTTTTTTATCAAAACACTAATCCTAAGTTTTTTTTCAATGCTTCCTATTTTTAATGAAAACCCTAATCTTATGTATTCTTTAGGGAATGCCTGCTATTTTTGAGTCAATACAATAATCCTACATTTTTTTTCGACATGTCGCATATTTTGCAATCAAAACCTTAATCTTAGGTTTTCTTTTCTTAATGTCTACTACTTTTGAATGAAAACCATAATCCTATGTTTCGTTATAGTCATGTCTCCAATTTTGAATCAAAACCCAACAGAATGTCTTCCATCTTTCAATCAAAACTCTAATCCTATGTATTCTTTTAGGAATGTCTCCTATATTTCAATTAAAATGCGAATTCAATATTTTTTTTTTCTTAATGTCTCCTATTTATTAGTTTTGAATCATAACCCTAACCTATGTTTTTTTTCGGAATGTCTCCTATTTTTCAATTAGAAACCTAATCCTTTCATTTCTTTCCGCAATTTCTACTTTTTTTGAATCAAAAACCTAATCCTATGTTTTCATTTTAGAATGTGTTCTATTTTTCAGTTTTAAATCAAAACCATAATCTTTTGTTTTCTTTTATGAATGTCTCCTTTTTTTTTAATGAAAACCCTAATCCTATGTTTTTCATTTTGGAAATATAAAATTAATGTTTTGATTAAAAGACCCAATTTTTGATAGAAGAGATCATTATAAGAAAACATAGGATTATGGTTTTGAATAAAACCCTAATCCTAGGTTTTCTTGTAGTAATGTCTCCTATTTTTCAATCAAAACTCTAATACTATGTTATCTTTTGGAATGTGATGCAGTCGACATGCCCCGAAACCGCTGATTTGAGGATGAATATCTAGCAAAGCAAGTCGTCCCAACGAAATAAATAGCCGAAAACCATTGATTCACGCACGATATCATGTAGTAAACTCGTCCCAACGCCTGCTGATCAAAAGATAACTCAGAATCGGGAAAAAGAGTAAAAAATTCTTATTACTCAATAAAATGATGATCATATAATCCCGCTTTACTCTTTGTCCGTAGAATCTTACCATAAATAGGTGAACTAGAGATATGAAAAAATCCTTAAAAGGAGATAATTTGAAAATATGCCAAAAATGACAAATTCTCAAATGATAGAAAGAAATAAAAGGCTAAACAAATAAATATTACTACTAAAAATGGCTTAAAAATCAAAGATTTCTATCGTAAGATATAATGAATTCAATTATTACTATAAATGGCAAAATTAGGATTTCTGAGGCCTAAATGATGGAATTTGGCCGAATGTCAGTATGACACACAAGCTTGTATAACAAGCTAGTGAATTTTGCTAGTTGACCCATTTTCCATCAAGTTCGACCCATAAAACACAGAAACTCCAACACTCGGAAAAATGACCGAAATGCCCCTCTGTTAGGTTGAGTCCCATTTCTGCATGAACGAGCAGGCTAGCTCCTCGATACGTCCCGTATCAGAATTCTTACTATATTTGAATCAAAAGACTAATCATATGATTAGGGATTTGATTGAAAAATAGGAGAAATTACTATAAAAAAACATATGATTAGGGTTATGATTAAAAACCAAAAAATAGGTTACATTTTCAAATGAAAACATATGATTAGGTTTTTAATTCAAAAATAGTAGATATTATGAAAAGAAAAAATAGGATTATGGTTTTGACTGAAAAATAGAAAGCATTTTGTAAAGAAAACATAAGATTAGTGCTTTGATTGAAAAATATGAGATATTCTAAAAAGAAAAAAATCGGATTAATGCTTTGATTAAAAATTAGCAGACATTCACAAAAGAAAAGATAGGATTATGGTTATGATTAAAAAAATCATACATTCCAAAAAGAAAACAAAGGACTAAGGTTTTGGTTCAAAACTAGGAGATATTACTTAAATAAAACATAAGAATAGGACTTTGATTAAAAAATAGTAGATATTATGAAAAGAAAACATAGGATTACGATTTTGATTGAAAACATATAAATAAGATATTAGGAAAAGAAAGCATACGATTATTGTTTTTATTCAAAAATATGAGACATTATAAAAACAAAACATAGGATTAGGGTTTTGATTGAAAAAAATGATACATTGCAATAAAAAAAAACATAGGATTAGTGTATTGATTAAAAACAAAAAAATAGGAGACATTTCCAAAAGAAATCATTGGATTAGGATTTTGATTCAAAAATAGAAGATATTCCTAAAAGAAAACATAAGATTAGGGTTTTGATTGAAAAATATGAGACATTCTAAAAAGAAAACATATGATTAGGGTTTTGATTGAAAAATATGAGACATTACATAAAGAAAACATAGGATTATTGTTTTGATTCAAAAAAATAATAGTACATTACCAAAGAGAAAAAAATAGGATTATGGTTTTGATTGAAAAATATGACTCACTACTATAAGAAAAACATAGGATTATTATTTTGTTTCAAAAAAATAGCGTACATTCCAAAAAAACAAAAAAGAATTAGGACTCGTGATTGGAAAAATATGATACATTTTTGCAAAAGAAAAACAAAAGGATTCAGTCTTGATTGAAAGATATTATTTGTAATTTTTTTCTTTTTCGAAATGTGTCCTTTTTTTCTCAAAAACATAGGATTTGGGTATTGATTGAAAAGGTAGGAGACATTTCGAAAAACATAGGATAATGGTTTTTCATTGAAACATAGCGTATATTCCTAATAGAAAAACATAGGTTAGGGTTTTTATTGAAAAATATGAGATGTACTCGGAAAGAAAAACATAGGATTAGGGTTTTAATTGAAAAATAGGACATCTTATGATTAGGGTTTTGATTAAAAAAATAGTAGACATTTCCCTAAAACCTAATCCTATGTTTTATTTTTCAGAATTCAACCTATTTTTTTGAATAAGAAAAACTAATTTGATGTTTTATTTTCACAATATCTCCAATCTTTCAATAAAAAAATATAATACTATGTTTTCTTCCCTTCATGTACGTTATTTATTGGTTTTTAATCAAAACTGTAATTCTCTAATCCATTGTTTTCTTTTTGGAATGGCTCCAATTTTCAATCAAAATCGTAAACCTTTCTTTTCTTTTCATAATGTCTACTTTTTTGAAGCGAAACTCTAATCATATGTTTTATTTTCAGAATGTATACTATTTTTGAAACGAAACTCAAATCATATGTTTTCTATTGGAAATGTCCACAATTTTTTTTAATACAAACCCTAATCCTTTGTTTTCTGGTAGTAATGTCTCCTATTTTTCAATCAAAATCCAAATCTTATGTTTTTCTTTTTGGGATATCTATTATTTTTTATTCAAAACATTAAGTCTATGTTTTATTTTTGGAATATCACATATTTGTAAATCAAAAACCTAATCCAAATTTTTTATTTTGCATTGTGTCTTATATTTTAATCAAAACACTAATCCTTTGTTTTTCTTATAGTAATGTATCATATTTTTCAATGAAAACCATAATCCTATAATTTCTTTTGGGAATATCTGCTTATTTTTATTGCAGACATTCTGAAAACATATTTATATTAGGGTTTAAATTTTTTTGGAAATGCCTACTATATTTGAATGAAAACCCTAATCATATGTTTTCCTATAGTAATGTCACCTATTTTTTAATTAAAACCCTAATCCTATGTTTTCTTTTTGGATGTCTACAATATTTAAATCAAAACCTTAATCCAATATTTTATTTGCAAAATAGGAGACATTCGGAATGATAGTCTGAAATAGGAGACATTCGGAATGATAGTCCAGGGAAAGGGTATTTCTTACTCAAAGGTAGGTTAAAGAGCACATGAGAGAAATCAGATTAATTTCAACAAGCTGAAACAAGACAAAGGCACCCTGAAAGGCTCAGGACGAGTGAAAACTGCCATAGTAATTACGAAAACAAACTTAAAACAAAAACGACAAAACCACACAACAAATTAAAAAGAAAACCATGACTTGGGTTGCCTTCAAAGGAATGCTTGTTTAACGTCACTAGCTTAACGTACCTACCTAACCGAGTGGTTCATAGAGTAATAAAGCACCACAGCTTGATGGTTGAAGAATTTCCTCTCTTATGGCATAATGCTTCAACCTGTGACCATTAACCTTGAATGTTGCCTTCATGGGGTGGGAAATTTTGAATTCCCCATGAGCGAATATTTGAGTGACAGTGTAAGGTCTTGACCAATGAGACTTGAGCTTTCTAGGAAAAAGCTTTAACCTAGAGTTAAAAAGAACTTGGTCCCCAACCTGGAATTGCTTCTCCTTCCTGAGGTGGCTATAATGAATTCTTCTCACTTTTTCTATATACAAGAGTGCATTTTCGAATGCATTCATCCTATGCTCCACTAGTTCATTCAACTGGTACTTCCTTTTTTCTATGCATCCCTTGTATCCAAATTCAATAACTTGATTGCCCAATATGCTTGATGCTCAAGCTCTACAGGTAGATGGTATGCCTTCCCATAGACCAGACGATATGGTGTATGCCCAGCTGATGTTTTATATACTGTTCGGTAAGCCTAGAGAATATCGTCCAATTATTTTGACAAATTACGCTGGTTATGGCAAACTGTCTTCTCAAGAATGCGCTTTAGCTCCCAGTTGGTGTTTTCAACTTGGCCACTAGTTTGAGGGTGATAAGCCGTGGCAACACGATATGGTACTCCATATTTCTTCATTGACTTTTCAAACTTAGTGTTACAAAAGTGGGTACCCCTGTCAATAATAATTGCTATCGGAGTGCCAAAACGAGAAAATAACTTTTTCAAGAACTTGACAACCACCTGTGCATCATTTGTGATAAGAGCCTGAGCTTCCACCCATTTAGATACATACTCGACAGGTACCAACACTAATATGTTCCCATTAGAGATCGGGAAAGGACCCATCAAATCAATGCCCCACACATCAAAAACTTCACATTGCTAGATAGGAGTTTGCTTCATTTAATTGAGTTTAGATAAGTTACCACTTTGTTGGCATTAGTCACACATTACAACAAACTTCCGAGTGTCACTGAAGAGTGATGACCAAAGGAAACCTGCTTCTAATACTTTCTTGATGGTGTGATTAGCAATGAAATGACCACCCACTGTTCTAGAGTGACAATGCTCTAAAATCTTCCATCGCTTAGCATGTGAGACACAACGTCGCACCACTGGATCAGCACAGAGTTTGTATAAAATAGAATCCTCCTACAAGTAATGTTTGATATTAGAAAGAAATTTCTTACGCTACTAATAGGAAAACTGTGAAGGGATTACTTATCCCACTAAATAATTCGCAAAGTCACCAAACTAGGGACACTCGCTATCTTGGGTAGGCCCTTTCTGGACCTAATAAAGATTTTCATCTTGAAAAGCGTCATTTATCATTTTAGATCCACTGCTGTCTCTTTCAGTGTGCGTCAAGTGTGATAAGTGATCAGCCACCACATTTTTTTTATCCTTTCTTTTCTCAAATTTCTAGAATAAACACTTACAGAAGAAGAATCAATCTAATCAGTATTAGCTTAGCATCAGTCTTCGAGAGGAGGTACCTGATTGCAGCATGATCAGTGTACACGATGACCTTGGAGAGAACCAGGTAATGTATGAATTTGTCAAAAGCATAAACAATCGCTAATAGCTTTTTCTCCGTTGTGGTGTTATTCCCTTGGGTTGGATTTTAAGTTTTGCTCACATAGTAAATAGGTTTGAATTGTTTATTATGTCTTTGTCCTAATACTGCCCCTACTACCCAATTACCGGCGTCACACATAAGCTCAAACGGCCGTTCCCAATTTGAGGTTTTCACAATCGGTGCACAGACTAACTTCTCCTTTAAGGTTAGGAAAGCACTAAGACAATTCTGATCAAATTCAAAAGGTGCATCTTATTCAATAACTTCATCATGGTATTATAGATTTTGGAAAACTCTTTAATAAATCTTCTGTAAAGGCCGACATGCCCGAGAAAACTCCGAACATCTTTTACAACAATGGATGGGAGAAGGTTCTCATTTGTGTCTTGCTTGGCCTTATCAATTTCAATCCCCTCACCAGAAATTTTGTGACCTAAAACAATCCCTTCGGTGACCATGAAGTGACACTTCTCCTAATTTAAGACAAGATTTATTTCATCACACCTGGAAAGTACTCGTTTTAGATTTTTGAGGCACCCATCAAACGAACCCCTGAAAACTAAGAAGTCATCCATGAACATGTCCATGAAGCCTTCAATAAACTCATCAAAAATTAACATCATTCACCTTTGAAAAGTTGTTGGGGCATTACATAGGCTGAAAGGCATTCTTCGGTACACAAATGTATCATATGGACATGTGAAGGTAGTCTTTTCTTGATCTTCTCTGATGACACATATTTGCAGATAACTAGATTACCTAAGAAACTGTGCAAATCAAACACAATAAGTTATGCAAACACATGAATAACACAAGAAACCAAAAGAACTCTGTAAACATTAAAATCAAGTAGTCAAAGCATACAAAACAATAAAGTTGACATCCCGGGCACCTTGGACGGTTAGCCCCTCATGGATGGGTAAAATGAGGAAAACATAGATGAACAACCAGAGAAAGAAAACATGACTCCCTTCTTCCCAATATAAATCTTCCATGCCAAGCTCCATATGCTAACCCCACTTCTCTCGTACCTCCAACTAATCCTTGATCCCCTTAGAAGGTGTGGTGAAGCCTAATCATTGCTCTCCTCAAGGTTCTTCTTATGTAGATTATAATCCCCGAACAAAGATCAGAGCAAACCCTAGAAAGTAGAGTTAAAAAGGGATGACTTTGAGCTCGACACGGGCTAAGCACGGTCGTGCTTAGACTGCATTTCCATGGTTAGGGTTTTGAGTGAATCGGCTAAGTGCTTGCCTGGAATCTCTAGTGGGAGGAAGCAAGGTTATGCTTAGACTATGCTCCTCTTGAGCATTATCGTGCTAGGAGCATCCAGCTCGTGCTTCCCTTATTGAGCATAAAATACCTCTAGCCTGAGATTTCCAGGGGAGGAGCACGAGCGTGCTCTGCCCATGTTTGGCCTGGTGACACACCCTTGCAAGCTTTATCACTCGGTTGTCATGAGGCTGTGATCTTCAAGGGGCACAGAGCATGACCGTGCTCTGCCCGTTCTAAGTTTGAACACTCAGCACTTTCTTCAAGCTTCGCTGGGTTGGTATCCTGATTCACTCATAATTGCTTCGAGCTCCCTAATTCCTACATCATTAGCAAATATACATAGAATAGCACCAAATGTGTACAAAGATGTGCTAAAAGGTAAGCAAAAGCATGAATTGAGGGTAAGTAAACATGATATTAATTGCACTCATCAACATTCTGAAAAGAAAACATGAGATTGGGGTTTTTATTTAGGAGACATTCAGAAAAAAAATATATTTTTTATGGTTTTGATTCAAAACTTATAAATAGGAGACATTAAGAAAGGACACATAGGATTCTAGTTTTGATTGAAAAATAGGAGTCATTCGGAAAATAAAACATAGGATTAGGGTTTTGATTAAAAAATAGTAGAAATTTAGAAAAGAAAAGAAAGGATTATGGTTTTGAGTAAAAAATAATAGACATTCCAAAAAGAAAGCAAAGGATTAGGTTTTTGATTGAAGAAATAGTGGACATTCCAAAAAGAAGACATAGGTTAGGGTTTTGAATCAAAACTGATAAATTGAAGACATTAAAAAAAAACAATTGATTGGGGTTTTGATTGAAAGAAAGGAGACATTCTAAAAAAAATACAGGATTAGGATTTTGGTTCAGATATAGGTGGCATTTCAAAAAGAAAACAAAGGACTAGGGTTTTGAATAATAAATAAGAGATATTACTATAAGAAAATATACAATTTGGGTTTTGATTCAAAAATAGTAGACATTCTGAAAAGAAAACATTGGATTGGGGTTTTGATTGAAAAATATAAGACATTTCGAAAAGAAAATATAAAATTACGGTTTTTTATTAAAAAAATAGGAGACATTACTATAAGAAAACAAAGGATAGATTTTTTATTCAAAACTTATAAATATTGGACATTAAGAAAATAAAACATAGGATTCATGTTTTGAATGAAAGATAGTACACATTCCCACCGGAAAACATACGATAAGGGTTTTGTTTCAAAAATAGTAGGTATTCCGAAATGAAAATAAAGGATTAGGGTTTTGATTCAAAAAGGGGGGACAATCTAAAAAGAAAACATGTTAGGATTTTGATTCAAAACTGATAAATAGGAGACATTAGAAATAAAAACAAAGAATTCAGGTCTTGATTGAAAGATAGAAGACATTTCGAAAACAAAAACATAGGATTAGCGTTTTGATTAAAATATTGTAGGCATTTCTAAAAGAAAATATAGGATTATAGTTTTGATTGAAAAATATAAGATATTATGGAAACAAAACATAGGATTATGGTTCTTATTCAAATATAGTAATGATTCTGAAAATAAAACATAGGATTGGGGTTTTGATTAAAAAAAAGAGACATTGATATTAGAAAATAGAGGATTAGACTTGTGAATGAAAAATTAGTAGAAAAGAAAACATATGATTCGCGTTTTGATCGAAGGATTGCATACATTCTGAAAAGAAAATGTAGGATTAGGGTTTTGATTGAAAATATTATGAATTCGGAAAAGAAAACATAGGATTATATTTTTGATTGAAAAGAAAGACACATTACTATAAGAAAACATATGATTAGGGTTTTGAATAAAAAATAGTAGACATTCTAAAAAGAAAATATAGGACTAGAGTTTTGATTAAAAAATAGTACACATTACTATTTTTTATTGAAATATAGTAGGCATTCTAAAAAGAAAATATAGGACTAGAGTTTTGATTAAAAAATAGCAGACATTCCTAATAGAAAAGAACATATTAGGTTTAGGATTGAAAAATAGGATACATTCAGAAAACAAAACTTTGTTTATGGTTTTGATTCAAAACATATAAATAGGAAACATTAAGAAAATAATACATAGGATTAGGGTTTTGATTGAAAAATAGTAGAAATTATGAAAAAAAAAGAAAGGATTATGGTTTTGAGTAAAAAATAATAGACATTCCAAAAAGAAAGCAAAGGATTAGGGTTTTGATTGAAAATTGAAAAATAGGACACATTCTGAAAAAGAAAATATATTATTGCGCTCGATTAAAAAAATAGCGACATTGATGAAATAAAAAGAAAAGGATTAGGGGTTTTGACCTGAAAAAAATATGAGACATTCTAAAAAAATGAAGTATCGTTTATGGTTTCGATTCAAAACAGAAAAATAGGAGACATTAAAAAATGATATCATAGGATTCAGGTTTTGATTGAAATGTAAATGACATTCTAAAAAGAAAACTTGATATTATTGTTTCAACTCACAAATAGTTGACATTCGGAAACGAAAAGAAAAAATTACGGTTTTTGAGTGAAAAATATGAGACATTCTGAAAAGAAAACAAAGGAATAGGTTTTGATTGAAAACTGATTAAAAACACACATTCCAAAAAGAAAACATAGGATTAGGATTTTGATTCAAAAATTATAGACATTCCCTAAAAGAAAACATGGGATTGGAGGTTTAATTCAAATATAGTTGGCATTTTGAAAATAAAATATAGGATTAGGGTTTTGGCTGAAAAATATGAGACATTACAATAAGAAAACTTAGGATTAGTTTGATTCAAAAATAGTAAACATTCCGAACTGAAAAGAAAGAATTAGCATTTTGATTTAAAATTAGTAGATATTCAAAAAAAGAAAACATAGGATTAGGGATTTTATTCAAAACTACAAAATAGGACACATTCCAAATATAAAACATAGGTTAGGGTTTTGATTGAAAGTAAGGATCTATTGTGAAAATGAAACATAGCATTAGGGTTTTGAATCAAATATAGTAGGCATTTCAAAATGAAAAACATGGGATTAATGTTTTCATTGGAAAGTACGAGATGTTACTTTAAGAAAACATAGGATTAGGGTTTTGATTCAAAAATAGTAGTCATTATAATAGGAAAACATAGTATTAAGGTTTGGATTGAAAACATGGAACATTAAAAAAAAAGAACATAGGTTAGGGTTTTGATTCAAATATAGTACGCATTCTGAAAAAAAAAAAAGAGAACATGGGATTAGGGTTTTGATTTAAATTGCGATACATTATCATAAGAAAACATAGGATTATTGTTTTGATTGAAAAATAAGACACATTACAATAAGACAACACATAATTAGGGTTTTGATTGAAAAATAGTAGGCACTCCGAAAAAAAAATATAGGATTATGGTTTTGATTGAAAAATATGAGACATTACTATAAGAAAACATACGATTACAGTTTTAATTCAAAAATAGTAGATATTCGAAAAATAAGACATAGGATTAGGGTTTTAATTGAAAAATAGGACATATTCCAAAATTAAAATATAGGATTAATGTTTTGATTTAAAAAAAAGTAGATATTCCAAAAGAAACAAAGGACTAGTTATTTTTATTGAAAACTAGTTAGCATTCTGAAAAGAAAACATTGGTTAGGGTTTTGATTCAAAACATTCGATTTGGATTTTGATTGAAAGATAGGGGACATTCCGAAAAGAAAATGTCGGATTGAGATTTTGAATCAAAAAGTAGTAAAAATTCTGAAAAGAAAAGAAAGGATTAGGGTTATGATTTAAAAATAGGAGTTATTCTGAAATGAAAACAAAGGATTTGGGTTTTGATTGAAAACTGAAAAATAGGACATATTCCAAAAAGAAAACATCGGATTAAGGTTGTGATTTAAAAATATCAGACATTAAGAAAAGAAACCATAGGATTATTTTTGTGATTGAAAAATAATAGACATTCCAAAAAAAAAACATAGGTTAGGGTTTTGAATGAAAACTGATAAATAGGAGACATTAAGAAAAGAAAACATACGATTGGTATTTTGAATTGAAGATAGGTGATATCCCAAAAACAAAACAAAGAATTAGGGTTTTGGTTTTAATATAGTAGATATTCTGAAAAGAAAGCATATGACTTGGGTTTTGAATGAAAAATATGAGACATTACTATAAGAAAACGTAGGATTATGGTTTTTATCCAAAAATAGTAGACATTTTGGAATAAAAACATTGGATTAAGATATTGATTGAAAAATATAAGACATTTCGAAGAGAAAATATATGATTAGTGTTTTGATTGAAAATTAGGAGACATTATTATAAGAAAAAATAGGTCATGGTTTTGATTCGAAGCTGATAAATAGGGGACTTTATGAAAACAAAACATAGGATTCAGATTTTGATTGAAAGATAATAGACATTAAGAAAAGAAAACATAGGATTATGGTTTTGATTGAAAAATACTAGACATTCTGAAAAGAAAGAAAAAAGATTAGTTTTTGATTCAAAAATAGGAGACATTCTGAAAAAAAAGTAGGTTTATGGGTTTTCATTCAAAACTGAAAAATTGGAAACATTCCGAAAAGAAAACATAAATGAGGGTTTTGATTGAAAAATAGCTAACATTCTGAAAAGAAAAGAAATTATTAGATCTTCGTTTGAAAATTCAGAGACATTCCGAAAACAAAACATATATTAGGGTTTTCATTCAAAACAAATAAATATTAGACATTAAGAAATAAAAACACAGGATCTGCTATTTTTAAATGTCTAATATATTTGAATCAAACCCCTAATCCTAGGTTTTCTTTTCTTAATGGCTACTATACTTGAATCAAAACCCTATTCTTATGTTTTGCTTTCATAATGTCTCTGCCTTTCAATCAAAACACTAATCCTATATTTTGTTTTCATAATGAATCCTGTTTTTAATAAAAATCCTAATCCTTATCTGATGTTTTCTTTTAGTAATGTCTCCTATTTTTTAATAAAAATGCTAATCCCCTGTTTTCTTTAAGGAATGTCCACTATCTTTCATTCAAAACCTGAATCCTACGTTTTACTTTTCATAATGTCTCCTAATTATTAGTTTTGAAGCAAAACCCTAATCCTATGCTTATTTTGTGAATGTCATCTATTTTTCAATCAAAACCCTAATCCTATGTTTTTTTTTGGAAATGTCCCTTTTTTGGGTTTTAATCAAACCACTAATTCTATATTTTCTTATAGTAATGTCTCCTATTTTTCAATTAAAATCATAATACTATTTTTTACAATTAAAACCCTGTTCCTATATTCTTCTATTTTTGAATCAAAACCCCAATCCTATGTTTTCTTTGGGGAATATCTCCTACTTTTGACGCAAAACCCTAATCCTATGTTTTCTTTTGGAAATATCTCATATTTGTTTTTAATCAAAACGATAATCCTATGTTTTCTTTTCGTAATGCCTCCTATTTTTTAAATAAAAATACTAATTATATGTTCTCTTTTAATAATGTCTCTTATCTTTTAATCAAAACCCAAATCATATGTTTTCTTTTTCTTAATGTCTCCTATTTATTAGTTTTCTTTCAAAAATCTAAGTCTCTTTTTGTGATGTCTACTATTTTTTTGAATCAAAACAATAATCCTATGTTTATTTCTGTGATGTCTCATATTTTTTAATCAAAACCCTAATCCTATTTTTATTTTTTTAAATAGCTCCTATTTTTTAATCAAAACCCCCAATCCTATGTATTCTTTTGGGCATGTCTACTATTTTTGAATCAAAACCGTAATCCTATGTTTTTCTTTCTGAAACTCTAGTATTTTTTAATCAAAACCGCAATAATATGTTTCTTATAATAATGTGTTCTATTTTTAAGTTTTGAATCGAAACCCTAATTCTATGTTTTCATTTCAGAATGTCTCCTATCTTTCAATTAAAACCCAAATATTAAGTTTTCTTTTCTTAATGTCACCTATTTATTAGTTTTTAATCAAAACCCTAACCTTTGATTTTTCTTTTTGGAATGTCTCCTATTTTTCTTTCAAAAACCTAATCACTAAATTTCTTTTTGGAATCTCTGCTATTTTTTAATCAAAAGTGAAATCCTATGTTTTATTTTCATAATGTGTCCTATTTTTTTAGTTTTGAATCAAAACCCTAATCTTTTGCTTTCTTTTCGGAATGCCTCAATTTTTTGAATCAAAACCCTAATCCTATCTTTTGTTTTGGGAATCTCTACTAATTTTTATTCAAAACCCTAATTCTAAGTTTTCTTTTGGCAATGCCGCCTACTTTTGGATAAAAATCCTAATCATATGTTTTCTTTTCTGAATGTCTCCAATCTTTCAATCAAAACCCAAATCCTATGTTTTATTTTCTTAATATCTCACATTTATCAGTTTTGATTCAAAAACAAATTTTTTTTATTTCTTTTTAAAATGTCTGCTATTTTTCAATGAAAACAATAATTGTATATTTTCTTTTCAGAATGGCTCTTATTTTTAAATTGCTCCTATTTATGAATCAAAAGAATAATCCTATTTTTTCTTTTCCGAATGGCTCATAGGTTTTCTATTGTGAATGTCTCATATTTTTCAATCAAAACCCTAATCCTAGGTTTTCTTACTGCAATGTCTACTATTTTTCAATGAAAACCATAATCCAATATTTTCTTTTCACAATGTCTCTCCTATTTTCCATACAAAATTGGAATTCTATGTTTTCTTTTCTTAATGTGTCATATTTTTTTATTAAAACCCAGATCCTATGTTTTTTAGAATGCCTCCTATTTTCTAATCAAAAGACTAATCATATGATTGCTATGAGGAATGTCTGCTATTTTTTATTCATAACCCTAATCCTATGTTTTGTTTTCGGAAAGTCTAATATTTTTTAAACAAAACCCTAATACAATGTTTTCTCTTGGTAATACCAACTGTATTTCAATAAAACCCTAATTCTATATTTTCTTTTTGGAATGTCTACTATCTTTTAATAAAATAATTAATCCTATATTTTCTTATAGTTATGTCTCTATTTTTCAATCAAAACCTTAATCCTATGGTTTTTTTGAATGCCTTCTATATTTAATACAAAATCCTAATCTTAAGTTTTCTTTTTGGAATGTCTCCTATTTTGCAAACAAAACCTAATCTGATCTTTTCTTTTGTTAAAGTCTCCTATTTATAAGTTTTGAATCAAAACCCAAACCTATGTTTCCTTTTCAGAATGTCTCCTGTTTTTCAGTTAAAAACCTAATCCTTTCTTTTTTTTTTTAGAATGTCTACTATTTTTCAATCAAAATCTTAATCTAATGTTTTTCTTTTCGGAATGTGGCTGATTATTTAATCAAAACCTTAATCCTTTGCTTTTTTTTTTTCGCAATGTCTGCTATCTTTTAATGAAAGGCATGATCCTATGTTTTCTTATAATAATGTCTTCTGTTTTTCATCCAAAACCCGAATCCTACTTTTTATTATAGTAATGTCTCCTATTTTTCAATCAAAACCCTAATCTTATGTTTTCTTTTTGGAATGCCTATTTTATTTGAATCAAAACCGCCATTATATGTTTTCTTTTTAGAATGCCTATCTTATGTTTTCTTTTTGGAATGCCTATTTTATTTGAATCAAAACCGCCATTTTTTAATCAAATCCCTAATCTTATATTTTCTTATAGTAATAGCTCCTATTCTTCAATCAAAATCCTAATCATTTCTTTACTTTTTGGAATATTTATTATTTTTTAAACAAAACCCTAATCCTATGTTTCGTTTTTGCAATGTGTCCTATTTTATAAATTTGAATCAAAACCCTAATTCTTTGTTATCTTTTAGGAATGTCTCTTTTTAATCAAAACCCTAATCCTAGCTTTTGCTTTGTGAATATCTACTATTTTTAAATCCAAACCCTAATCAAATGTTTTCTTTTCTGAATTTCTACAATTTTTGAATAAAAATCTTAATTCTATGTTTTGTTTTTGGAATGTCCCCTATTTTTGTGTTAATAACCAAATCCAATATTTTCATTTCATAATGTCTCCTATTGTTCAATAAAAACACTAATTCTATGTTTTTGTTTAGAATGTCTCATATTTATCAATTTTCAATTGAAATCCTAATCCTATGTTTTATTTTGGGAACGTATCCAATTTTTCAATCAATGCCCTAATCCTATGTTTCTTTTTAGATTGTCTCCTATTTTTTAATTGAACCCTAATCCTATATTTTTCTTTTCGGAATGTGTCATATTAATTAGTTTTGAATGAAAACCCAAAAAACTTTCTTATCTTTTCAAAATGTCTCCTATTTTTTAATCTAAACCCTAATCCTATGTTTGCTTTTTGATATGTCTCATATTTTTCATGTTAAAACCTAATCCTATGGGTTCTTTGCAGAATGTCACCTAAATTTTTGTTTTCAATCAAAAACCTAATCCTATTATTTCTTCTCGGAATTTCTACTAGTTTTTCAATCAAAAGCCTAATCTAATGTTTTCTATTTTAAATGTCTCTTTTTTTTTGTTTGGAATCAAAACACTAATATTATGTTTCCTTACAGGAATGTTTAACTTGTACAGTTTTGAATAAAAAATCTAATTCCATGTTTTCTTTTCACAATGTCTACTTTTCTTGAATTAAGACCTGAATTTTATGTTTTTGTAATGTGTCCTATTTTTCAATTTTGAATCAAAGCCAATCCTATGTTGTACTTTCGGAATGTCTCTTATTTTTTTTTTTTTCAATCAAAAGCTCAATTCTATGTTTTCCTTTTGGAATGCCTCCTATTTTTGAATCAAAACAATAATCCAATATTTTCTATTTGTAATGCCGCCAATTTTTTAATCAAAGCTCTAATCCTATGTTTTCAATTCTAAATGTCTCCTATTTTTCAGATTTGAATCAAAGCCCTCATTGTATATTTTCTTTTAGAAATGTCTCATATTTTTCAATCAAAACTATCATTCTATGTTTTCTTTTCGGAATGTCTCCTATTTTTCTATTTTGAATCAAAACCCTAATCCTATCTTTTATTTTGATAATGCCTCTTATTTTTCAGTCAAAAACATAATCCTATGTTTTCTTTTCATAATGTCTCCTCTTTTTTAATCAAAACACTAATCCTCAGTGAATGTCTTATATTTTTCAATCAAAACACCAATCCTATGTTTTCTTTTGATAATGTCTCCTATTTTTGGATGAAAACCAAAATCCTATGTTTCCTTTTCTGAATGTCTCATATTTTTTAGTCAAAAATATAATCCTATGTTATCTTTTGGAAATGGCTCCTATTTTTGAATAAAAACACTATTCCAACGTTTTCATTTTGTAATTCCTACTATATTTGAATCAAAACCCTAATCCTATACTTTTCCTTTCATAAATGTCTCATGTTTTTCATTCAAAACACTAATTCTATGTTTTCTTTCCAAAATATCTCCTATTTTTGAATTAACTCCTATTTTTGAATTAAACCACTACTCCTATGTTTTTATCTCAATATCTGATATCTTTCAATTAAAACCCTAATAGTATGTTTTCTTTTCTTCATACCTTTTATTTATCGATTTTGAATGAAAACTATAACCCCCTACTCCCTTTTTTTTAGCAATGCCTCATTTTTCTTAGTAAAAACCGTAATTCTATATTTTGTTTTGTTAACGTCTGATAATTTTTAATTAAAACCTTTATCTGATGTTTTCTTTACAAAATGTCTCATATTTTTCAATCAAAACAATAATCCCATGTTTTCTTTTCGAAATGCCTCATATTTTTGAATTAAAACCCTAATCTTATGTTTTCTTTTGGGAATGTCTCCTATTTTAAATGCCATATTTTTTTATAATCAAAACCATCTTTTAATCAAAATAATAATCTTTTGGGAAGGTCTCATATTTTTTAATCAAAACAATAAACCTAAGTTAGTTTTAAATGCTACATATTTTTTTAATCAAAACCCTAATTTTATGTTTTCGAAATAATAGTTATAGCTATATTGTAGAATCTCGGTTAGCCAGAGGATCAAATAAGCCTAGGTGCACTTAGGCTGTATTGGCCTATCGGCATCAGAGCTCCCCCAAAAGTGCCGTAGGTAGCTCATGCGTTCGATTGTCACTTTAATGATCACCCTCTTCTTGTTCGTCAATGGTCCCCAGGTTTCCAACTTGTTAAGTACCTTTTAAGCTCAGTTCCAGTTTGGATTATACTACCCAATCTAAGGCTCAACTGGTGCACTCCGACGATCATCGGAATTATAGTGAGTTTCGTCGGGAAACTGTTGTATATGGACGAGCTCACGGTGTCGAGGTCGAGACTGACGTATGCAAGAGTTTGCGTTGAGATTGGTATGGATGCACCTTGCCCGGAGGCTTTTGACGTTCATGTCAATGTGAATTCTTACAAATAGGCCATCCGATACGATTGAGGCCCCGACTCTTGTCTAGTGTGTAACTCGTTTGGTCATGACAAAGATCAATGCCCGAAACTTGTTGCTTTTGACCTTCCCGCCACGAGCCCTACTAAAAAGTACATGGGTGAAGAAAGGGAGGAAGAAAGAGGCTAGTGATAGGAAGCGAAAGAGAAGCACTGGTGAAGACACAACCAATTTTTATAGTCGAAAAATGCTGCTCGATCCAGCCCACCCCTCTGCTCATGCAACCTCTGTGGTAACCCGGCTTCACGCCTCGAAAGATGATACAAGCACAGGGGTTGATGCTACTATAGCAATAGAAAGAAGATCTAAAGTCCCTCGAACTGAAAGATCATCGATTGGATACTAGGTCTTTCTTTTGGTTGGGTTGACTCAATAATGAAATGGCAATTCCAACTACCCAATTGATTAAGGACCCACAATAGGAAAAAGTTACTCACCTCATCTCCATATTTTTTTTTAGGTTTTCTCACTCTTATTCTTCCAACTGGTGCGATGATGGAGGAGTAAGAGCAAAATGACATTCTTACCATTCCATTCCAGTTAACTTCAAAGTTCGGGTAGGAAATGGGATGTAAGATTCGAAGATGAATCAGTAAATGGGACAATAAATGAATCTTCCCCTCCCTCACGTAGAATCAATCAATGAGAAAGAGCTCTTCGTCATTACCAGCCGGTGTAGATGACAATGGATGGGAATTCCAGCTACTAGTTGGGCTTCTCGACCCATTTTTGATGGGAAGGGGAGTTAGGGGAAGTTTGAGCTAGAGTTTACAACAATTTTTAATAATGGAGGTGAGGAAGAGAACCCGCTTCTAAGGTCGTAGATTTTTGAGGGATCATTTCTTTTGAAATATTTAGGGCGATTTTACTACGCAGCCACTCGATCCGAATCTCTTTTGCAGAACCTCTCACGTTTGAAGACCGTTGGGTGCGACCGGCTACATTCCCAATGTGGTAGACCTCACGCTATTTTGAAAGCGATCATCATTAGAGGTCTATCACTAATCAGAGGATGGTGATCACAAAAGGCTTTATTCAACAAGTGTAGTGAGCAAACTAGGTAGTTGGTTAGGTCGGTGGTCTATAGGTCAAGCACCTCGACCGTCTACGAGATCTAGGCAGGGATCAAATAGTAGTTTTCGAGTCGCGAGACCGTGGTTAGGTAAAAAAAACTTTGATTTGCCTTAACTTTTCTTTCGTATCGGCATCGGGAGATAAGCTTGACGAGTTGGTAGGTGGCCTATTTTAGGACTGCCGAACTTGGAGATGATGTGAACCTCGAGACATGCCTATCTTTTCGAAAGTTCTGTGTTTTGGTTCCATGTTTCATTATAAGGAGAAAAAATAAAGTCGCAGATGAGGCTATGTGATCCCGAGTTCCAAGCCCTACTACCTTGAGTTGGAGGATGAAAGATCTCACAATGACATAAAGAAATAAAGTTATCCTTTTGCATACGTAACATAACATAAGTCCAAGCGCCTCTTTGCATAGTTTGCACTTAGAAGGAGAGATAAGTTAGGCTAATCTCAACCTCCCGAAGGTTTGAGCACTCTAGTTGATTGATCTCAGATGGCACTCAGGTTCACTGAACTCTTCTATGGTATAGGTCCGGTCCCATACCTCCTTCCTTCGGTCAAACAAGAGATTTCGCTCAGCCTTTTCCTTCTTCGTTATCTTAGGTAGGAAGAGCATGAAGGGAGGAGGCTATGGAACAAGATCGAGACTATGTCTTGCATTGCTTTGCTCCTCCTGTCTCGGTCGATGATCGATAAGGGTTTTCGGTAGTGAGCTTTGTGTCTAGAACATTGACTATGAACCTCTTATTAGGGATTTGGTAAAGTCCAATTACTTCTACTGTGATGATTGATTGGACATAACCGCTTGGATTCATGTCCAACTTCAGTGCTGAGCCAGAGTCGACAATAGAGATGCCAAACAGATCAAATTATGGAACTCACAATAAGTTAGCAGAAAGAGTGTTGCACTCAAAAGAAAAATAAACTGTCTAAAAAAGATGAAGAATATCTTCACCACCACTGAATAGACTTCTTAGTGAGAAAGTCGAGGTGCTAGTTCAAACTAAGAAGCTCAGTCACCAAGCAAACACAAAGAACTAGTAATTAGTTGAGTAAACAAAGTGAGATGCCACCTTAATTCACGATTTCATACAGGTAAATTGGCATAGAAGAGGAGTTCCGATCAAGCTTAGGGTGATTATTTCCTCTTCTTTCTTTCAGTCAAACAAGTAAATGCGCTAGCATCAATGCTAGTCACTTCTGAGGGAGCAAGGGGATGGATGAAATGACAGCAAGGTAGGTTCCCCTTGATGGTATTTGGTCGTCAATCCATTTGGAATGCAGGAAAAAGATTTTTTCCCAAGTTTCTTTTGAATTTAGTAAGCCCATCCCCTTCTCGGGGATAAAAGCGGTCAAGAATAAGAAATTCTTCATGGCTGATGGTTTCATTTTCTTGGGCATGGTTGGCATGGCTTGGCGGAACTTTTTTTCTTCTGAACATCCGTGGGAACCACTCCTCTCTTCCGGAAACGTTGTTGGAAAGAGGGGCTCAAGATGATTGGTCCTAGCTCGAATCGAATCTCTTGTTTTTGCTATTCATCTTAATCTTATATATAAGAAAACCAGATATTTAAGTTGTTGGCAGTGCGCATCCGAGAAGGTGACAATCGGCGAGGAAAATGCCCGTTGAAACAATGAGCGCTAGAGTTTCGGGCACCGGATCACTCGGCCACCATGGCACTCTTAAGAACCTCGAAGAGAGCAGGTTTTTTATTTCATGATCAGCTTGAGGAGTAGTGATTTTCTAATGATCCTCGAGCATCTTGTATTCTTTACCAGGCTCATTGGGAGGGATCCTCCTTATGTGGCTCCTCATCCAAGGAGTAATGCACCTGTAAAGGGAGAGTATTCAAAAAAGCATCCAATTAACAGTGGGATACTCGGAATTGATACAAGAATAATTATGGAGTTCCCATCTTTCCCGATTGGCTTTGCTTTTCTTGAATGCAGATATGAAACACAGTAAACTCACCCTTAACTTAAACTTTATTGGTCTTAGTCAAGCTCGGGCTGAGTCTAATATCTCTGCTTCTTTCATCCCTCCCAAAGGAAATGCCCTCCTTGCCAGCTTTATTGGTGAGTCAGCCATTTGGTAATAGATCTCTTCCTCTGGACAAAGGGGTAGTGAAAAGTTTTTTAAAAGGGAGGAAAAGCAGGGACTTGAGACAATATTAATATATAAAGAGAGACTTGCTATGGAACTAGCGAGCAGGGGCAAAAATACGATAAGTAGATAGATTGAGTATTGATGAAACTAAAAATCAGACCATGACAGAACAGCCGATTGGGAGTCCTTCTTTTGTTTTCCAGGTAGAAATGAATTTAAATTTTTTTCTTATCTTGAATCTTTTATTATTTTCTTGTCTACTTCATGCTTTTTTTCTCCGTTGAAAAAGAAAGGAATTGAGAGATCTCCGAACAATATCAAACTCTTACTTACGTTGGTCATGTCATAAGTCTTTCTTTTCGATATGAGAATTTGATTGATGTCAAAAAAATTTTTTGGCATTAATCCTCTCGAGACCCTGCTGGATCTCTTTCTTATGTAAGGGTGTGTTGACCCTCATGATTAATCCATAAAGAGTGGAACAAATCTAAAGAGTGACATGTCTTTAAAGAAGAAGAAGAGATTGATCGCGTACCACTTACTTGATTAACAGGAAAGACTACCACACTTACCAAAGCGAAGAGAATGGCTTACTTACTTGAGTAAGCCTAAGCGGCTTACCGACTTGCTTGACTACACTAGCGGGTAGATAAACTAGACTACCTTATCGAAGAAAGAGACTACCAGAACGGCAAGAAGTGGTATCATATATAAGAAAAGCTGCAGGCTTAGTAGCTCAACTTGTATCACAAAGCCCAATTTGAGTACGAGATTTCAGATAAGAAACATATGCTTAACACATGCTTCCAGAACTCCATTTTTGGGTCAGAAGCGATGAAAGTTGTTCAGGTAGCTCAGCAAGTTAGAGCAAAGGACTAAAAATCCTTTTGCCAATGGTTCAAATCTACTTATGAGCGAGCTTTTGGTCCAAAGGACAAGTAGCCGAGAGCGAGCTGGATGAAGGATGAAATTCAAGTGAAAGAGGCTATTAGTAGTTTTCCAAAAAATGGTGGTTCTCGCGTCCCTGTGCCCAAAGCGGGGTGGTCGAGTTTGGATCGAGTGTTTATTGATCGGGTGGATCTATATATTGTAGGGGGAAGACGAGGTGTAGCGCAGTCTGGTCAGTGCATCTATTTTGGGTATAGAAGGCCATAGGTTCGAATCTTGTCACCTTGATGTTCTATTCAGTCAGCTAATACAAATGAATATAAATCTCGATTGTGAACATAACAAAGTATGCAGATCTGACTATCCTCAAAACTCATTTTTTGTTGCGTTGCTAATCAATCAATCATTCATTGACTTGTATTCAAATAGGCAAGGTTTTCTTCCCAGGACTCAACCAAATCAACCATTAAAGTAAGTTTAGCTAACGAAATTAGAACAAGAAATTTCAGACTTTGATGAAGGGGCTTGCTAAAGGCCATAGGCCTGTGTGTGAGAAATGCTTGGATTTCCTCAGGCGTGATAAGATGATAGAAAGACTCATAATAGTTATCAATTATTGATTCGGTCATTGATGCGAAGCTTGGCGTTAGAAAGTTCACGAATACCAAAATGCACGAAAAGAGATGGAAACAATCTCCTCTTCTAGCGAACATATACCTAAACAAATGATTACGAACCGAATTGGGACCAATCACTGATATGCATGGTATGCGGATGACCTAACCTTTGGATGCCACTCGAATCGAAGCCACAAGTTTGCGGAAAAAGCTCGATAGGCAGCCTACCTTTGTCTCAGTAAGGGTTGTTTTTCATTTAGGTTTAGACCACGAAAGAGAAGACGAATATCTGGGCTTGGGAGTGGACTGGCTTGCTCCATGCTTGAAGAAAAAAGAAAGGCTAACTTAACCTTCCTGAATAAGAGGTGCATAGATAGAAAGTAGGCCCAATGCAACGCTAGGCGAAGAGAACAACAGAGCTGTAGTGGTCAGCCTTTGTTAAGGGGTAGCTTCCGTGTTGCCTTCCTTTATAACCAACTAGGGCTATTCACCTCTCCTTCAAAGTTGTTAAACCCACCTTACAATCTTTTTTTCTCGAATTCTTGATCTTTGTTGCCTGTGGAGCAAAGGAAGAAGCAGGGGATGAACTCCTCTATCTACCCTAGAAATTAGTTGGATCTATTGAATGAGATCATGGAGATAGGGTGAGGAGGTATGAGTCAATCGGATGCAGGGAAGCCCAAGAAATCCCTTCCTATCAATCATTCATCAGGAAACAGTGGAGAAAGAATTGGATTTCCAAATCTGATTGTTGAAGGTCATTCGAGTGACTTCAGCGCCTACGCGTGACATTCACTAAAGGCATTTCCTCTACTTCACCAAAAAAGCAAGGTCACCTTGCATCCTTGAACAAAAAAAACCATCATTTGGCCAACCTAGCATCCTCCGTCCCTTGGGACCAACAAGGGGTAGTATAGAAATATTCACCTGTTGTCCATTGACTACGCCTTCGGCCCCGATCTTAGACCCGCACTCACCCTCCGTGGATGGACCTTGTGGAGGAACCTTTACCTTAGGTTTTCGTGGCATTGGATTCTCACCACTGCTTTGTCTTACTCAAGCCCGACATTCTCGCTTCCGCTTCATCCACACCTGCTTGTGCTGGTGCTTTCCTCTTAGGTGGAACGCCTCCCCACCGATGCATTTTGACATCCCATAGCTTCGCCAGATCGGCTAGCCCCGTTCATCTTCCGCAGAAGAACGCTCAATCAGTGAGCTATTATGCACTCTTTCAAGGGAGGCTTAGGCTTGGCGACCTAGGCTCTGTCCACCAAACTAATATCTCTTATCTCTGTTGGAAATCGCTATCCTCGTTGTGCACTTGGTAAAGCTAGTCTGAGTTGAAAGCTAGGTTCTAACCCTTGCTTGCCATGTAAGACAAGACACCTCGAGGCCAGAAAGAGCAAGCTCTCAAGTGGCAACCTAATCGGATTTTTCTTTTTTTTTTTAATGGAGTGAAGGACCAGTCATAGATCGTATAATACATAAAGCCATAGATTTAGAAGTTTCCGCGTCTTCGTGGTCAACACAGGTGAGACCTCAAAACATGACAGGCTACTCCATCGTGGCTGCTCCTTATTCTCGAAATGAGATTGTTCTTGAGATTCGACAAAAGGAATGGGCACTTTTTCTGTTCCTGGGATCAAAGATGATGATAACAGAATCAGTCGCCACACGGATCTTCAGTCACCTGCTAAAACGAAAAGTTTTCTTTGGGTTGCGTTCTTCTTTCAACCCTTCTGTGTATGGTGGAGGACCAAAGGATCTCGCTGTTGTTTAAGGATAGCTTCGGGGAGAGAAGGAAAACAAGTAAGTAAGCAGCATTCATTAACTGGAGTTTTGTGCATGATCCAATCTATCCGACTGAGCAATCATAGTCGTCAGCATGAAGAAGAAGGATTTCGCTTAGAAAAACTCGATAAAAAAATAAAAGAAGCAAGCGCAATGGTTCAACTAAAGCGGTGAAAGATTAGCTGACAAGGTCCATTTGCGTATATCCAGCAAGTGCACGGGTTTGTCGAAGTAATAATCCCGGGTGAGGGGGGTCGAATCCACAGGGAGTAGGGAGTAAAAACACTTAATATGATTCTTAGCTATGTGAAAAATCAATGATAAGGAGTGATAATGATTCAATTCTCAACAATAAAAGCAACAAGAAAGAGAGCAAAAGTAAAGAAGGGGGGTAAGGCAATTGATAGAGATGGGGTACCCACAGAATGCTCCGTCTTGGATAGTTGTTTCAAGTGCAAGAACCCTCTATTATTCCTCCTAATCAATGTAATGGTGAGTCGTGGAAAATCCATAATTACATAGTCCCAAATCTAAGGTCAACTATGCCTAACTCTATACATGTCCCGGAGGAGAAATCGAACAATCTCAACACCTCGCACTTGCATAGAGTTGCAATGAGCTCTAGGGATTCCAAGTGATAAATCTCTTCCTTATAATAGACCTAACCCTTTGATCCAGGTGGAAGGTCCCTAACCACAATTGAGCCCTAGATACTAAGATCACCTCAACGCTTCACTCCGTGCACGCGCAACTAAGCCCCCAGCCGAAGTTCATCCTTTAGACCATTCACTCTATTATGGCCGCAAAGAACCTCGAGGAACGGAGGTAGAATCTATCACGCCCGGAGGGGAAAGGGGACGCCCCTGCACCTCTCGACTCACCCTCTCAACCCTCTCCAACCTAGTTTTTGTCTAATGCTCGTGGTGTGTCACTCACTCACAAGGTTACCAACAAGAACTCTCAACCCTAGTGTCACTATAAGGGAAATGTTCATACAATCAAGCATTCAAGGTTGGAACTCACAATAAACATCAATTTTATTGAAAGCATAATAAAAGAGGTTCAAGAAACAAATACATCCTAGGGTTCACAATACCCCGAGTACCCACTAGCGGTTTAGCTCTCCATGGAGCTAAGTACAATCTAAGAAATAGAATGTAAAAGCAATGAACCCATAAAGAAACCACCTCGATAGTTGTATCGATGGTCTTGTGGAGAGTCCTCTATTCGTCGCAAGGGATCCTTTGTCCGGCCTAGGATACACCTCACCGGATCTCGCGTCCTACGAAAGCTCTCCCAATAACCTTCTTCCAAATGACGCGATGTCGAGTCGAGAACCCTCCAAAAACCCTAGCCAATACCCCTCGAAACCCTAGCCGAAGCTCTCTGCAAGTTGGGGAAAAGATGGAGAAAAAGAATACCAAAAATCGGGGCTGAATCGCCTTTTAAATAGGGTCGAATCAGCGACTCCACGGGCGTGATGCTCCACGCTGCCCGCGCGGAATTTCCACACGGCCATAGATAATTTCCACACCCCGTGTGGATTCTCTCGCTTTTCTCGGTTTCTTGGTTGGTCGTGAACGGTGCTTCTACAAGTACATACTAGAATGTTGCTACGATGCTTTCGCTACAATATTCGGCCTGAATAGCATCCCAATTCCATACTTTCATCGGGGTAACGCAAACGGGCACATGTTCACATCGTGGATCACTTGCTTCTTCAATGGTGTACACGTTGGTGGAACTCGTGTTCTATGTGCATAAGTTGGAATGCTCGAGTGTGACTGCCTCGGTGCCCCTCCAAATGGATGTGCCAACTCGAATACGAGGAGGTTGGCACACATTCTAGCATCTCACATTGACCTATGTCTTCGTGTTTGAACCTTAGTAAGATTTCCTCCAAAATCGATGCATTGTGATCCACATTGGCCTATTTCCTTCATACTCGGCCTCACAACCCTACCTGCATAAAAGTAACATAAAAACACACATATTAGTGTAAAAACCCGAGAAACGTAATGCTCAATATAAGGAAAGAATGCTTCGCATTCATATCACACAAGCACTTATCATTAGCACGCTAGACTATTACATCTTGAAGCTCCGCGCTCTAGAGCTTTTTTCAGCTGTCTGTCCCTTATTCGGTTCCGTACTCTAATCTGACTCACATCTCTTTGGAGCTCCACCATTTCTTGTCATATTGTTGATTGCCTCCTACTTCTGGACTTGCTTCCCCTTTGTATGAGACGGCTGCTTTTATTCCAAGCGAGATGACCAAGGCCCTATCACGAGCTGGACTAGAACCGATGCTCGATGGGCTCCCCATACTATGCTAGAATCAAGCTAAATTTGGATAGATTTGCCTCTCAATGGGACTTGTGAGGGTCGGAGGTCTTATTATTATAAGACACCATGATGGCCGGGTACTTTCTTAATCACCCAGTCTACCAACAACCGAGCAGAGGTTTTGGCCTAGGATTCTAATCAGTTTTTTTATACAACTAAGGAAGGTGCGGGGAATCTAAAATTAAAATACAGATTCTCCTCCAGAAGGCAACTCCCCCATGGACCGTAAGGACCATTGCCCATGATTGCCAGTTCCTGCTACAGAAAAAAAAAGTCTCATAGCTGGTCAACAAAACACCAGTTTAGGGAAGAACTAAGGCATTGAAAGACCTTCCCCTAGTTCTTCCCTTGAAAGAAGCATGAGTCGAGCACCTTTTATCTTGTGAGGCTTTCGGGACTACCTACTTCAGTTTAGGGCTTTTGGATAGTATAAAGTATAAAAGACCTCATTTGGCCTTTTTGTTTAAGGGCTGCTCTACTTTTTCATAGTTGTAGGGCTATAGTCGGGGAAGCAAGCCAGGCATCTATACTATAGACTTGGCTTTTAAAACTATAATAGGTCCTGTAGCTGATACAAAACATGTTCTTTCGCCGTCCCGTGTGATCAGAGAATGGGATCAAGATTGACCCAGACTCACGAAATGGCGCCGCCGGCAAGCACGAAGACATATCCTGATGTCAATTTCCTTGTGTCCGGGCACCCAGAGTAATCAGAGTCCAAATATTCGACGATCTCCAGTATATCGGATCGCTGTTATATGATCATGTAGTGTCTGGTCCCCTGAAGATATCTGATGACTGCTTTCCAATGCTCCATGCCTGGATTACTTTTGTATCTACCCAGTAAACCCACAACATTGGCAATGTCCAGCCGTGAACACGTCTGGGCATACATCAAGTTTCCAACAGCAGAAGTATATGGAATGCCCTCAATTTGATCCATCTCTATATCGCTTCTCGGGCACTGCGAAGCACTGAGCCTGTCTCCCTTCTATACAGGTGCCACACTAGGTTTGTTGTGCTGTATACCATGCCTCTCTAAGACTTCATGGATTTAGGCCTTTTGATATAGTCCGAGGATACCTATGGAGATGTCTCTGTGAATCTCAATGCCAATGACATATGAGGCTTAACCCATATCCTTCATCTTAAAGTTCCTTATGAGGAATGCCTTCGTATCGTGCAACAGCTCCAGATCATTGCTAGCAAGTAGTATGTCGTCAACATACATATAGGACTAGAAAGAGAAACTTGCTCCTATTGACCTAGAGGTATATACATTGATCAACACTGTTTTCCTTAAACCCAAAGGTTATTCTCACCTCATGGAATTTTAGGTACCACTGATGGGAAGTTTGTTTTAGTCCGTAGATAGACTTCCTTATATCTTGGGGTACCTTACGCTCGATACCATATACTCGGATAGTACGTACCGAGGAGCATGATATATATATTCTGATGGACTCAATTAGACTCAAATGATGGATTATGTTTGATCCCTCCGGGTCTAGTGCACTCCTCTTCACTTCCTCTCTCTTTGCAAGATTTAGGAATGATGGCTCAAAAAAGTTTGGTTCAGGTAGGGACCTCTCCGTAGGGGAGGGTTTTTTTCCCTTTCGTAAGGAGGACCCTCGCGTAACAAAACTAAAAATCTTGGAGCACTCTCGACTCTATGGTGTTTATTTGCCAACTCCAAGGAATTAGGCAAATGATAGAAGAAATGTTTTTAGATGAAAGGTATGCTGGAGTTAGAAGAGAAACAAATTGGAATGATTCATATTATTTGCCATGCTAATGTTCCAAGCAAAGGAATTTTTTTAATTCAATTTCGGGTAGGGTAAAAAGAGCCCTTTTTGCCCCTATCTAATCTATTAGGAGGGAGTGATAATGAAGAACAAGTTTCGGGCAAGCCCTATTTACTTGATCAGGGGAGGTTTTTTTCAATCCCAAATCCTAAGTATGAAAAATGCCAAGAATCGGTTTAATCGTAATCCCTCGGTCAGGGGGAAGGTTGAAGGATCTTCTTTTCCATGGGAGGTAGTCTAAGTCTCGATCACAATCTAGATATGAATCAGGGGCATATTTCCACTAAACTCAGACTTTTTGCTCCTAGTGCGCCAGAGACAAAGCTTCACGCAATAGCCTGAAACCGAGGACAGTGGGAAGGTGTGTGTTACCCTTTCGCAATTAAATTAAGAAAGCTTTGATTTTCTTTCAACCCACATTTGTCTTTATTAGCCAAGTATACAGGATAAAGCTCATCATTTTGATGTGTCGGCGATGGTGAGTCCAGTTGTCAGGTTGCACGAGACATCCAAGAAATGTCTTGATAAGACAAGTTCAATAAAAGTTAGAAGAATGAAAGGCGAACATGTCATTTCAAACAGCAAAACCCCCGGACAATTCTTTGTTATTTGCCAGCTAAATGGATGCTTTATTTGTGAAGACGGGAGGATCCCTAGAACTACTGGCCCTAGAAGAAAGAAAAGGCAAATAAAAATATTCGTAAGCACTCCCCCTCAAGCTTCCGCATAGATATCTATCATGCCCAGCTTGGATGCAATGTGGTGCATATGATATCTCCCAAGAACTTTAATAAAGATGCCAGCCAACTGGTCTTCATACTTCAAATATTCAAAAATTCTTTCATGGCTCTCTTTTCATGAACAAAATGCCCTAAGGCAACTTCAAAGTGCTTTCTTAGCTCATGGAAAACCATGATTAGTAGCAATGTGAGTTGCTACTTGATTATCACTATCATAGAACATTCTCATAAGAAGAGAGACCTCAACTCCAAGCTCACTTAGTAAGGTTTGAAGCCAAATAAGCTCACAAGCAATGTGAGGTATTGCTCTATACTCGCTTCTACACTCGATCGTAGACAACTCTTTGCTTCTTACCTTATATGTCACAAGATTTTCCACCCAAAAATGTGCGAGATCCAACATAGACCTTCTATCCGTCGGTGAGCCGGCTCTAATCCGATCCGCGATCTTCATAGGCGTAAAACAAGAAGATGTCTATTAGAAGTATATCAAATACCATTTCCGTGAGACAACTTAAGATACCGCAGAATTCTTTGCACAGCTTCGAGATGAGGGATAGGTGGAGAGTGCATAAATTGACTTAAGAGACCAACCGCATATGCAAGATTTGGTCTTCTGCTGCCATATATCTCTATCGCTCTTACTTCTTTTTAGCATATCATCTCGAATTTGCTCATTACTTGTATTGTAGTCCTAGTCTTGTAGTTGGCCTTCCATGCCTCTTTAGTCCTTTTAATACGGAGGCCTTCTTCCTTCATTCATTTTGCAGTAGCTTCCACGCTAGAAAAAAGGCCTTCTTCCTGTCTCGGAAGTTCCTTTCGCTTCTGGCGACTAGCTTCTACTGCTTCAATCAATGGCTAAAACTACCTTTTATCAATGTATGAATTCATTATTTGTAGGTTTAAGGACCCGTTGGACAAAGGAATGGGGGGTCAAGATTCTGGGATAGAGTCGTTGACAAGGTCCCCTTGCGTATATCCGCAAGTGCACGGGTTTGTCGAAGTAATAATCCCGGGTGAGCGGGTATCGAATCCACAAGGAGTAGGGAATAAAAATACTTAATTCGATTCTTAGCTATGTGAAAGATCAATGATAAGGAGTGTGATAATGATTCAATTCTCAACAATAAAAGCAACAAGAAAGAGAGCAAAAGTAAAGAAGGGGGGTAAGGCAATTGATAGAGATGGGGTACCCGGATAATGCTCCGTCTTGGATAGTTGTTTCAAGTGCAAGAACCCTCTATTATTCCTCCTAATCAATGCAATGTTGAGTCGTGGAAATCCTTAATTACATAGTCCCAAATCTAAGGTCAACTATGCCTAACTCTATACATGTCCCGGAGGAGAAATCGAACAATCTCAACACCTCGCACTCGCATAGAGTTGCAATGAGCTCTAGGGATTCCAAGTGATAAATCTCTTCCTTATAATAGACCTAACCCTTTGGTCTAGGTGGAAGGTCCCTAACCACAATTGAGCCCTAGATACTAAGATCACCTCAACGCTTCACCCTGTGCACGCGCAACTAAGCCCCCAGTGGAAGTTCATCCCTTAGACCATTCACTCTATTATGGCCCACAAAGAACTTGAGGAATGGAGGTAGAATCTATCACGCCCGGAGAGGGAAAGGGGACGCCCCTGCACTCTCCTCGACTCACCCCTCTCCAACCTAGCTTTTTGTCTAACGCCGTGGTGTGTCACTCACTCACAAGGTTACCAACAAGAACTCTCAACCCTAGTGTCACTCTAGGGGAAATGTTCATACAATCAAGCATTCAAGGTTGGAACTCACAATAGACATCAATTTATTGAAAGCATAATAAAGAGGTTCAAAGAAACAAATACATCCTAGGGTTCACAATACCCGAGTAACCACTAGGGGTTTAGCTCTCCATAGAGCTAAGTACAATCAAAGAAATAGAATGTAAAAGCAATGAATCCATAAAGAAACCCCCTCGATAGTCGTGTCGATGGTCTTGTGGAAAGTCCTCTACTCGTCGTCCAAGGATTTCCTCATCCGGTATAGGATACGCCTCGATGGAAGCTTCCCTACCAACCGTCTTCCTAAGGAATGACGATATCGGAGCCGTAGAACCTCTCCAAAGCCTTTGCCAATACCCCTCGAAACCCTAGCCGAAGCCTTCTCTCAAGTTGGGGAAAAGATGGAGAAAAGAATCCCAAAATCGGGGCTGAATCGGCTTTAAATAGGGCTGGAATCGGGCGACTACACGGGCGTGGATGCTCCACGCGCCGTGCGGAATTTCCGCACGAGCGTGATAATTTCCACAAGCCCGTGTGGATTCTCTCGCTTCTCCGGGTTTTCTCGGCCGTCGTGAACAAGATCGCTATAATACATACTACAATGTTATTGTAGTGCTCTGCTATAGTATTCGACCTGAATAGCTTCCCGAATCCATACTTTCATCAGGGTAAAGCAAATGGGCACACGTTCACGTCGTGGATCACTTGCTTATTAAATGGTGTACACATTGGTGAAACTCTTGTTCTATGTGCATAAGTCGGAATGCTCGAGTGTGACTACCTTTGTGCCCCTCCAAATGGATGTGCCAACTCGAATACGAGGAGGTTGGCACACACTCTAGCATCTCACATCGACCTATGTCTTCGCGTTTGAACCTTAGCAAGATTTCCTCCAAAATCGGTGCATTGTGATCCACATTGGCTTATTTCTTTCATACTCGGCCTCACAACCCTACCTGCATAAAAGTAACATGAAAACAGACATATTAGTGTAAAAACCCGAGAAAATAATGCTCAATATAAGGAAAGAATGCTTCAGATTCATATCACACAAGCACTTATCAAACTCCCCCACACTTAAGCTTTTTGCTTGTCCTCAAGCAAAAAAATTAAACATTCTGTGCATCAATGAAGAAAAATATTGAAAGTGCTTGGCCTTAGGTTCACCAAAGTATACAAAGAGAGCATTCTACAAGTAAGGGAAATTTCAACATTAAAAAAAGAAAAAAATCAAAAGCTCTAGCTAAAAAAACTTGAATAAAAAAAGGACAACAAACCCGAAATCGGTACGTGTGTGAACTCACTCAAAACAACCCAAGGTATACTCCTCAAAAATTCTAAGTACAAGGGACTTATTTATCTACAAAAAGTGACAACAATTTCAAAGATGGTAGTAGCTTCACACATCCTCTAAGGTAGCCCCTTTCCAAAGCGGGCTCGCTAAGGTGGCTTTCACACTTTCGAGGTGGTAGCTCTTTCTACCGGAGTGGTAGCTTTCACTCATCCCTATGAGATAGCTTTTTTTCTCATTAGGGCATAGCTAGTATCCCGACTTATGAGAGTAGCTTCATACTACATAGGTGGTAGCTCTTTCCACCCTACAAGCACAAATAAACAATAAAAACTATTTTTGTTCTTTTCTTTTTCATTTTCCATTTTTATTTATTTATTTATTTATTTATTTATTTTTGAGAGTTTAGGACAAGAAAATAAACCTAACTAGTCCCTTTAACATTGAACATGAGTTTCCAATAGAGTTCAAAGAATGAGTAGTGCAATAAGTATATATCGGGCAAAAATTCCTAGAAATTCAAGCAAGAACTAGAGCATGAAAACATTCAATGTTAGAAATTCTCCTAAACTCAAGAATACAATCATTGCAACTAAGGTGAACCGCCATTGGCTATGTGAGCATATATCAATCAAGAACAATAGAAAAGATGTGTGCACTATGAAACTCCCCCCCACACTTAAGTTGTACATTGTCCCCAATGTACACATGCAAGCTCACTCAAAATATACATCCTTCAAAAGCAAATGTGGAAGAAGCAATCAAAACAATACTCCCCTGACTCCTAGTGTTGCATTTGATGAAGCTAATTCCATGGGAGTAGTGTTCCGATGGGTTGTGAAGCTTACACGGGCAAGTGCCGAAGCACCTTGGCCATGCCCATGACAAAGTCTCAATTCCCAGAAGACAAGACCATCTGCACGCATACACGACGGGGGGTCAGTGAAGCTCAATAAAATAAAAACAACTCGAGTATACAAAAGATAGAGCAATGAATAAATTCGAGACCACAAAATGAAAATAAACTCAAAAGGAAAATCCTTTCTGAGTATACCAATCCAAAATAAAATGCAGAAAATAAAATGCGAAAAATAAGAACAAAGAAGGTAAAGACTCCTCAAGTGTCGGTGTCAATAGATAGTACATCTGTTTCCGTTGCTGGTGAAGATGACGCTGGTGCTGCAAAGTAAATAAAGATTGGCAAAGAAAACAGAAAGAGAAGCTTACCGACAAAATGAGAATGAAAGACTAGAAAACGGCCGGAAAACTCAATTAACAACCCTCTAAAATGACGGTGAGAGGTCAGGAGAGAGCAAGGATGTGTTCTCAAAACGTATGAGGGTGAAAAGATGAAGAAACCCGAAAAGATTTTAAAGAAACCTGCGGTTCTAGCATATCTGCAAATCCACACGGGCGTGTGGGAATTACCCACGCCCGTGTGCCCGACCCACAAGGGCAGATGCACGCCCCTGTGGACTCTCCATGCAACCGAGAAAATTCTCTAAGACCCAAGCCCGTACAAAAATTCCACACGGGCGTGGATATTCAGAAGCCCAACTCACATGGACAAACGCACGCCCCTATGTCTTCTCGGGATGGAGAGATCCTCTGCAGAGATTCGCACGGGCGTACAAAAATTAACCACGCCCGTGTGTGGTTCACAAGGTCGCCCACGAGGGCGAGTCCACGCCCCCTGTGCTCTCGGATAAACCGCTCAACTCGCAGAATTCACACGCCTGCGCGGAAATTACCCACGCGCGTGTGACAATCGCGATGGTCGCTCACGTGGGCAGCCGCACGCCCTCGCGCTTCTCTCGATGAGCTCAGCAGGCAAATCCACGGGCATGCGGAAAATTCCACACGCCCGTGTGTTTTTCTCCGGATGTCTTAGAAAAATTCTGCAGTGCTCGCAGAAAATTTTTTTAAAAATCTTTACACACTCGTAGCTCCCGCCTCTAATATGTAAGTTTTACCAATGAAAAAAACATGTGAAATACCTCAAACGACGAAAACTTCACCAAAACACATGAAAGCACAAGATAACACCAACGGTCCACAAGAAAAGCATAGCAATGACCTATAAGAATCAAAACACCAACACTCAAGCTCTTATTCATGCAAACACTAAACTAAAAAAACTAGGAAAAATAAGAATTGCTTGGGTTGCCTCCCAAGAAGCACTTGTTTTTACGTCACTAAGCTTGATGTACCTCTTCTTTACCTTATGGAGGCTTGAAAAGAGTATGTTCCTCCCGACTAGACATTGCATAGCTACTTCCCTTAAACCAAAAATTTGCTTGCCGGGGTGGAATATTTGTTGGAGAGTCCAACCATCTTACCTTTGGCCTCCAAGGAAACAATTTGGGTTGGGAATTGTCCAAGCTTAACATAGGTGCATCATTGGATGGTTTCAATCTCCTACCCACATCTTCTCCCAAACCCAAAATCTCGTTCTTGCAATTTATGAATTGATCAATCCCAAAGAGTAGTGCTTGTTCCATTACCTTAGGATTTACTTCTTCTTGTGTATTTTCAGCTTGAAAGGAACATGACACTAGCAAATCCACTTGAAAATTTCTCGCTCACAAGCACAATCTTCATTCACACTATCCAAAATTTCAAAATGGTATTCAGCTTCTCCCTTTTCATTTTCTACACCAATGTACTCAATTTGCCCAACTTCTTCATTGTCGTTCACTACCACATCATCTCTACAAGGAACTTGAATTGCTTGCTCAAATGCTTGTTGTTCCTTGGAGAGTGTGTCAAGTATCCCTCCTAATTGATGCTCAAGGTTTTTTTAAAGGAGGCTTCATGACATCTTAGTGTGGTCTCCCATATTTTTGGACGCAGACATCGGATGCTTCAATGAAGTTAGCTAATACTCTTTGCAACCGAAGTGCATCATCTCCAAGTATCTCACCCGCTTGACATTCCTCTTGAGGTGCCTCCCAATGTTGTTCACCATTATCCCATAATACGCTTTTGGTAGCCCACTTCAATTGGATGATATGCGTTGTAACATGGAATGTTCTCGTTGTTGTGAAGCAAAAATTCTATCAACTTTTTCACTCGTGAGCTTCAACCTCGCAAAATGTAGAGCAACGACTCGGGTCCATCATCATTTAAAATCCTTGCAAGAAAAAGTAAGACATGACAAAAGAAACCAAATGAGAATGATGGAAGAATAAGAAAGTGTTAAATAATTTTTTTTTAAGAACAAATGAGAACGGTGATAGAGAAGAGATGTGAAATAGAATGAAGGGTAAATAGCTAAGAAAACAAAGTGCAAAGTATCTCTAAACGCCTACTCCCCAGCAACGGTGCAAAAACTTGACAAGGTCCCCTATGCGATATCCCGCAAGTGCACGGGTTTCAAAGTAATAATCCCGGTGAGCTCGGTATCGAATCCAAAGGGAGTAGGGAATAAAAAAATACTTAATTCGATTCTTAGCTATGTGAAAGATCAATGACAAGGAGTGTGATAATGATTCAATTCTCAACAATAAAAAGCAACAAGAAAGAGAGCAAAAAGTAAAGAAGGGGGGTAAGGCAATCGATATAGATGGGGTACCCGGATAATGCTCCGCTCTAGGATAATTGTTTCAAGTGCAAGAACCCTCTATTATGCCCTCATAATCATTGCAATGGTGAGTCGTGGAAATCCTTAATTACATA
>NC_052490.1:11054521-11080933 GCF_009730915.1 Dioscorea cayenensis subsp. rotundata
GATTTAGAAATAGTAGACATTCCGAAAAGAAAACATACTATTAGTGTTTTGATCCAAAAATATGAGACATTTCGAAAAGAAAACATAGGATTAGGATTTTTATTTAAAAATAGAAGGCATTTCTATGAGAAAACATAGGATTAGGGTATTGATTAAAAACCAAAAAATAGGGGACATTTCCAGAATAAAACTAAGGATTAGGTGTTTGATTCAAAAATAGCAGACATTCTAAAAAAAGAAAACATAGGATTAGTGTTTTGATTCAAATATAGTAGGCATTTCATGTAGAAAACATTGGATTAGGGTTTTGATTGAAAAATAGGAGACATTACTATAAGAAAACATATGATTAGTGTCTTGATTCAAAACTAGTAGATATTCTGACAAGAAAAGAAAGTGTTAGGGCTTTTATTAAAAAAATACGAGGCATTCCAAAAAGAAAAGAGAAGATTTTGGTTTTGATTCAAAACTAAAAAATAGGAGACATTACTATAAGAAAACATAAGATTAGGGTTTTTAATTCAAAACTAAAAAATAGGAGATATTAGAAAGATAGGATTCGGGTTATAATTGACGGATAGGAGACATTACAAAAAGAAAACAAAGTATTAGGATTTTCAAAGATAGGATTAGGGTTTTGTTTAAAAAAATGAGACATTCAGAAAAGAAAATAAACGATTAAGGTTTTTGATCCAAAAATATGGATTACGGTTTTGATCGAAAACATAGGATTAGTGGTTTGATTAAAAAATAACAGACATTAACAAAAAAAAACATAGGACTAGGGTTTTGATTCAAAAATAGGAGACACTCTGAAAATTAGACATAGAATTAGTGTTTTGATTGAAAAATAGGAGACATTATCAAAAGAAAATATAGGATTAGGGTATTAATTAAAAAATATCAGATATTACCAAGAGAAACATAAGATTTGGATTTTGAAAGATAGGACTATGGTTTTGGTTATAAAAAATGAGACATTTCAAAAATAATTACATAGTATTTGGGTTTTGATTGAAAGATAGGATTAGTAATGTTTTCTTTTGGAAATGTCTCCTTTTTTAAAAAATTCGAGACTTTTTGAAACTTTTCATTTTGTCTCAAATTTTTCAATAACATTTTCAAAAGATAACATAGGATTAGCATTTTGATTAGAAAATAGCAGACATTCCAAAAATAGAAAACACGTTAGGGTTTCGATTGAAAAACTAGAGACGTTCCGAAAAGAAAACATAGGATTAGAGTTTTGAATAAAAAAATAAGACACATTCCGATTAGGGTATTGATTTAAAAATAGAAGATATTCCAAAACAAAGGATTAGGCTTTGGATTTAAAAGATAGCATTACAAAAACATAGGATTCAGGTTTTGATTCAAACTAAAAATATAGGATTAGGGTTTTGATTGAATAACATGAGACATTATGAAAACAAAACATAGGATCATTGTTTTGATGCAAAAAAATAGGAGACATTCCCAAAGAAAAGATAAGATTAGGGTTTTGATTAAAAAATAGGAGGCACTCCTAAAAAAACTTAGGATTAGGGTTTTGATTAAAAACATATGAGACATTACGGAAAAAAAAAGGATTATGGTTTTGATTGAAAAATAGCAGACATTCCCAAAAGAAAACATAAGATTAGGGTTTTGATTTAAAAATTGGAGGCATTTCTAATAGAAAACATAGGATTAGGGTCTTGATTGAAAAATAAGAGATATTACTATATGAAAACATAGGATTGGAGTTTTGATTAAAAACCAAAAAATAGGGGACATGAGATTAGTGTTTTGATAAAAAAATAGTAGACATTCCTAAAAGAAAGAATACGATAAGAGTTTTAATTAAAATGTAGAAACCATTCCGGAAAAACATAGGATTAGGGTTTTGATTGAAAAATATGAGACATTACTAAAAGAAAACTTAGGATTATTATTTTGATTCAAAAATATGAGGCATTACTAAAAAAACATAAGATTATGGTTTTGATTGAAAAATAGGAGACATTGCTATAAAACAAATTTAGGATTATTGTATTAAATGAAAATAGGAGATATTACTATTTTTTAATTGGACAAAGGACTAGGGTTTTGATTCAAAAAAATATGACCCATTTCAAACTATCATTCGGAATGTCTTCTATTTTGCAAACAAAACAAAGGATTAGGCTTTTCAGTCCTATGTTTTTGAATAAAAAATATAGGATTGTTTTGGAATGTGAAAAGAAAATATGGGATAAGGGTTTGGATTTAAATATTGTAGGCATTCTGAAATGAAAATTTAGGATTATGGTTTTGATTTAAAAATAGAAGATATCACTATTAGAAAATATAGGATTAGAGTTTTGATTCATAAGTAATAGACATTCCCAGGGAAAAAAAAGGAATCCTAATAAAAATACGGTTTTGGAATGTCTCATTTTTTGCAATAAAAAATAGCAGCAACGCAGGATTAGGGTTTTGATTGAAAGATATAAGACATTACTATAAGAAACATAGGATTAGGATTTTGATTAAAAAATATGAGGCATTCAAACAAAAAATACTAAGGATTAGGGTTTTGATTGAGAAATATGAGACATTCCAAATATAAAACATAGAATTATGGTTTTGAATAAAAAATAGTACACATTCCGAAAAGAAAAAATAGGATAAGGGTTCTGATTAGAAAATAAGAAATAGTACTATTAGAAAACAATGGTTGGGATTTAAAACCAAAAAGTTGGCGTCATTTCCAAAAGAAAACATAATATTAGAGTTTTCATTCAAAAATAGTAGATATTCCAAAAACAAAACATAGAATTTTGGTTTGTTTCAAAAATATTAGACATTCTGAAAAGAAAAGAAAGGATTATGCGGTTACAGTTTTGATTCAAAACTTATAATTAACAGTCATGAATAAAAGAAAACATATTTTTAGGATTTTGATTGATAGATAGGATACATTGCAAAAAAAACATAAGATTAGTGTTTTGCTCCAAAAATAGTTGTCATTTCGAAAAGAAAAACATAGGATCAGGGTTAGGCAATGTCTGCTATTTTTTAATCAAAACCCTAATTCGAATGTTTTCATCAAGAAATGTCTACTATTTTCTAATCAAAATCCTAATCATATGTTTTCTTTTGGAAATGTACCATATTTTTCAATCAAAAACCTAATCTTTTCTTTTCGGGATGTATTATTTTTTTGAATCAAAACCCTATTCCTATATTTTGCTTTGAGAATGTCTGCCAATTTTTTATGAAAACTCTAATCCGATGTTTTCTTTTTGGAATGACTCAAATTTTGATATCAAAACAGTAATCATATGTTTTTCTTTTCGAAATACATCATAATTTTCAATCAAACCGCTAATCCTAGGTTTTATTTTCTGTATGTCTCCTACCTTTCTATCACAACCCGAATCCTATCGTTCAAAAACTGAATCCTATGTTTTCGAAAAGAAAATATAGGATTAGAGTTTTGATTTAAAAACCTATTCCTATATTTTTGTTTTTGGAATGTCTTCTATTTTTCAATCAAAACCCGAATCTTATTTTTCTCTTCAGAATGCGTCCTATTAAAAAATAGGAGCTATTCCGAAAAGAAAACATACGATTTGGATTAGGGTTTTGATTGGAAATGTCCCTTATTTTTTGGTTTTTAATCAAAAACTTAATCCAATGTTTTCTTAAAGTAATGTCTCCTATTTTTCAATCAAAGCCCTAATCCTATGTTTTTTTAAATGTCTTATATTTATCAATCAAAACCTTAATCCTATTTTTTTCTTTTAGCATGTCTCCTATCTTTCAATCAAAACCCTAATCCTATGTCTAATATTTATAAATTTTCAATCAAAATCCTAATCCTATGTGTTCTTTTGGCAATGTGTCCTATGTTTTAATCAAAACTATAATTGTACCAAAATCCTAATCCTATGTGTTATCTTCATTGGCTTAGAAATTTTTCAGAAGTCAAATAAATCTCCCCTATAGAACCCAACATGACCTAGAAAACTTCCAACATCTTTTGTGGACCTAGATGGGAGGGAGCTTCTCAATTGTGTCTAACTTAGCCTTGTCGAGTTCAATCCCTTCTTTTACCATGAAATGACACTTCTCCCAATTCAGTACCAAATTTGTCTCCCCACATCTTGAAAGGATCCGCATTAGATTTTTCATACACCCCTCAAATGATTCTTCCAAAACCGAGAAGTCATCCATGAACACGTCCATAAAGTCTTCAATGAACTCATCAAAAATTGACATCATACACCTTTGAAAAGTTGTTGGGCATTACACTAGCCAAATGATATTCTCCTATAAGCAAAAGTACCGTATGGGCATGTGAAAGTTGTCTTTTCCTGATCCTCAGGGTCAACTAGAATCTGAAGGTATCCAAACATCGCATCAAAGAAACAGTAGTACTTATGCCCCGATAACTGTTCCAACATTTGATCAATGAATGGCAAAGGGAAATGGTCCTTATGAGTAATCAATGCAAACACACTATCCGGTTACTATACGGGTAGGGATGAATTCATTGTGTTCATTTGAAATTACTGTCATCCCTCCCTTTTTTGGTACAATCTGGACTAGACTAAGCCATGCGCTGTCAGAGATTGGATAAATTATTCCGGTATCCGGAAGTTTCTTCACCTCATTTTTGACCACTTCCAATATGTTGGGGTTCAATCTCCTTTAAGATTGCATCCTTTGTTTAATGTTATCCTCCATTAAAATTTTATGCTTGCAAAAAGACGGATTAATTCCCTTGACGTCAGAAATGCTCCAAGCGATGGCCCATTTATGCTCTAGTACCATATCTACCAATTTCTTCTTTTGGCTTGCCTCAAGTATGCAAGATATGATGACTGACATCCGATAATCTTCCTTTAAAAATGCGTACTCTAGGTGTGCTGGCAATTCTTTGAGCTTGTTCTCAGGAGGAGTATGCAACACTGGTTCTAATACTATATCAACAATATCCCACTTTTTCAACATCGACGGCTGCAATTGAGCTATCACTCTCTTGTTTACCTATGTGGATGAATTCTTCATCCCTGAACACATAATCCTTAATTTCACCTTTGAATGTACCCCTGGTGAAGTCAATTTGACTGGAAACTGCCTAGCTCACACCCGTCTCTTGTCCTTGAGGCTTACGGTGAGAACCCTTCTATACATTAATAAACTGGCTCAACTGTAATGTTTGCTCATGAAAGTATGATATCAGTTCTGCCAAGCTGTGCCCATCATCATGACTGTTGGTGTTCCCATCTTGGTAATTAAGTGTGCAAGGGTGGCTTTTCAAAGTAGCCAGCAATTCTTCCATGATGACAGAGTCACTTATGGAGGGGAAGTGTTACCCCAGGTCAAACAATTATTCCTACACATGTTAAAATAGATCAATGTAAGCTCAAAAGAATAAAAAGAATGAAAACAAAAATAATGCTAAAAAGAAAGATTAAAATAAAAGGGAAAAACAAATATTCACAAGCATGAACAATATCAACAAACTAGATCACCAGAATCCAAGTTTTCTTAAAAGTCGCCAGTCCTCGACAACGGCACCAAAAACTTGATGCACTCTCCACAAGTGTACGGGTCACACACAAGTAGTACGTGGTACCCTGTGAGGGGTGTGGTTGTTGAACCATAGGGAATGGACTTAAAGTACTAATTCTACTTCTAATCTCTAGTTGAACAAAGATTAGGTTAGTTAAAGATAAAAATAAAACAAGTAAAGAGAAACAAATGGAATTCTCAGGCATACTAGGATCAAGATTTCAACAACAATAGAGCAATTTCCTAGGATGATTCCTTTGAGCTATAGCATGATCACTTGCTTCTAACGCCTACCAGGTATATCCAAATGTTCTTGTGTGTGCTCAAGAACAATGTTACATCTATGGTTCTCAATTACACCGATTTTTGCTAAGATAACTGTGGGTTTCCATACGCATCCTGTTTTGGAATCACACACTATAATTACAACTAGGGCAACCCACACACCAAGTTTTACCCAAGCAACTGTGCAAATCAAACACATCAAGTTATGCAACACAAGATTAAATATAAGAAACCAATTGAATTCCGTAGACATTAAACACAAGTATTCAAAGCATACAAAGCATCATAGTTCAACATCCTGGGGCACCGTGGACTATTAGCCCCTCATAGATGAATACAACTTGGATGAAAATGCTAAAGAACCAAGGAAAGAAGACATGACTCCCTCCTTCTCAAGATATTCTTCCTAGTTGAGATTCCTTGATGCTAACCCCACTTCCCTTGTACCTCCAACTCGTCCTTGATCCCCTTAGATGGTGTGGTGAAGCTTGATCTTCGCCCTCATCAATGTTCTCCAAGTAGAGAAGAAATCCCTGAAAAACGATGATGGTGAACCATAGAATTCTGGAGTAAAAAGGCTGAGTTCGGCCTTGACACGGTCATGCTTGGACCGTGTTTCTTGCTAAATTGGCTAAGTGCTCATCTGGGAAAATTAGGGGGCAAGACTTTGTAAGGAGCATCCTGAACGTGCTTCCCCTATTAGGCAGACACTACCTCCAGGCAGAGATAATGAGGCAAAGAAGCATGGTCATGATTTGACCGTGCTTGGATTGGAGACATCCCCCTACTTGGTCCATCACTAAGCCATCTCCAGACAGAGATAATCAGGGGGTCGGAGCACGATCTTGCTATGCCCATGTTTGGCTTGAACACTTAGCAAAAACTGCATTCTTTGCCTGTTTAGTCCCCGATTAAACTCCAAATTTCTTCGAGCCACAGGGTTCTGCACAAAGAACAAATATATCTATAATCACACCAAATATAAACAAAAGTGTGCTAAAAGACAAGCAAAAGAAAGAATTGACAGAAAATAAACATTATATGAAATGCACTCATCAACATTACTATATGAAAACATAATATTACGGTCTTGATTAAAAAATAGTAGACATTTGGAAAGAAAAATAAAGGATTACAGTTTTGATTGAAAACTATGAGACATTTCGAAAAGAAACATACGATTAGGGTATTGATTGAAAAATATGAGACATTACGAAAAGAAAACGTAGGATTATTAGAGTTTTGATTGAAAAATATTAGAGATTCTCAAAAGATAACATACGATTAAGGTTTTAATTCAAAAATAGGAGGCATTCTGAAAAAACATAGGATTTGGCTTTTGACTAAAAAATATGAGAGATTCGAAAAAGAAAATATCAGATTAGGGTTTCGATTAAAAATTAGGAGACATTCAGAAAAAGAAAAACAAAGAATTATGGTTTTGATTCAAAAATAGGCGCCATTCCTAAAAGAAATCATGGGATTCGGGTTTTGTTTCAAAAATATCAAACATTCCCAAAAGAAAACATAAGATTAGTGTTTTAATTCAAAGATAGGAGCCATTCCGATAAGAAATGATAGGATTAGGGCTTTTATTGAAAATTTTGAGACATTACGAAAAGAAAACCTAGGAATAAAGTTCTGATTCAAAAATTGATGACATTAACAAAAGAAAACATAAGATTTCCGTTTTGATTCAAAAAAAGATAAATAGGAGACATTACAAAAAGAAAACATAGGCTTCCGGTTTTGATTGAAAGATAGGAGACATCGCGAAAAGAAAACATAGGGTAAGGGTTTTGATTCAGAAAAAGTAGACATTAAGAAAAGAAGACACATGATTTGGGTTTTGATTGAAATATAGGAGACATTCTGAAAAAAAAACATAGGATTAGGAAATTTTATTTAAAAATAGGAGGCATTACCAAAAGAAAACATAAGAGTAGGGTTTTGATTAAAAATTAGAATAGATTATGAAAGCCAAATATAGGGTTGGGATTTTGTTTAAAAAAATGAGACATTCCGAAAAGTAAACAAAGGATTAGGGGTTTGATTTAAAATTGAAAAATAGTACATATTTTCGAAAAGAAAATGTAGGATTAGGGTTTTGATCCAAAAATAGCAGACACTATAAAAACAAAGAAAAGGATTAGTTTTTTGAATGAAAAATACTAGATAATCCGAAAAGATAACATAGGTTTGGGTTTTGATTCAAAACAGATAAATAAGAGACATTACAAAAAGAAAACATAGGATTCTGGTTTTGATTGAAAGATGGGAGGCATTCCAAAAAGAAAACATAGGATTAGGGTTTTGATTCAAATATAATAGGCATTCCAGAAAGAATAAACATAGGATTATAGTTTTGATTGAAAAATAAAAGACATTACTATAAGAAAACATAGCGATATGGGTTTTGAATGAAAAGTAGGAGACATTACTATAGAAAAACATAGGATTGGGGTTTTGATTTAAAAATAGGGCCATTCCAAAAACAAAAATCATAGGATTAGGGTTTTGATTGAAAAATATGAGACATTTCTATAAGATATCATAGGATTATGGTTTTCATTAAAAAACAAAAAGTAGGGGATATTTCCAAAAGAAAACATTTGATTACGGTCTGGATTCAAAAATAGGAGCCATTAAAAAAAACATAGGATTAGTGTTTTAATTGAAAAATAGTAGACATTACATAAAAAATTAAACATAGGATTATTGTTTTTATTCAAAAATTACAAACATTCCCAAAAAAATTAAGATTAGGGTTTCCATTAGAAAATAGGAGGAATTACAAAAAGGCCTTAGGATTAGTGTTTCTGATTAAAAATATGAGACATTACGAAAAAGAAAAACATACGATTATTGTTTTGATTAAAAAATAGCAGAGATTCCCAAAAGATAACATAGGATTAAGGTTTTAATTATAAAATAGGAGGCATTCTGAAAAAAACATAGGATTAGGGTTTTTGATTGAAATGTATGTGACATTACTATAAGAAATCATAGGATTAGGGTTTTCATTAAAAATGAAAAATATTTGATATTTCCAAAAGAAAACATAGGATTATGGTTTTTGCTAAAAAATAGCAGACATTCAAAAAAGAAAACATATGATTACGGTTTGGATTAAAAAATTGGAGCCATTCCATAAAAAAAGGATTAGTGTTTTGATTGAAAAATATGAGACATTACAAACAGAAAACACAGGATTATTGTTTTTATTCAAAAATTACAAATATTCCAAAAAAGAAAAAATAAGATCAGGGTTTTGATTAGAAATATAAGAGGAATTACAAGAAAAAAACTTAGCATTAGTGTTTTGATTGAAAAATATGAGACATTATGAAAAGAAGACATATGATTATTGTTTCGATTAAAAAATAGTAGAGAGTCGCAAATGATAACATAAGATTAAGGTTTTAATTCAAAAAAATAAGAGGCATTTTGAAAAACTATAGGATTTGGGTTTTGACTGAAAAATATGAGACATTCAAAAAAGAAAACATCAGATTAGGGTTTTGATTAAAAATTAGGAGACATTCATAAAAGATAAATAAAGAATTATGGTTTTGATTCAAAATAGCCGCCATTCCTAAAAGAATTCATATGATTAGGGCTTTGATTCAAAAATGGCAAACATTTCTAAAAGAAAATATAATATTAGTGTTTTGATTCAAAGATAGAAGCCATTCCTAGAATAAATCATAGGATTAGGGCTTTGATTAAAAATTATGAGACATTACGAAAAGAAGACCTAGGAATAAAGTTTTCATTTGAAAATAGTCCGACATTAACAAAAGAAAGCATAAGATTGCCATTTTGATTCAAAATAAGATAAATATGAGACATTACAAAAAGAAAACATAGGCTTCTGGTTTTGATTGAAAGATAGGAGACATCGAAAAAAAGAAAACATAGGATTGGGATTTTGATTGAAATATAGTTGGCATTCTGAAAAAAAAAACATAGGATTACTGTTTTGATTGAAAATTAGGAGACATTGCTATAAAAAAACATAGGATTAGAGTTTTGAGTGAAAAACATAGGTGACATTACCATAAAAAAAAATAGGATTGGGGTTTTGATTAAAAAATAGTAGACATTCTGAAAAGAAAACATAGGATTCGGGTTTTGATTGAAAAGTATGAGACTTTACTATAAGAAAAACATAGGATTATGGTTTTAATTAATAAATAAAAAATAGGGGATATTTAAAAAAAACACAGGATTAGGGCTTTTACTGAAAAATAGTAGACATTCCTAAAAGAAAAACATAGTATTAGTGTTTTGTTTCAATTCAAACCCTAATCCTATATTTTCTTATAATAATATCTCCAATTTTTCAATTCAAACCCTAATCCTATGTTTTGTCTTCGAAATGTCTCAGATTTTTCAAGAAAACCCTAATCCTATTTTTTCTTTTCGTAGTGTCTACTATTTCTGAATCAAAACCCTAATCCTATGTTTTCTTATACTAATGTCTCCTATTTTTCTATCAAAATCCTAATCCCATGTTTTCCTTTCGAAATGTCACGTATTTTTTAATCAAAACCCTAATCCTATGTTTTTTTTTCATAATGTCTACTACTTTTTAATCAATACCCTAATCCTATGTTTTCTTATAGTAATGTGTCTATTTTTCATTCAAAACCCTAATGCTATGTTTTCTTATTGTAGTTTCTCCTATTATTCAATCAAAACCCTAATCCTATGTTTTCTTTTTTGAATGTGTCCTATGTTTTCTTTACGGAATGCTTATTATATTTCAATCAAACCCATAATCTTATACTTTAGTTTTCAGAATATCTACTATTTTTGACTCAAAACCCTAATCCTATTTTTTTATAGTAATATCTCCTATTTTTCAATCAAAACCCCTAATCCTATGTTTTTCTCGCAATGGTATCTATATTTGAATCAAAACTCTAATCCAATATTTTTTTTTTGGAGTGCCTCCTATTTTGAAAACAAAATCCAAATTATATATTTTTTCTTTTTTTAATGTCTCATATTTATCAAATTTGAATCGAAACCCTAACATATGTTTCTTTTCGTAATGTCTCCTATTTATCAATTTTGATTCAAAATAGTAATCTATGTTTTCTTTTTGGAATTTCTCCATTATTGAATGTCTGCTATTCAATAGAAGACAATCCCCCATTGTTTCTATAATGCCTCATTATGTCTCATATCTTTCAATCAAAATGCTAATCCTTTGTTTTTGTTTTTTTTGAAATGTCCCTTATTTTTCCATCAAAAACAAAAGATATGTATTTTGATTGAAAAATATGAGACATTTCGAAAAGAAAACATAGAATTATGATTTTTATTGAAAAAATAGGAGACATGATTTTTATTATATTGAGAAGGTAAACAGCTGTAGCGGGTTTTGATTAAAAACTGAAAATAAGGGGGCATTTCCCAAAATTAGGATTAACTTTTTGATTCAAAAGTGGCATACATTCGACAAAGAAAACATAAGATTACAGTTTTAATTGAAAAATAGTAGCCATTTCAAAATGAAAACATAGGATTAAGGTTTTTTTTGAAAAATACTGAGACATAACTTAAAAAAACATAGGATTATTGTTTTGATTCAAAAATAACAGACATTCCAAAAAGAAAACATAAGATTAGGGTTTTGATTCAAAAATACGAGACATTACTATAAGAAAACATAGAATTAGGGTTTTATTTTAAAAATAGTAGACATTCCGAAAAGAAAATAAATAATTAAGGTTTTGATTGAAAAATATAGGACATTTGGATAAAAAACATATGATTTCAGATTTTGATTGAAAGATAGAACTAGTAATGTTTTCTTTAGGACATGTCTCATTTTTTCAAAATATAGGATACATGTTTTGATTGAAAAATAGAAGACATTTCGAAAAGAAAACATAGGATTAGTGTTCTAATTGAAAAATAGCAGACATTCCCAAATAAAACATAAGTTAGGGTTTTAATTGAAAAATATGAGACATTATGATGAAATTGAACCCAAAAGAAAACACAACAAACAAATAATTGACTCTATAATTAGGTCCACTCACTCCAATAAGTTCAAACTAGTCTCCAATTGTACTTAAAGTTACTCAATTTGGGCTAAACCATTCTGAACCAACCTCAATTTTGCTGAACCAAGTTCAATTTCACCAACAAGCATTGAACAATTTCCAATTGTTATACAAAATCTCTTGAACCAGCTTGGTTCAACTGAACCCAATTCTCCTTGAATTGGTTCACCCCAAAGTCATTATCCCAAAATCTGAACCAAGTCCAAATCAATCTCAACCAACTTAACATAAATTCAGCCCAACTCAATTACACATTGAGTCCAAATCAAGTAACTCCTCAATTGGTTACACCATACCAGCTCTTTATTCTCATTCAAACCCAAATGAACCCAATCTATTTCAACCTGCCTAGCCAAACCCAACTCCAAGCCAATTTAATGAAATTGACTCAATTAAATCAAGCCTACTTCACTTGATTTGATCAAGACCAACTCAACCAATTTGGCTAAACTCGACCACTTAATCTCCACCCATTATCGTCACCATCTAAATCATCATCATCAACTTAATCATCATCATCATCATGTAATCTATAGTAAATCGACAATTCATCCTCCATTCGAAGCAAAATCCATCTCAAATACATGGTTTTTTTCTAAAGCAACTTGAATCACACATCATGTTTGATAATAAACCATGCTTTCGCCACTCAAAACCAAGCCAAATCTCATAAAAACAAGTTAAAATTCTACCATGCTTGCCCAAGTTCTTTAACCATACATCATGCATCATTCAAATCAAAATAACTTTTACCAAGGACTCCGGCAAACTCTCTCCGACGATCTCGACATCCTCTTCTTCAAGCCTCTCATTTTCTTTCACTCATATTTTCTTCTTTTTTATATTTTTTTCCTATAGAACACTATTGCAACCATTAAATAAGAAGAACAAGAAGAAGAAAAAACCCACATAAAACCAGCTATTTCCACACGTTATCTCTTAACTTAAATTTCTGCCGAAATTCCTATCACTTCCTAAAAATAAAATTTCTTACAAAAAGGTCCCCTGAAAAAGCCACCAATAGTCCCAGCATCATGAAATAGTATTTTCAAAAAATACCTGCAAACTTACCTTTCAGTCCAAGGTTTCCGGATACACTACAGATCAAACCTTTTTATTACTTGTAGAACCCAAAATTTTCTATAAACTTTCACACTAAGGTCCTTATTCTTTCCACTTGGGTTTCTCAACATACTTGCTCTGCAGGAACAATCTTACTGCAACTGAGATAATACCCTGAGTAAATTTTCTTACAGGTTTTCAAAGGTTCAAGGTATTACAATCCTTCCCCGTTAAGAAAATTTTATCCTTGAAATTTCCTCAGCAGGCATTGATCTGACGATCACTAAATGCATGTACTTGTTCCAACACCTATTCTATTACTCCAAATATTCTCAATAGTACACAAAAATTTTCTGAAAATACAATCATGTATCTGCTGGTGATCAAACGTGACCTGATTCCTTTTTACGATGTTGGTTACGGTATACAACACTTTTCTACTGCGCTATTCTGACTTCCTTACTTCCAGCACTTGGATAACAAAACAATCTCGTAATGTTTTCCATAAGCCAAGAGAAAAGCAACTTCTTATCCACAAAGTAGAAATACAACATACTGAAGATACACAAGTGGAGTGCAAACATCTCAAGCGCACAAGCGATAATACAAACAGGTTATTCCACTATTCACAAGTCCTCATATAACTACTGAACCTCACCCTTGTCTGTAATAGCATCGTAACCTTTCCCGGTTCCATTTCTCAACTGCTTTTTACCATAGTTAAGAACTGTATGGGCATCATCATATGCCGTTGCAAACTCCTCAGGTGCTTCTTACCTCCTTCTCATTTCTGGCATGCGACTCTTGTCTAGGTGAAAACGTTCCATGTAAATATTCCTTATCTCTGAACCAACTATGGAGCTAAAATCTCTGGTATTCATGGTTAACAAATAACGAGCTCGTGGAACATATACATCAGTCATTGCTTGCTCATAGTTACCAGGCACAATAGTAGAACTAGAAGATGCTGGGCAAAGCTAGTCCTCTCCTCCTCCTCTGTTCCTCCTCTTCTTCTTCTCTGCTCTTCTTCCTCTCGTTGTTGCTCCTCCAAGAAGTATCTCTCCACTCTTTCTCTATTACATGTTGGAGAAGGCCTTGTCTCAGTTGTCTCAATTGATTTGGTTTCATTACTGAGAAATCCTTAAGACACTTAATATTCCACTGATGAAAATTAAAGGTCTGATATTCTCCTTTGTTTAAACACAACTAAACCACACTTAGAGGAGCTGGTTATAGTCCATCTAATGCCTAACAAATCAAAGCTCGAATCAATATCACGTCATAACAAACCTTTTAAGAAACAACAGAAAGATGATAAAGAAGAATGGTTACTCAAGGGATAAACCCCATATCTTAAGCACATGTATGTACAATACACCTTTCAAATTACACTGTAAATCAATATGCACCAATCAACAAGGAGCATGCCAAACATGTCAAGTTAACTTCAAGTTAAGTTCTTATGGACAAAACCAATTTTGACAAATATCTCAACCCTTGATTCTGATCATAGTGCCATGCTCGATTCCCTGTCTCAAATGTCAAAACCTATTATTAGACCTCTTTTGTAATATGCAACTTAGGTTTTAGCCCTATTGGAGAGTCTCAATAATTCTATTAGGCCATTACCTTATGGTCTAATCACTAGCTAAAACATCTCAGCTAATACTTTGAATTCTCAACTTAAGCTCAGATCACAACCCATGATCTTTACCAATCAGAGATATCTTAACCTACAGCGGTGATACCAAAAGATGTCACAACCACCGCTTCTATTAAGGTAAATGCGACATCCATCAACTAAAAATCTATTTTAACTGGAAAACTGACACCCCTAAAAAACCAAATCAGACTTAAAGGACACGATTAACAACCTTTAAATCAAACTACAGGTTCAAATACATGAATACACCAAACATAATTACTCCAATTTGCAGGTACCTTTGCTACAAGATCACTGACACCAACACATATAATGAAAAGGGACCCACTTCAACCCGGAACTCAACCCAGACTAGCTCCATACTCGCACAGGTAATCTAGTCGGGTAATGCTCGTACAATTGTAACAAATTATAGTTGGTCGATAGTGGCTCAATAATTTCAAATAATTAAATATAGCGTATATAAAGTATATCAAGATCAATTTATCAAATAATTCCCCAACTTTTACAAATACCATAATTTGACAAAATACAACTTTAATGAGCTTTTAAAACATAAATTCATCATGAATCGTCAACAAATCATTTTTCCAATGAAATACAATGCTTGCAAGAGACTACCCTCCAGAAAACAATAGCTGGCCTTCGTTCCTCATCATAATCCAAAATAACATTTTTTGCACAACTAAAATGCAAAACCAATGTCAAATCATTGGCCTAAAAACACTCTCCGACTTAGCCGCCATCACGACTAGGTTGAGAGCCATCAAGATATTCACAACCTTGACATTGGCCATTGAGATCCCTGTGTGACGACCCCAGGTTTCACACAAAACTAAACCCTATCAATGGTTTTACGCTCCTCTTGACCAGGGGTAAATTCAGGGTTGACCATGCCACCTCCTATCAGGCTAAACCGTGGGACCACCACTGTAGTCTCGGACTAAAGTCCATAGTCACTGTCAAAATCTGTGAAAACTCCACAGCACAAGACATGTATAAATAATACTAGCATTGCCAGTAAAAATCTTTTATAATACACATAACCATTAAAATAAATACCTAAAAATAATAATTAAAATATATATACATATATTTTCTACAGTTGAAACAACGTATAATTGTATGAAACCAGATGTACTAATACGAATGGTTTAGCATAGGAAACCGTAAATAATTATAAGTACCCTTTAACAATATAAATTATTCAGCATAATATAATGAAATAATTTAAAAATTATTTCAAACTAGTAGTCATTAAGTACTTGTTTCAAAATAATAGCAATTAACCGATTATTTCAAAAAGAATAGCCACTACCAACTCACCTAGTCTCCGTTAGGTTTCTCGCTAGATCTGGAACTCCCTACCAAGCCTGAACAACACCTAATAAGAGAACGAAAATAAAATAAATAACATGCTGCCTAATAGAAAATACAACAAACAAATAATTGACTCTCTAATTAGGCCCACTTACTCCAATCGGTTCAAACCTGACCTTGCATAATCAAACTAGTCTCCAACTGTACTTAACCCAGCTCAGTTTGGGCTAAACCATTTTAAACCAACCTGAACGAACATCAATTTTCGCTAATCCAAGTTTAATTTCACCAACCAGCATTGAACCAATTCTAATTGTTATACAAAATCTCTTGAATCAGCTCGATTCAACTAAACCCAATTCTCCTTGAATTGGTTTACCCCTAAGTCATTAACCCAAAATCTGAACAAAGACCAAATCAATCTCAACTAACTTAACCTAAATTGAGCCCAACTTAATTACACATTGAGTCAAAATCAAGTAAATCCAAAATTAGTTGAACCAAACAGTTCTTTACTCTCATTCAAACCCAAATGAACCCAATCTATTTCGACCTTGCTAGCCAAACCCAACTCCAAGCCAATCGAACGAACTTGACTCAATTAAATCAAGCCCACTTCACTTGATTTGATCAAGCCCAACTCAACCAATTTGGATAAACTCTACCACTTAATCTCCACCCATTATCATCACCATCTTAATCATCATCATCATCATCCCCTTAGTTAACCAAGCTAAACCCTAATTCCGGTTACTATAGTAATCTACAGTAACCCAAAAAAAATTCATACTCCATTCCAAGCAAAATTGATCTCAAATTCATGGTTTTTTCCAAAGCAACTTAAATCACTCATCATCTACAACAATAAACCATGCTTTTGGCTCTCAAAACAAAGCCAAATCTCATAAAAAAATGTTAAAATTCTAGCATGCTTGCCCAAGTTCTTAAACCATACATCATGCATCATTCAAACCAAGATAACTCTTACCAAGCATTGAATACGAAGAAGAAGACAAAGAAGAAGAAGAAGAAGAAGAAGAAGAAGAAGAAAGCCCACAAAAAAACCAAGCTATTTCCATAACTTATCTCTTAATTTAAATTTCTGCCAAAATTCCCTGTCGGTCCTTGTAAATAAAATTTCTTACAACAAGAACATTGAAAATTCATTAGTGATCGCTTAATTATGAAATATTATTTCTAAAAAGTCCCTACAAACTTACCTTTCAGTCCTTGGTTTCTGGAAACGCTACACATTAAACTATTTTATTACTTGTGAACCCAAAATTTTCTATAAAAATTCACACTTAGGTCCTTATTGTTTCCATTTGGGTTTCTCAACAAAACTGCTCTGCAGGAAAAATGTTATTGCAACGGAGATAATATCCTGAATAAACTCCCTTACCGGTTTCCAAAAGTTCAGGGTATTACAAGAAGAATACACCCCAATGTGTCGAGTGGGCACACGGGAGAAACAATTTTAGGTGACAGCCTCACACACTACAAGAAATACAGGAAAAGGCAACGGATTTTTCGGTCGCTGAAAACTACATTTCCGTTGCTAAATATATTTAGCAACGGAATTCGCAACGGAATCATTCCAATGGTTATTCTCAAGTCGCTATTCAATTTCCGTCGTTATTTCTTATGTTGTGCCGACGGACACTTCCGTTGACAAACAAAAGAACTCTGTCGTTATTATAATAATAAAATATTCATTTTTTTAGGTTCACAAAAATTCCGTTGCTATATTTCCGTCTCAATGTTTGCATAGAAACAGACTATTCCGTTACTATTATGCTTATAGCAACGGAAAGTTTTATTTTACTAACAATATTTTTCTTATGTTAGCAAAGGAATGTCCGTTGCTATTATCTTATTTTTAATGAAAGATCCATTGCTATGTTCTCATAAGTACGAAATCCATAATATGTTCGTTGCTATTTTTATTATAGAAACGGAATTTTAGTTGTCATTTTTCTACTAGCAACGGATTTTCTTTATTTTTCGTTGCTATTTTTCTTATTGCAACGGAATTTTTGTTGTTGTTTTCCTACTAGAAACGGATTTTCTTTTTTTCCCGTTGCTATTTTTCTTATTGCAACAGAATTTTGGTTTTATTTTCCTACTAGCAACAAATTTCCTTTTTTTCCGTTGCTATTGTCCTTTAAGCAACGGATTTTCTGTTGTTATCCTATTATCATTTGTCATTTGCAACGGAATATCCGTTGCTAGTTTTTGTGATTAATTATTATAGATACTAGCTATGAAATTTATTTTTTTATACAACCTGCACAATTTATTACACAAATGAAAAAAATTGTCCATACAAATACACTTAATATAAATTATTCATACAAATGATCTATAAAACAAATTATCTCATTAAATATCCAATATCCATCCTTTCATTCATACCAAAAATATAAATAATCCATACAAATATTCCAACATTACATCACAATCAAAAATCGATCATCAACAATTTTCTAATCCATCAATACAATTATCACCAACAAACAAAGTTAAGCAAAGATCCATCATTAGCATACATTGAACTACCTTGAGTTTTTTTGTTCCCTCTTCTTGCCCATTGTCCTTTATTAAAAATCATAAAAGTTTAAAATCCATCAAATCAAATTGTTATAAAAATACAATTGTAAACAAAAAAACAAAGTAAAAATAATATATGAAGGTATATTCAATTAACTTGAGTTTCTATTCCCCTCTCTTCTTGCCCAAATGTCTTCCTATATGAAAACCAAGAAAATTTAAAATCCATCAAATCAAAATATTAACTAGAAATTTATAAGTATAACACAAAAACTTTAAGAGAAGTGAGAGCAAATTTATACCTAAAATCATTTACTTGTTGATGGAGGAATATTTGATCCAAATTTCTCCATCATGGAACTCATCGAATCTGAAATTGATTTTTCAAATCGCTTATATCACCTATAGCATTCTTCATTTGACTCACATCACGGGTCAATGATTCAAGTGTCTCCTCTAAACTCACAATTTTTATCATCATTAAGAGAAGTATTCATATGCGAGTACTAGTGGAAGGACCAAAAAGCTGAGTTGGTTGTGCATGCACCGCATCTAGAAGTAGTATCAAATAATGCTTTAGAATTAACCATGGTGCCAAACCCATAAACATGCGTGCCTGTAGCCATCTTTCCTCCAATTGATGACGCCCATGCTTCTGGATCAAACTCAGGACGATCAGAAGTATTATCACCATATTTTTCAGATAATGTAGATTGATATTTCTCCGATAATAAGTGAAAAACATAAAAAAAATTAATTGATTTAAGTTTACGAAAAATATGAAGTAAACAATTCACAACCTAAAGAATGAATAACTAATGATTAACATACACTAACAACTTTGGATTTATTGTCTACAAAATCATCACTTCCTTTTGATCGTTTATGAGTTCTCTCAAACAATTCTGGATATTGTATTGGTCGTTGAAGCTCTTCTTCCTACATGAGAAATGTTTTTAATTATACTACACATGTAATTTTATTATTGCAAATGTGTCTATAATAAATTGGCAAAATTAAATCCATAACATGGGTGAAGTGAAAAAGATAGATACCATTAGCTTTTGAGTAGCAAGAAATGAACGAGAACCACTAGTGTGTTTTCGTGATACTTCCTTATTTTTTAGTTAAGTGATTGGTCAATGCTTTCTTAGATTTGTTTTTGCCAACTCTCTATACTCCAAACTGTATCTATCGAAGCATCCCAAATTTCAGTTGCCATCCGATTCCTTTTCATTCCTTTACACTTGTTAATATCAGCAACATTAGTGACACCGGCTTCTTCCATAGCTTTTGTTCTTTCACCATTCAATATGTCTTTGAATCGCTCCTTACATGTCTTTTCCCATACTCTTCGTACATTAGGTTCCTCTTGTATGGGCCAAGTAAAATATTTCTAAACTTGGGCATTACTAATTAGAAGTCATGATCGACAAAAATAACATTTAAGGTTTAAGAAGTAAAAACAAATTAAGATAAAGTAACACTATTGATGAGTTACCCCAAATTTCTTCCACATAGCTTCTTTTATATATCATCTCGGAATCCAAGTTGGCCACACCCTGCAAAAATAATTTTTAATTAATTTGACAATAGTTGATGACACCCTTTCTCCAGCAAAAACACTACGAGAGTTATTATTAGCCATTAAAACAATAAAAAGTATAAAAACAAAAAGTAGTTAATAAACCTAAAGATGACTTTGTGAATATATCATAATAAATCCAAATTTCTTCAATTTACCTATCACCAAGAATTGTCAAATGACGTTTTCCATTTACATCTTGTGGAGTGATTCTTCCTAAAGCGGGTCCTCTTCTTCTGGCGCTGTATATCTTGTCTTGCAACATCTTCAATCTGCAATTGATAATCCATCGAACCTAATTCTAATGTCTCATTCACTACTATTTGGTTCAAGTGGTGGATCATTATTTGTTGATGCTTGATTGCCTGGTGTACCCATAGGAGATGCCATAACAAATGGTTCCATAGTGGACTGAATAGCAGAAGTTACTTTCAAAGGTGGACCATATGCAAAATTCCTTCTAAAGCGAATGTTGCTTGTTTCAATTGCTTGATCTTTACCTTTATTTTTGGTCTTAGCATCTTTTGGTTTAACCATTACAACACTATTGCAAAAAAATAATAATTGTTATGACCAATTCACAATGGAAATCTTTAGCTACATATTAATACAAAATTAAACAATATTCGTAGGTACATATACATCTGCAATAATAATTGACGCATACGCAAAAAAATTTAACAAAATTCATAAACAACAAAAAAACATACATTTAGTCTACATGTTAATGACCACATGAATATATAAATTACATCAGTGACTATCACAATAACTAAAAATACACACGAAAATTAATCAAAATTCATGAATAACAAACAAACCATACATTTAGTCTATATGTTATTGACTACATCAACATATAAATTGCATTAATGGCTATCGCAATAAATTGCAAACATAAGCAAGATAATTTTTCCATGTAATAAGTTGCAACCTAGTGCCATAAGCTTTTTGCATATCAAATTGGAAAACTAAAAATATTATGGTAGGATTAGTCCAAAAACTATAAAATAAATGTAAAGATGATATTTTTTTCGTGACAAATACATAAATTGATAGAAGCTCTCAATTATCATTGTAGCAATGAAAAATCATATTCTTCATCATCTTCAAATTCATCTCGATCATCTCCATCATCCACATTTGTTTTCTTCATCCCCATCCTCGTCATACATTTTCATCTCCATCTTCATCACCTTCATGTTCATCATCATCTTGTTTTTCTTCAACAAATGAAGTTATCTCCTCAATATACCATTAGAAAGAACAATTGGGTGTTCAAGTTCCTTTTAAAGGAGTAACATATGTAGAAATGCACATTTCATCTTCTTGAAAAATGTCATCAACTAAATCACGCAGTACTTTTTCTTCGAGTAGTCTTCCTTGTAGAAACATGAAAATGTACTCGTGCCTTTGTTTTGAAAACACGCCCTTACCAATCATGCGATCTTTTCTTACTAGGTGATAAGAATATAACAAACTTGTTGAGCTTAGATCAGCTCAAAACAAAGTCGCTTCACTACTATGAAGTACTGATTTGTGATTCATTTCAACAAGACCATACGCAGAATTAACCTTAACCATTTTTTCCATATCAAACCAATGACATTTTAAAAAGTATCACTTTTGTTTCCAACACCAAAATATTCTAATTGGATAATATCTTCCAAGACACTACTATCTCTTTCATGATCATTATAAGAACTTCCTTTCACTGCAAACTCCATATTTTGAATTCGCGGTTTTTCCCATAGTCTTCACGTGTGGAAACTTAAAACCATTTATAAAAATAACCTTTTGTAACACTTTGAGCAATTACGTCGGGACCACATGATATTTCGACAACATGAGGATCGTTTCATCTGTATGTTTGCCACCTAAAATAGTGTAAGACATAGATCAATATTTTGTTCCTCAAATATTCGCATTCACTAGTCATAACTCATATGTCTTTTATACAAAACACAAATTGTCTAAAACCATTTTGCATTTTGTATCAAGCGTATCTCTAATTCCTTGTCGAGATATTGACATTCTTTTTCGCTATTTCATCAAACATCCTATATTTAAGAAAATAAAGTTAGTGGGAGGAAGCTATCGCAGTTTTAAATTGTAAGTTGGCGACATAAATACTGGAAGTTACAATAATACTTACTCGCATATGGATATATCTCCTCGCAATTCATAAAGTATATACACCTGCGACGAGCATAATGCTCTTCCTCCTCGAGAAATCTAGCATTATTCATTGGCGCAAAAGGTCGAACAGCGAGTGAGGAAATAAACTGAAAAGTTGTCCTGCGATCCAACATCTCCGCGCATCATCATTGGTTGCTGTGCGTACGCGTTTTAAATGATCATTGTTTCCGCGATAGATTCAAAATACATCGAACATGGCTGATGAGATTTCTTCTATGATGTATGCCTCCATATAGATTCTCATTCCACAAATGCGTTTGATTTTTACCTTTTCTTTAAATGATCAAAAATCTCCAACATCATAAAAGGAACTATGGAGGTTTGTGGTTATAATCTAAAATATTAGAATAGGCTTTTGTTGTAACTGACCAAAAGAATATAGGAAGTGAGAAATGGATGCGTACTCTCGAATGGACATCCAATGATATTGAATCCTGGGTCCTCCAACACATTGTAGCCTCATAAGGTAAGTGAATCGTAAATGCTCCATTGAGTATCCGAGAAATCTAGTTTGCATATTGTTTCTTAACAATGGTAACTGAATCACATGTTTCCACATTAGTACAATGTGTGTGTATTCTCAGCTTTGAGCATAAATCCTAAAAGTGACATACGTACCATTTGCATCATATATATAGTGTGGTAGGCACCATATCACGCATGACACGTAGCAAGCGCTGCATGAAAACATGAGATGCAATCATGAATTTCTTCTTCAACCCATAAAACTTGCATCTCCGCCTCATCTCACACATTGAGATATATTTGATGCAAAACCATCAAGAGGATTTTAACGCTTTGCACACATGTACAAACACGCTTTCTTATCTTCTTCTTTACTTAAAAGTGTGTGAGGCTCGTGGGATGTAAACACGGCCATTAGTTTCTACCAATTCCAATTCTTTCCGAGAGTAACATAATTTCGATTACATCGCTTGTATACTAGGCTTTTATGTTGCTTTTGTTTTGCCCTTTATATCCATCATAGTATTGAATACATTCTCAAAAGACATTTCTTTCTCAATATGCATAACACCTAAATTATGACGTATAAGATTTGTGAGCGGTGAAAGGGTGACTCCCAAAATATACTTTTCTTCACCCCAATCGCGGGCTTTCCTCCAAACCCATCAAGCTTATCTCGAAATTTGCATTTGGTGCCACATATGTGGTTATCCTGGAAAGCAATTCAATTGTGCTCAATATTTCTTCACACGATAATCGAGGAATGCTGGATAGCTCGTCGCTCAAGTCTTTTGAAAAGTTATATTTTTCCTCTAAAAGGGATGATCCCTCATGGCAAGGAAATTGGCCGATGCGCGATACATGGCTTCCACTAACAGTGAACCAACCTCAAGGACTTAATATGCCCGCATGCACATAAGGACTGCAGTGAAAGTTAAAGTATCCTGAGTACTCACGCGGACAACATGCCATAAGTGCGAAAAATCATTAATTATCCATAACAATGATGCTCCTCATTATGAAATTTTGTTGTCTTGCTTAAAGCATCATAAGCATTAGTGAGATACACCATCACGTGTACTGTTCAACTCATCTATATCAAAGTCCGCACACACACATCAACAATGTTTTGGCTTGAACTTCTTTTTCCTAGAATAACCATATATTAAGAGATATGTATGGTTGCTTCATAAACACTATCGAAGGAGGCAAAATTCGTGCACAACAAGCATTCATCATCCAAGCGAGAATATGGTTTTGCATACAGTCCAAAAAGGACTAAAACCATACGGGCACACCGCTCGAGTCACATTACGTAATGTGGCCAAGCATGTAATATGCCTTCCCATCGTCATCAGGATGTCTACACTGCGCAAATCGTACTTTTGATTAGTTGCATGCTGCCATGTCATGTAGTGACTCTTTGTTGGACATATGAAAGCCTTTGAAGTCTCGCGGTATGAGTGGCAACGACGTGAAAAATTTTGCATGGAATCTCCTTTGCTTCCCACTTTTGATTTCCCCATTTGTCTCATCTCCTATACCGAGGTGTGATGCCCACAAGCAGGTAACAATGGTTAAGAGATCATTGCGGCTTCTTTATAAAACAACATGCAAATTGTTTTGACAAACATGAATCTTCACGATGACTTATACCTGCATGATTTTTCATCTTCTGCTTTTAGTATCAAAGTTGTCGAGGTAGGCATGCATCTTCCGAGAGCCATATTCTTTAATCATCACTGACACACGCAGTCAACATGCTCACAGCTCATGTTAAACTCGGACTTTAAATTCCTTGAAAAGTCAGATAAAGCCGAGAACTTTGTGTACTGTCACAATTCCTTTTGATATAATGGTTACATCTACATCATGCAATAAAGAATAGAATGTAGCTGCTTTGGGATTTGTTTTCCACAAAAACTTGAGCTACTACCATGATAAGGAGGAATATTAAAAGTTGCACCCATAAAATCCCTAAACATCTTTGAGTATATGGATTTTGCAGTATTCGCACTCGAGACATTGTTGTGTCACCAAGTGCGTTCGTATTTCCATGTGTAGAGATTGCCCAATTTCATATTCTCCATGAGAAGTCCAAGTTGTATAACCAAGCTATTAAATCCATTATAGTAGTAAAAGTTGTCACGTAGATCCATGTCCTCACAACTTGAAAACATGCTATTTTCACACCGCGACTGCGCGACTTCTTATAGAATCTCCAACGACACTATCTCATTTTGAGAATAACCACGAGGCAATAAATCTCCTCTAATCTTTATAGGTAAATTCATATATCATTGATGAATGATGCCGCGATCCCCTCACGCGTATACATCCAAGATCGATCTCTAACCATGTTTCAAGTCTAACAAATCAAAAGACACAACATATCTATTTGACGAATTATTTGCACAATTATATTAAAATAATCAAGTATTTGTACAATTAAATTAAGAGTAGCATTTATTTCATTACCAGTAAGTGGGTATGGTTATACAAATATGAGTGAAAGGACAACAATGCGAATTTCCATCATTAAACCAATAACGTTAAAAAGAACAAATTAGTATCAAAATTGAAACTCATTTCATACATTATAATAGGATTAAATTAATATGTTTTACTTCCACATAACTTCAAAATCTGCAATTTCAAAGACAAATTAAAAAGAGATTAAAATAAATGTGTGTACTGGCTAACAAGAGTGAAAATTCCAATTTGGGAATCCCATGAAGCTCGGGCAGGTGGAAGCCAAAACTACCAACCACCAAAAGAAGTTGAAATTTATTGTCCTACTCTCATCTGCGAAAACCACGAAGAGGGTGACTCTGAATATTATTTATAAATTCAAGAACATATAAATTTTAACATACAATTCTACTCATATACAAAGTCATCAAAATTCATAATATATTTAAAATCCTTAAAATATATTTAATAAATAAAATAAATATATGAAATAAATTTCCAAATTAATTTAATTAATATAGTGGATTAAAAGACAAGTTGTGATTGATGAGTTGACTTTAAGTTATTTAATATAAATTAATTTCATTTGTATATGAAATAATATAAATTAAATAAAATAAATGATGTACGGTATATATTAAAATCCCTATCATTTATTATCATACTGTGAATAGGCTTGCACTTTAATCTATGTAAGGATCATGCCATCTTTTTAATTAAGAACAGAAAAGGAGTATTTTAAATAAATACACATGAGTGTCGCTTCGTAGATGTTTTAGAAATGTATATATATATAATCTAGTATCTCCTTATATTTATTTTGAAATGATTCGCTGAGGGTCCTTTTAATGGTACTACCAAGAAAAATAGGAAACAACCATATGGAAAGTGAGACTTAATATAATCATGCTGACAAGAAACATGCATCATGCCTTGCTTTCACCGTCAACATTATAGCAGTGGCACGCTGAAGCAATGCATAGATATAGAAGTAAAGTAATGCATCATGGTATCATGGTCGCCACCAGGCAGGAGATATGATATCGTAATACTAAATAGCAATGGTGACAGGGTATGAAGAGCATGCTCTGTTGTGAAGGAGTGAAAGACAGATGGCACTTGTAAGGCCTTCTAATGGGGAGAAATAGTGGAAAGATGTCATGGTGAACAATGGTGTTAAATTAAAG
>NC_052490.1:11081933-11114773 GCF_009730915.1 Dioscorea cayenensis subsp. rotundata
GATTAGAGTTTTGATTCAAAAATAGCAATCATTCAAAAAGAAACACAAGATTAGGGTTTTGATTAAAAAATAGGAGGTATTCCGAAAAAAAAAAATATGATTAACATTTTTATACAAAAAAAATGAGTCATTACAAAAAAAAAATATGGATTTGGGTCTTGATTAAAAATCAGTAGAGATTATCAAAACAGAAGATAGGATTCAGGTTAGATTTAAACAAAAATGAGACATTCCGATAAGAAAACAAAGGATTATGGTTTTAATTTAAATTTGAAAAATAGGGCATATTCCAAGACCGAAAAATATGAGGCATTTTAAAAACAAAACATAGGATTAAGGTTATGATTCAAAAATAGTATACATTCCCAAATGAAAACATAGGTTTATGGATTTGATTCAAAATTACGTGCCATTAAGAAACGAAAACATAGGATTCAAGTTTTGATTGAAAGATAGGAGATAGGAATTCCAAAAGGAAAACATAGGATTAGGGTTTTGATTAAAAAATAGGAGCCATTCCAAAAAAAACTTAGGATTACTGTTTTAAATGAAAAATATAAGATATTCTCAAAAGAAAACATAGTATGAAGGTTTTGATTCAAAAATAGTACATATTAAGAAAAGAAAACATCAAATTCGGGTTTTGATTGAAAGATAGGAGACATTATGAAAAGAAAAGATTTAATTAGAATTTTGATTAAAAATAAGTAGACAGTACTAAATCCTATTTTTCAATCAAATCATAAGATTAAGGTTTTGTCTCAAAAAAATGAGACATTCTGAAAAGGATTAGAGTTTTGATTGAAAAATATGAAACATTCCATAAAAAAACACATACAATAAGGGTTTTGATTTAAATATGAAAAGAAAACATTGGATTAAAGCTATGATTAAAAAATAATAGACCATATGAAAAGAAAACATTCGATAAGTGTTTCGATTCAAACATATGAGAAATTCTGAAAAGAAACATTAGAATTATTGTTTTGATTGAAAAATAAAACAAATATGAGACATTTCCAAAGTAAGACATAAAATTGGGGTTTCGATTCAAAACCGAGGAATAGGAGACATTAAAAAAAGAAACATAAAATTAGAATTTTGATTAAAAAAAAAGTAGATATTGTGAAAAGTTAAAGGAAAATTAGAGTTTTGATTAAAAACCCAAAAAAAAAAATTTAACCATCTGAAAAGAAAACATAGTATTTTTGTTTTGATTCCAAACTAAAAAATAGGAGGCATTCCGAAAAAAAAACATAGGATTGGGGTTTTGATTCAAAAATATAAGTTATTTTGAGAAAATATTATAGGATTAGGTTTTTGATTGAAAACCTTAATTTAGGTGACATTCTGAAAAGAAAACATATGACTAGAGTTTAGTTGAAAAAAAGTAGACATATCGAAAAGAAAACATAGTATAAGGATTTATTTTAAAAAATAGGCGACATTCCAAAACGACAAAAAAAGATTAGGATTTTCATTGAAAACTAAAAAATAGGAGACATTTCAAAAAGAAAACATAGATTTAAGGTTTTGATTGAAAGATAGAAGACATCCCAAAAAGAAAACTTAAGAGTGTGATTTTTATTCAAAAATATCAGACATTACGAAAAGAAAACATAATAAGAGATTCCCAAAACAAAAGATAGGATTAGGGCTTTGATTAAAAAGAGACATTTTCGAAAAAGAAAAACAAAGTATTAGGGTTTTTGATTGAAAACCCTAAAAAATTAGGACACATTCTGAAAAGGAAAACATAGGATTATATTTTTGAATAAAAAATAGAAGGCATTCCAAAAAGAAAACATAGGTTACGGTTTTGATTGAAAATAAGAGAAATTACTTTAAGAAAACATAGGATTAGGGTATTGGTTAAAAAATAGGAGTCATTCCAAAAAGAAAACATAGGATGAGGGTTTTGATTAAAAAATATAAGATATTCCCAAAAGAAAACATACGAATATGGTTTGGATTCAAAATTAAAAATTAGTGACATGAAGAAAAAAACCTCTTATTAGGTTTTTGATTGAAAAATAGAAGACATTAGTATAAAAAAACATGCTATTATGGTTTATTCATAAATAATAGCAACTCCGAAAAGAAATTATAGGATTAGGGTTTTGAATGAAAAATATGAGACATTATGAAAATAGAACATCGAATTATTGTTTTGATTCAAAAATAGTAGACATTGTTAAGAGAAAATGTAAAATTGGGGTTTTGATTAAAAATAGGAGGTATTAAAAAAACTTAGGATTAGGGTTTTGATTAAGAAATATGAGACATAACAAAAAGAAAACATATGATTAGGGTTTCGATAGAATAATATGAGGTAGTTAAAAAAGAAAACATTGGATTTGGGGTTTGATTGAAAATTAGGATGCAATACTATAAAAAAACATAGTATTATGGTTTTGATTAAAAACCAAAAAAAAATAGTAGACATTCAGAAAAGAAAACATATATTATTAGGGTTTTGATTGAAAAATAGCAGACAATCCCAAAAGAAAACATACGATTAGTGTTTTAATGCTATATAGGAGCCAATCAGGAAAGAAAACATAGGATTATGGTTTTGATTAAAAAATATGAGATATTACGAAAATGAAACCCAAGGATTAATGTTTTGATTAAACAATAGCAGACATTCACAAAAGAAAAATATAAAATTAGGGTTTTATTAATAAAAATTAGGCATTCGAAAAAAAACATAGGATTAGGGTTTGGATTAAAAAATATGGGACATTACCAAAAGAAAATATACGATTATTGTTTTGGTTAAAAAATAGCAGACATTCCCAAAAGAAAACATAAGATTAGGGTTTTAATTCAAAAATAGGTGGAATTCTGAAAAGAAAAATAGTATTATGATTTTTATTAAAAAATTGGGGGCATTACGAAAAGAAAACAAAATATTAGTGATTTGATTAAAAATTAGAAGAGATTCATAATACAAAAATATGGTTAGAGTTTTTGATTCAAACAAATGAGACATTTCAAATAGAAAACAAAGGATTCGGATTTGATTCCAAACCAAAATATAGGACGCATTCTGAAAAAAAAATAGGATTAGGGTTTTGATTAAAAAACGGTAGACATTCCAAAAACAAAAGAAAGTATTAGGTTTTTAATAGAAAAATAGCAGACAATCCGACAAGAAAACATAAGTTAGGGTTTTGACTCCAAACTGATAAATAGGAGAAATTAAGAAAAGAAACATGATATTCGTGTTCCGATTGAAAAATTGGAGACATTCCGAAAAAAAAAACATAGTATTCTGGTTTTCATTCAAATATATCAGGCATTCCGAAAAGAAAATATAAGATTAGGGTTTTGATTCAAAACTGTAAAGTAGGACACATTATTATAAGAAACATAGGATTAGAGTTTTGATTCAAAAATAGTAGACATTCATTAAAGAAAACATAGTATTGGGTTTTTTAATACAAAGTAGCAGACATTCCCAAAGGAAAACATATGATTAGAATTTTGATTTAAAAATATTAGCCTTTACGAAAGGAAAACATAGTATTAGGGTTTTGATAGAAAAACATGATACATTAAGAAAATAAATCATGGGAATATTATTTTAATTCAAAAATAGCAGACATTCCAAAAAGAAAAAATAAGGATTAGGTTTTTGAATAATTGGAGCATAATTGTGAAGAAAATGAAAGAATACTTGGAAAGGGCTTTAGTACCCAAGCTGGATATGGGTGAGACATGCTCATGTCCTCCCTACTGAATATTTCAGCCTGATGTGTGTTCCAGTAAGAATTCTATGTTGAAGGATGTTCTCAAGCTTGACACAATCTAGACACGGTCATGTTTGTGCCGCTGAAAAACTCATCCCAAAGATAATTCTGCTCAAGATGAAGTGATATGCGCTTGGTGCTCTTAACACATTCGTGTCCCACCACCGCATGGTTAAGACACGATCGTGCCCCTTCAACTGAATATTCCAGACGATCGCATGCCCATTTCACTCAGAATTTCAATGACACAACATGGTCCAGACACACTTGTGAGCTGACCGTGTCGAGCACAAAATATGTCTTTTTAACTCTAGTTTTTAGGGTTTCATTTCCATCTTTGTTCAGGGATCTTCTTCTCCATCGGAGGACATTGATGAGAGTGAAGATCAAGCTTATCTAGACATTCTAAGGCAACAAGGAGCGAGTGTGAGGCACGAGGGAAGTGGTGCTAGCACATGGAGTTCAACATCGGAGGAAAATCTTGAAGACAAGGGAGTCATGTCTTATTTCTTTAGATTTATTGTTATCTACTCCATGTTGTACCCACCTATGAGGGGCTAGCTGGCCACGGTGCCCCGGGATAGGAACTATATCACTTTTTATGCTTTGAACACTTGTATTTTTCTTGATTTACAGAGTTTTTTTGGTTCTTGTGTTAAATCTCATGTTGGAAAACTTGATGTGCTTGATCTGCGTAGTTGCTTAGGAAAAACTAAATGGTGGATGCCACAGTTGTTGTTGCCCTAGGTAATGGCAAACCTTGGTCAGGTTGAACCCACAGTTATCTCTGTAAAACTTGACATAGTTGAGAGCTGTAGTTGCAACATTGCTCTTGAGCACACACTAGAAACTAAGAATGTACTTGGTAAATCTTGAGAGTTAGAGAGCATTACTAAGTGCATAGGGAACATCCTGGGTCGCTGTTCTGTTGTTGTTGACACTTGATCCAATCTGCCGGTTAAGTTAGTATTTTAAGTCCTGTCCCTGAGTTTTGACAACCCTAGCTCTCACGGGGTACGACTGTATTACTTGTGTGTGACCCATGTACTTGCGGAGAACACATCAAGTTTTGGCGCCATTGCCATGGATTGGCAACTATTAAAAAAACTTAGAATCTGGTGTTCTACTTTGTTTATATTCTGTATACTTGTGAATATTTTTCATTCCATCATGTTCTTTACTTTATTTTCATCTTTAGCTTGCTTTTTAGTTTCTTTTGAGCTTACATTGCTCTATATTGTACGTGCAAATACAGTTGTATGACCCATGGAAGCAAGTCTTCCCCATCAGTAAGTCCTATTCCACAAGTTGAATGAAATTTTAGGAGAAGGATCCGTTAGATTAATTTGAGTGAGACAGGATCTCTTGAGATAAGCGTGGAAGTGGAGCAAGATGATGAAATGGCTAGTAATCAACCACAATGTATCTCAGATTTTGCACGGCTAAATCTTGACGGGGTCAGATCAAGTATTGTTCTTCCTCCAGTTGTGGAAAACAACTTCGAATTGAAGCCGAATTTAATCCAATTGGTGCAATGGATGTGTTAGTTCGATGGATTTCAAGACGAAGATCCTTACAAACACCTTAGAAACTTCTTAGAAATCTGTGACACTTATAAGGCGAGCAACATTTCTGAGGAAGCAGTTTGTCTGAGACTCTTTCCATTCACATTGTGAGGAAGGGCCAAGAAGTGGTTAAATTCCTTGCACCCTAGGTCTCTCACAACATGGAAGCAGACTTTTGAGGCATTTGTTGCTCATTTTTCCCCCCTGCTAAGATCACCAAACTCAGAAGAGACATCTCCTATTGTGGCCAATTAGAATCTGACTCCTTATACAATACATGGGAAACATATAAGGAGATGTTGAGGAAATGTCCTCAGTATGGAATTGTTAAATGGATGCAAATCCAGATCTTCTATAATGGACTAAATACTTCCACCAAATAAATGCATGATGTAGCCGACGGAGGTTCATTGTTTAACGAGCAACTGAGTGAGGCACAAAATATGATTGAAGAGATGGCAAACAACGCATATCAATGAAGTTTGAAGAGGAACAAACCGGTGAAGACCACCGGTATTTATCAAGTGGATGTCATCACTACTCTCGCATTACAGGTAGAAGCAATAACTAATAGATTGGACACCATGCAATCTACATCTTCAAGTTCAGAACCTATTCACGATCATTCTGGCGACTTATTTGACCCAAGATATTCCTCCTTCATTGATGCAAGTGTAGAACAGATTGAACAAGTGGACTTCTTTGCTCAAAACAGTCGCTATCAGAACAACCCATTTAGCAACACATATAATTCCTTATGGAGGAATCATCCAAATTTTCTTGGAGTCAGCCAGGATAGGGTAGTTGGCTCAGCATCAGCAGTAATACAAGCATCCACCTCAGATTGTACAATAATCGTAGTCCTCATCCTCGTCAGAACCTTCCAACAATCTCACAGTTTACTGGCTAAATTCATCAAGAGTACTGAGACTCGGTTCGCAGAAAATGACGAGATGATCAGAAACACCAATGCAACTATGCGGAATTTGGAGCACCAGGTAGCCCAAATGTCTAAGCTACTGGAGGAAAGGCTACCGGGGACCCTCCTGAGCAACACAGTAGTGAATCCGAAGGAATCACTGAAGGGTATGAATTTAAAAAGTGGGAAACAACCACCAAATTCCATTGAGAAGGAGCCTAAACCGAAGTTGCAAAACCCATCGTGAGCACTGACAAAGACAACACCACAAAAGACAAAAATTCAATCACAAAACTATCAACTGAAACTTCCATACCCTGTAAAGGCAAGGAAAGACCAACAAGATGAGCAGTACAAAAAATTCCTCGACATAATTTAAACTTTGCACATTAATGTCCCATTTGTAGAAGATCTTGCTCAGATGCTGACATATGCCAAATTCTTGGAAGAACTACTAACCAACAAAAGGAAGTTGGAGGACATGTCCTCTGTGATACTCAATGAGAAGTGTTCTACTTTAGTATGCAAAAAACTTCCCACGAAGGAGAAAGATCCAGGGGGATTCATCTTTCCTTGCACAATTGTAGGTTTAGTTGATGAAAAGGCCCTTGTTGACCTTGGGGCAAGTATTAACTTAATGCCCTACAAAAGTTTTCAAAGACTTGGGCTTGGGGAGCTTAAACCCACCAACATGACTTTACAGTTGCCAGACAGATCCAACCGAAGACTAAGGGCATAATTGAAGACATTCTGGTTAGAGTGGACAAGTTTATATTTCCCGTGGATTTCATCGTTTTAGATATTGATGACATGGTTGAAGTGTCATTAATATTGGTGTGGCCATTTATAACAACTTCCAAAGCTCACATTGATGTCAAGGATAGCCGAATAACACTTCGAGTTGGTGACGAAGAAACCACTTTTAGACTTCGTGACTCCATGAAGCATACAATGGACTTCGATGATACATGTTCTTTTGTTGATGTTGTTAATAAGGTTATCTCTTATTTTGTACAAGAGACATTCATGAAAGAGGAACTTGCTGATCTGTTGGAGGATACACCCTTGGATGATGAGAAACATGAGGGGTAGTAGAAGAAGCTCAAGGTTTGGATTTGGTGGCCAACAAGGATACAAAACCACCAACAAAACAGATCTCCAAAGTAAGAAAGTGGTCAAAGAAAGTTACATCTAGGAAGAAGAATCTACCCACCTCACGACCAACGCCACACAATACTCAGCATTCTGCTACTTAGACATTTGGTGAGGTCCATTTGATTAACATATTATTACCATATACTTGCAATTGTGTCACGGGTGGCCAAGAGAGATCTCAATTTCATGAACCTCCTTAAGGACAAAATAGGTATGTCAAGCTAGTGGCATTAAACAAGCGTTCTTGGGAGGTAACCCAAGTTATTTGTTTGTTTTGTTAGTTTTGTTTGTTCCTTTTTTCTCGTGTTTGACTGTTATTTCATTTTTAGATCATTGGTCATCTTGTTGCATGTTATCTGTACTCTCTTATGATTTTCTCAGTATCCCTATGATTTGGCATTCATTCAGATTTTGTTTTACTTCAAACCATGTAACTTGATATTTATTGGGGAGGGAACAACTTTTGTTCCTGAAAATTTTCTGGCATAACATGGTAGAACATGCCCATGAGCGTGTCGCTGATTTTCACTGCCAGCAAATTTTAAGAATTTCTAAGATAAACACGGGCTTGACACGAGCGTGTCAAGGAGTAATACATTTTCTAATCACTTGGCACAAGTGTGTCATGACTATTTTTAATTTTTATCACTCTTTGGAGATTTTCACCGTGTTTGGCACACTCGAGGACACGATCATGACTCACCTGTTTTTTCTTACTCTAACCCTCATGATCTGGCACACATGTGTAACATGTATGTTCAGGTATAACCGTTCGGGTTCCGCCGTTTCCTCTTAAAACCCAAAAGAAATCATAGGATTATTGTTTTGATTAAAAAATAGGAGCCACTCTGATAAGAAATCATAGGATTAATGTTTTGATTGAAAACTATGTGAATTATGAAAACAAATATAGGAATATTTTTTTTATTCAAAATATTTGACATTCCCAAAAGAAAACATAAGATTAGGGGTTTGAATGAAAAATACGTACATTACACTTAAAAAACCATAAGATTAGGGTTTTTAGTGAAAAATAAGAGACATTACAATTTTGTAACAAGTTAAAGGATTAGGATTTTGATTCAAAATAATTGGAGTCATTTCAGACAATCATTCAAAATGACTCTTATTTTACAAACAAAACATATGTTTAGGGTTTTCAATACTCTGTTTTTGCACCAATAACATTGGATTATTTTTGAATACAAAAAGAAAAAATTGGCTTAGGGTTTTGATTTAAAGTTTTGATTAAGAAATAGCAGACATTCCAAATAAAAAAAAGCATAAAATTATTGTTTTGTTTCTAAAATAACAAACATTCTAAAAAGAAAAGAAAGATTTAGGTTTTTGATTGAAAAATAGGAGCTATTCCAAAAAAGCAAATAATGAATTAATGGGTTACGGTTATTATTCAAAATCGATAAATAACAAACATGAAGAAAAGAATACTTAGTATTAGATTTTTTATTGGAAGGTAGGAGACATTGTGAATAAAAACATAGTATTATTGTTTTGATCCCTAAATAGGTGGCATTGTGGAAAGAAAAAAAACATATGATCAGGGTTAGGTAATGTTTGCTAATTTTGAATCAAAACCCTAATCATAATGTGTCCTACTTTCCAATTAAAATGCTAATCCTATGTTTTCTTTTCGGAATGTCTCCTATTTTCAATCTAAACCTAACCTATGTTTTCTTTTCGAAAGGTCTTCTATTTTTCAATCAAAATCATAATCCTATGTTTTATTTTGGATATGTTTCCTATCTTTCAATCAAAAACTGAATCCTATATTTTAAGAAAAAGGACACATTTTCGAAAAAAAAAATTTAATCCTATCTTTCAATCAAAACTAAATCCTATTTTTCCATTTCAAAATTTCTCATATTTTTGAATCAAAACCCTAATCCTTACTTTTATTTTTGGAATGTCTGCTTTTTGTGAAACAAAACCCTAGTCTTATGTTTTATTATAGTAGTGTCACATATTTTTCAAGAAAACCTTAATCCTATGTTTTCTTTTCAGAATGTCTATTATTTTTGAATCAAAACAATAATCCTATGTTTTTTTATAACGTCCCATATTTTTTTCAATAAAAATCATAATTTCATGTTTTCTTTTTGGAATGGCTCCTATTTTTTTAATCAAAACCCTAATGTTATGTTTTTCTTTTCGGGAATCGCTCTACTATTTTTGATTTGAAACCCTAATACTATCTATTTCTTTTTGGAAGTGTCCCATATTTTTTAAATTTTAATCAAAACCTTAATCCTATGTTTTCTCATAGTAATGTCTCCTATTTTTCAATCAAAACACTAATCCTGTCTTCTTTTTGTAATGTCTCATATTTATCATTCAAATCAATAATCGGATGTTTTGTTTTCTGAATGTTTCCTATTTATAAGTTTTGAATCAAAATCCGAATCCTATATTTTCTTTTGATAATGTCTACCATTTTTCTATCAAAACCCTAGTCTTATGTTTTCTTTTTGTAATGCCTCCTATTTATTAATAAAAACATTAATCCTATCTTTTCTTTTAGAAATGTCTACTAATTTTTAATCAAAACATTACTTTGGCATTTTCTGTTTGGAATGTCTCATATTTTTCAGTCAAAACTCTAACCTTGTGTTTTCTTTTTGAAATGTCTCTTATTTTTCAATCAAAAACCTAGTCCTATGTTTTCTTTTCGGAATGTCTATTATTTTGGAATGAAAATTCTAATCTTATGTTATCTTTTGGAAATGTCCCCTATTTTTTTGTTTTTAATCAAAACCCTAATCCTATGTTTTGTTATAGTAATGTTTTCTATTTTAGTCAAAACCTAATCCTATGTTTTCATTTTGAAATGTCTCATATTTTAAAATCAAAACCCTAATACTATGTTCTATTTTTGGAACGTCTGCTATTTTTGAATGAAAATCTTAATCCTATGTTTTCTTTTGAAAATATTGCCGATATTTCAATAAAAAATCTTATCCCTTCTTTCCTTTTTGGAATGTCTGCGATTTTTGGAACAAATCTCTAATCCTATGTTTTTTTATAGTAATTAATGTCTCATAGTTTCAATCAAAACACTAATGCTATATTTTCTTTTTAGAATAAGCTCTATTTTTTAATTGAAAATCCGATTCCTACTTTGATTGAAAGATAGGAGACATTAAAAAAAAAGATTAGTATTTTGATTCAAATATGAGACATTCCGAAAAAAAAACATACGATTAGGGTTTTTCATTGAAAAACAGGAGACATTACCATAAGAAAACATATTATTATAGTTTTGATTCAAAATAAGTAGACATTTCGAAAAGAAAACAAATGATTAGGGTTTTGATTGAAACATAGGAGAGATTAATATAAGAAAAAATATGATTAATGTTTCAGTAGACATTCAGAAAAAAAAACATAGGATTACTGTTTTGATAGAAATATAGTTAGCATTACAAAAAGGAAACATAGGATTAGGGTTTTGAGTGAATAATAGGAGACATTAACATAAGAAAAACATTAGATCAGGGTTTTGATTAAAAAAAAGTAGACATTCTAAAAAAAACATAGAATTACATTTTTGATTGAAAAATAGGAGCCATTCTAAAAATAAAACAAAGTACTAGGCATTTTATTAAATAATATTGGACTTTATGAAAAGAAAAGAAAGGATTTGGCTTTTTATTGTAAACTGAAAAAATAGAAAATATTCCAAAAAGAAAACATATGATTAAGATTTTGATTTAAATCATAAGATTTGGGTTTTGATTGAAAAGGTAGGAGACATTTCAAAAAGAAAACATAGGATTTCGATTTTTATTCAAAAATAGGAGCCATTCGAAAAATGAAATATAGGATTATGATTTTTATTCAAAAATAGAAGACATTATAAAAAATAAACATCTGATTTTGATCTTGATTGAAAGATAGGAGACATTATTATAAGAAAAAATAGGATTAATGGTTTGACTAAAAAATAGTAGGCATTCAATACAGAAAACATATGTTGCATTTATATTTAAAAATGATACATAGGGGACATTTCCAAGGCAAACAGGAGGATTAGGATTTTGATACAAAAAATAGGAGGTATTTCGAAAAGAAAACATAGGATTGGATTTTTGATTCAAATATAGTAGGCATTATGCAGTGAAAACATAGGATTAGGGTTTAGATTGAAAGATATGAGACATTTCGAAATGAAGCAAACAATTATTGTTTTGATTCAAAAATAGGAGGCATTTCCAAAATAAAACATAGGAATAGAATTTTGATTAAAAAAAGCATATGTTCCGAAGAGAGAATAAAGTATTACGGTTTTGATTAAAAAATTGGAGCCATTCCTAAAAGAAAACATAGGATTAGGTTTTCTGTAGAAAAATATGAGATATTACGAAAACAAAAAATAAGATTATTGTTTTGATTTAAAAAGTATTAGACATTCCAAAAAAACATAAGATTAGGGTATTGATTAAATAATTAGAGGCATTTCAAAAATAACTTAGGATTGGGGTTTTGATTTAAAACAACTTAAGATTGGATAAATTATTCCAATGTCAAGAAGTTATTTCACCTCCTTCTTGACCACCTCCATCATGTTGTGGTTCAATCTACGTTGAGGTTGAACCTTGGGTCTAATGTTATCCTCCATCAAAATTTTATGCGTGCAAAAAGATGAATTAATGCTCTTGATGCCATTTTATCTACTCGCCGTGTTTCCACCAATTTTTCCTTTTGACATGCATCGAGTGTGGATGAAATGATGACAGCATCTAGGGATTCCCAACTAAAAATGTGTATTCTAAATGTGTAGGTAGCTCTTTGAGCTCCTTCTCCGAAGGAGCGGGCATTATTAGTTCTGGAGCTGCATCTGCCATATCTCTCTTTTTAATATCAGTGGTTGCCGCTAAAATACCATTCTCGAGTTTACCAATGTCGGTGAAGTCTTCATCACTGAACCTACAGTCCTTAATTTCTCCTCTCCGTGTGTCCTTAGTGAACTCAAACAAGATGGACATTGCCTGGCTCATACTCATCTCTTGTTCTTGGCTCTCTTGGTAATGATCCATCTCTGGACTCATAAACTGACTCCACTATGATGTTTGCTTACAAAAGTTTGATATCAGCTCAACTAAGCCTTGCTTGTCATCTGGATAGGTGGCATCTGTTAGAATTATTATTTGTAATTCATAATTTGTATAGCTATTCCTAAACTTGAGGTGAAAGAGTCCTACGCACGGCGTGGTGACCGCACCCACGGATGTCAGGAAGTTACACTCTTGTAGCTCCACTACTCCTTCTTTCTAGGATCATGATCTGGTGTACAACGTTATCACAGCTGAGTATATAAAGATCACAATCCCAATTGGGATTGGTAGTGTTTGGCATCCGCCATTTTTTTCATGCTATCAGAGCCATGATCTAAAGCTTTGAGCTCTTGCCATGTCTGGATCACCGCAATCTGTTAACACAAACAACTCCGTATTTGCCTCGGCTCACCTGTTGTGGATGACGCAGATGCTTCGCTACCTGAAGGCTTAAGGCCTCCTCGGCTACATTAATGGGTCCACCGCGCACCTAAATCAGACTGTCATATTGCCCACTGAAGAAACTGGTGGCTGCTATTGAGTCACCGTCAATCCGGACATCAACACCTGGTACCATCAAGACTAGCAGGTTTTGAGCATGATCATCTTCTCTCTCATGGAGGAAATACTCGGGAACCTAGTTGGGGTGATGACGTCGCGTGATGCATGATGCACCTTGGAGAACATGTATGCATCAAGCTCGCTTGCTCGCATCATGCAGATACGCATCAACTTGCCACATTAAAGAAGAAGGACATGTCCATTGCTGAGTACTACCGCAAGATAAAGCATCTCGTCGATACCCTCTCTACCATTGGCAAGCCACTCAAAGATGAAGAGGTGATCGCCTATCTATTGCGTGGTCTCGTAGCAAAGCACGACTCCATGGTGACAAGCATCACCATGCGTACCGACCACTCCACTATCAATGATGTGTATGCTCACATGTTGAGCTATGAGATGCGATTGAACAAAACAACTCTGACATCCATGTGTCTTTGGCTAATCATGTTAGTAGGAAACCAAGGGCGTGGAGGCAATGGAGGTGGCCACAAAACAATTGTGGGCCAAAGCCGCAGTGGTGTCAGATCACAGGGTGGTCACGGTGGTCATGGTCAGTCATCAAGATCCAACACTGATCGTGATGTCTTGTGCCAATTTTGCAACCAGACAGGCCATGACGCGCTCTGCTGCTGGTACCAGTTTGATCACAGTTACCAACCTGAAGATGCCAACAAGGTTGCTACTGCTATCACCAATGGCTACTCCGTCAATCCTAATTAGTACATCGACAATGGCGCTATAGACCACCTCACCAATGATCTTGATCATTTGATAACTCGTAACATGATACACCGGAGGAGATGAAGTTCAGTGTCACAAATGGTGAAGGTATGTCTATTACTTATGTTGAGAATTCATTTATATCCAGATAAATCGACCACTTTTATCTGAATCATGTTTTACATGCTCCTAAAAATTAATAGAAATCTTATTTCTGTCCAAAAATGGCCATTGACAATCATGCATTTGATGAATTTCACCCCAACTCATTCTTTGTCAAGGATCAGGACACGAGAGCCATTCTTCTCGGAGGAAGGTGTAAAGATGGCCTCTACATGCTTCCATATAAGAGACCTAGTCAAGCCCTACTTTCTACCAAGATTTCTCAAAAGCAGTGGCATCAGAGATTAGGACATCCAACTCCTTCAGTTGTCCCTCGAATTCTTCAGAATAACCAAATTGTTGTAGTTTCAAACAGTAGATCTTTTCAGTTTGTGATGCCTGTCAGCAGAGAAAGGAAAATCAGCTTCCTTATTCTACCTCCTTGCATGTATCCACTGCTCCCATCCAAATAATTCACACTAATATTTGGGGACCTACTCTTGAATAAGTGCATAATTCAAAATATTATATGTCCTTTGTTGATGACAACAACAAGTTTGATTGGATCTATTTCCTAAAATGTAATATGAAGTTGAGTCTATTTTTCTTGAGTTTCAAAAGCATCTAGAAACTCTTCTTAACTCCAAAATTCAAATAGTTCAGTCCGATTATGGGGGGGTGAATAAAATCAACTACACAATTACTTTGGCCGGATAGGCATCACCCATAGCATTTCTTGTCATCATACAGATCAACAAAATGGCACAATTGAAAGAAGACACAGACATATCATTGAGATAGGTCTCACTCTTTTAGCCCAAGCTAGTATGCCTCCGATTTTCGGGATTAAGCCATCCACATCGCTTGTTTCTTGATCAATAGGATGCCTAGTCGCACCATCGATCATGATAAACCTATTCACAAGCTTCTTGACGCCGAACCTAACTACTCTCTCATACGTATCTTCAATTATGCGTCGGCCCAAATCTACGAGCTTACAAATTCCAGGAAATTAAACTTTAGAAGAAAAAAAGTGTGCTTTTCATAGGCTATAGGGCTTCTCATAAGGATTACAAGTGTATTGATAGAGCCACCGGTAGTGTGTATATCTCACGTGATGTAGTGTTTGATGAAACAATCTTCCCTTTTGACCAAAGACTCAAACACTGAAGCACTTGAACCGAAAACCTCACACCATCCCACTGTTTTGCCTACTCCCTGTCAAGAACACACTGTACTATGAGCATGAACTCATTGATTCAAGAAACTCACAAATTTATCCAGCTCTAATTGTTTCTCACATGAGTAATGACTTATCTCGATCCAGTTTGTTAACACCGATGCTCCTAGTTCTAGCATGTCCCCTGCAGGATTGTTAGGTTCATCAGCCAATAGTTCAGAAAACTCAAAGTCATGTTCTGAAAACTTGACAACCTCGAATCAAGCGTAGCATATTAATAACTCAGTTGAGAATCATTCTGATGAGGTTGTTAGGAAACATCCAATGCGTACAAGACTTCATGATAATATTGTCCGACCAAAGGTGTTCACTGATGGAACCATAAGATACTCTGAAAATCTGAGGAGTTTCACAAGTTCGCCTACCGCTGCTCGCTCGACTCACCGCAACACTCGCAATTTTTTTGAACCGACTCAACCTAGCAGCCTGCAAGAAGCATTGGTCAGTCTAGCGTGGAAAAGTACCATGGATGATGAGTATTTAACACTAATCAAGAATGACAACAGGGATTTTGTGCCATCAAGGAAGGGCATGAATCTGATTGATAGCTGATGGCTCTTCAAAATGAAGAAGAACTCGACGGCTTAGTTAATGCGACTCAAAAGCATGACTCATTGCCTAGGAGGTTCAAAGCAACGGTATGGTTTTTCATTACCCGGATACATATTCTCCCGCTCATCAACCCAACAATAGCCAGCGGTGATCTTGTCATTGACAGTCAACAAAGAGTGGAAAATGTACCAAATGGACATCCAAAATGCTTTCCTTCATTGTCTGCTTCAAGAAGATGTCTACATAAAGCAACCACCAGGCTATGAGGATCCTAACTGCCCACCAGGTGATGTGTGTCATCTCAAGAAGTCACTATATGGACTCAGACGAGCTCCTCGATCCTGGCACTCACGGTTGATAAGAAAGCTCCAGGAATTTGGCTTCAAGCCATCCAAAGCTGATGCCTCTCTATTCATATTCAGTGAGGGAGGGGTTATAATTTATATGTTGATTTATGTGGTTGACATAATCATAGTTAGCTCCTCATCAGCTGTTACAATCATGCTCATCCAGAGCTTTTATAATGATTTTTGCGCTAAAAGATCTTAGCCATCTAGATTAGTTCTTAGGCATTGAAATTAAACTAGAGAAAGATGGGGTTCTTCTATCCCAAAAACAGTATGCTGATGATTTACTTAAGAGAGCACACATGGAGAAGGGCAATGCAATTACCACACCAATATCATCAAGTTACAAATTAGCCGAGATTAGGGGAGGCAATCGAAAGAAAAAGAGAAGTTTCAATATCAAAGTATAGTTGGAGGCCTATAATACTTAACTATTTGGTCGACTCGATATATCTTTTGCAAACCAACCGAGTGTGTCAAGATATTCAGTCTCCCACAAATGTACATTGGCGAGACTTAAAAAGGATTCTTCGATTCATCAAGGGTACTTCTACCATGGACTCGAAATTGCAAAAATCAGCTACAACTACAATCGCAGTGTTCTTTCGACACGTGATCGGGTTGGGTGCCCTCGATGATCGGTGGTCGACTAGTGGGTTTGCAAAGTGTTCCTTGCCCCCCAATCTAGTGTCCCGGAGTTCACGCAAAACAACCCACAGCCTCAAGCTCAAGCACCAAAGCTTAATACAAGGCCATAGCCAATGTGAGAGCCGAAGTGATATGGTTACAGTCATCTCGAAAGAGCTTAGTGTATTTCAAGATAGATTGCAAGTGTTGTTTGTGTGACAACCCTCAGGCAACCTATCTCACTACCAACCCAATGTTTCACACTCCCATGAAAGCACATCGAAGTCGATTTCCACATTATTCAGTGAACAAGTGGCGCGAAAAACAATGGAACTTCAATTCATTACTTCAAAGGATCAACTTGCGTACAAATTTATCAAGCCACCGTCAAGAGCCCCCTTTGATGCAATTCTACCGCAATCTCAACCTCGAAGACCATGCTATGATTTAGGGGAATATTAGAAGTATTATTTCTAATTCATAATTTGTATAGCTATTCCTAAGCTTGTGGAAACTAAGTCTTATGCACGGCATGGTCGACCGTGCCTCATGACCTGTAGGGAAGTTACACTCTTGTAGCTCCACTAATCAATCTCTTGGATCACCATCCGCTGTACAACGCTCTCATAGCTAAGTATATAAAGATCACGATCCCCAATTAGGGATTGGTGCGTTCGCCATTTGCTTCTTTTTCAGTGTCCCCTGCTGTGGTAATTGAGTGCACATTGGTGACATCTTAAAGTAGCTACAGTTCCACCATGAGTTAAGAAAGATCAATTTAAGTTTAAGAATTGAAAGAATCAAAACGAAAATAAGACTAAGAAGAATGATTAAAAAGAAAGGGGAAAATAGATATTCACAATTATGAAAAAAAATAACAAACTAGATCATCGGAATCCAAACTCTCCTAAAGTTGCTAGTCCCCAGCAACGGCGCCAAAAACATGATTCGTTGTCCGCAAGTATGTATGTCATGCATAAATAATACAGTGGTACATGGGAGGGGTAAGGTTGTTGAACCACAGGGACTAGACTTAAATTACTAATTTCTTTCTTCTAATCTCTAGTTGTACAAAAGATTGGGTTGGTTTTAATGAAGTAAAAATAAAAACAAGTAAATTAAAAGAATAGGTGGAATTATCAAGCTGGACTAGGATCGAGAATTCAACAACAATGAGAGCAATGCCCCGGGATGATTCCTATGAGTTGTAGTATACTAACTTGCTTTCTATTGCTCACCGGATACATCCTACGGTTCTTGTGTGCCCTTAAAAGAAATGTCTTATCTATGGTTCTCAAATGCACCAAGTATTGCTAAGGTAGCTGAGTGTTTCATACACATCGAGTTTTACAATCACACAAGGCAACTACAACTATGGCAATTTACACACCATGTTTTATTTAACCAACTCAGCAAATCAAAACACATCAAGTTATGCAATTCAAGATTTAACACAAGAAACCAATAGAACTCCGTGGACAATTAAAAAGCGAGTATTCAAATTATATAGAGAATCATAGTTCATGTCTCGGGCACTCGTGAGACGGTTAACCCCTCATAGATGGGTATAGCATGGAAGGAATAAATAAAAGGCTAAGGAAAGAAGACATTACTCCCTCCTTCTCAAGATAATCTTCCTAATTGAGCTTCTTTAATGGTAACCCTACTTTCCTTGTGCCTTCTATTCATCTTTGATCCCCTTAGATGGTGTGTTGACACTTGGTTATTGCCCCTCATCCATAGTCCTCTTGGTGGGATGAAAAACCCCCAAACAAAAACTAGGTTGAAACCCAAGAAATATGGAGTTGAAAAGGTTGATTTCAAGCTCGATACGCCTAAGCACAGCTTGTGTTTTGGACCATATTTCGCTGACATTTCGAATGAATTGGCCGAAAGTGCTCACCCTAGGAAAATTAGGGAGAGAAGCACGATCGCGCTCACTTGTGGCTTTGCATGTGCACGCATCGTGCCATGAGCATCCCGATTCCGCTTCGCTTGATTGGTAGAAACTGCTCTATAGACTGAGAAAATCAGGGAAGGAGCACGGTCATGCTGAGACCGTGCTTGGCCTGAAACCACCTCCCTACTTGAATTATCACTAGGTCATTTTTAGGTCAAAACAATCGTGGGGACAAAGCATGACCGTGTCTTCCCTTGTGTAAACTAGTAGCATTAGCAAAAATCTTCATTCTTTGCTTGATTAATCCCTCGATTTCACTCAAAATTTCTTTGAGGCCTTGAGTCCTGCACAAAGAACAAATATACCTAGAATGACACCGAATATGCACAAAAGTATACTAAAGGACAAGTAAAAGAATGAATTAAGGGTACATAAATACGATATGAAATGTACTTATCACTAGGATTAGGGTTTTAATTAAAAGATAGTAGACATTCTAAAAAGAAAAGAAAGGAATAGGGTTTTGATTCAAAATTAGGAGACATTGTGAAAAGAAAAACAAAAGATTCATGTTTTGATTCAAAACCAAAAAATAGGACATTCTGAAAACAAAACATAGGATTAGGGTTTTGACTGAAAGATTGAAGATATTATGAAAAGAAAAAATAGGATTCTAGTTTAGATTAAAAAAAATATGAGGCATTTCGAAAAGAAAACAAAATATTAAGGTTTTGATTGAAAAATAGTAGATATTACTATAAAAAAACATAGGATTATGGTTTTGAATGAAAATATGAGACATTATTATAGAAAAACATAGGATTATAGTTTTGATTCAAAAATAGTAGATATTCTAAAAAGAAAAGAAAGGATTAGGTTTTTGATTGAAATATAGGAGACATTCTGAAAATAAAACATAGGTTAGGATTTTGATTCAAAACAGATATATAGGAGACATTAAGAAAAGAATGCATAGGATTCGGGTTTTGATTTGAAAGATTTGAGACATTTCAAAAAGAAAATGTTGGATTACGGTTTTGATTCAATTATAGTAGGTATTATGAAAAAAATAATAGGATTAGGGTTTTGGTTGAATAATAGGAGAAATTACTATAAGAAAAAATATGATTAGGGTTTTGAATGAAAAATAATAGACATTACAAAAAGGAATCATAGGATTAATGTTTATATTAAAAATAGAAGACATTCCGAAAAACAAAACATAGGATTAAAGTTTTGATTGAAAAGTATGAGACATTTCAAAAAGAAAACATAGGATAAGGGTTTTGATTAAAAAATAGGAGACATTAATATTAGAAAACAATGAATTAGTGTTTTGATTCAAAAAGAAAAGTAGGGAACACTTCAAAAAAAAACATAGAATTAGGGCTTTGATTTAGAAATAGTAGACATTCAACAAAGAAATTTTAGGATTTGGGTTTTGATAAAAAAATTGGAGACATTCAAAAAAGAATACATAGGATTAGGGTTTTGATTCAAACTAAAAAGTATTTGAAATTATGAAAATAAAACATAGGATTATTGTTTTGATTCAAAAATTGATGACATAGGATTAGAGTTTTGATTGAAAAATATGGGACATTCTGAAAGTAAAACATAGGATTAGGATTTTGATTCAAATATTGTAGGCATTTTGAAAATAAAACATAGGATTAGGGTTTCATTGAAAATAGGAGACATTACTATAAAAAAATTTGGGATTAGGGTTTGGTTTAAAAAATAGTAGATATTCCGAGTAGAAAACATAGGATTAGCTTTTTTTTATTGAAATATAGTAGTCATTCTGAAAAGAAAACATAGGATTGGGGTTTTAAATGAAAATTATGAGACATTCCGAATAGAAATCATAGGATTAGAGTTTTGAATAAAAAATAGTAGACATTTCAAGAAGAAAACATACGATTAAGTTTTGATTGAAAAAATATGAGACATTATGGAAATAAAACATAGGATTATTGTTTTATTTAAAAATAGAAGACATTCGCAAAAGAAAACATAAGATTAAGGGTTTGATTAAAAAATAGGAGTCATTTAAAAACTTTTGGATTATTGTTTTCATTAAAAATATGAGGTATTACTGAAAAGAAAACATACGATTATTGTTTAGATCCAAAAATAGCAGTATATTCTCAAAAAGCAAAACATAAAAATTAGGTTTTTGATTCAAAAATAGAAGGCATTCAAAGAAAAGAAAAACATAGAATTAGGATTTTTGATTCGAAAATATGAGACATTTATGGATTATGGTTTTTGATTGGAAAAATAGGAGGCATTACTCTATGAAAGCATAGGAATAGTTTTAAAACCAAAAATAGGGGACATTTGCAAAAAGAAAATATATGATTATTATTTTTATTCATAGCGTACATTCTCAAAAAGGGAAAAATAGATTAGGGTTTTGATTAAAAAATAGAAAGCATTCCAAAAAGAAAACATATGAGACATTACTAAAGTAAAACATACAATTATCACTTTTAAATAAAAAATACTCTAACTTTTGTGAAAAATGATTAATAGGTGACATTAAAAAAAACATATAATTCTGGCTTTTTTACAAAATAGGACAAATTACAAAAAGAAAACATAGGATTACGGTTTTAATTCAAATATAGTACCCATTACGAAAAGAAAAACATAGGATTAGTGTTTTGATTGAAAAAAATAGAAGACACTACTAAAAGATAGGATTAGCGCTTTTTGATTTAAAAATAGTAGAAATTATAAAAAGAAAAACATTGGATTAGGGTTTTCTATTTAAAATAGTAGAAATTACAAAACAAAATTATATGACTATGGTTTTGATTGAAAAATATGAGAAATTTCTGAAAGAAAACATAGGATTTGAATTTTAATTCAAATAGGTGCACATTACTATAAGAAAACATGGGATTAGGGGTTTTGATTTATAAAATCATAGATATTCCAGTAAAGAAAAATATAGGATTATGGTTTTGATTGAAAAATAGGAGCATTCTAAAAACGAAAAACAAAAGGAATAGTGTTTTTGATTAAAAACCAAAAATAGTAGACATTTAAAAAGAAAACAAAGGATCTGGTGTTGATTGAAAGATAGAGTTAGTAATGTTTTTGTTTTGGACATGTCTCTTTTTACGAAAACAAAAAGACATTTAGAAAAATATAGGATTAGGGTTTCATGAAAACTAAAAATAGTTGACATTTCCAATGTAAAACGTAGGATTATTGTTTTGATTAGATGAGACATCCTAAAAAGAAAACAAAGGATTAAGCTTTTGATTCAAAAATTGAAACATAGGTCATATTCGGAAAATAAACATAGGATTAGAGTTTCGATTCAAAAATAGCAGACATTTCGAAAAGAAAAGAAATTATTAGGTTTTTCATTAAAAATTAGTAGACATTTCAAAAATAAAACATAATATTAGAGTTTTGATTAAAAAAATAGTAGACATTCAAAAAAGAAAACAAAGGATTAGGGTTTTGATTCAAAACTGAAATATTTGACACATTCTGAAAAGAAAACATGGATTATTGTGCTGATTGAAAGATAGGAGGCATTCCAAAATAAAAACATAAGATTAGGTTTTTGATACAAATATAGTATGCATTGTGAAAAGAAACAAAGGATTAGGGTTGTGATTGAAAAAAAAATGTGTCATTTCAAAAAGCAAACATAGGATTAGAATTTTGATTGAAAAATAGGAGACATTTCCATAAGAAAACAAAGAATTACGGTTTTGATTAAAAACCAAAAATACGGGACATTTTGAAAAGAAAATATAGAATTAGGGTTTTTGATTCAAAAATAGTAGATATTCCCAAAAGAAAACCTAAGATTAGGGTCTTGATTAAAAAATAGGAGGCATTCCAAAAAAACTTATTATTACGGTTTTCATTAAAATATATCAGATATTACAAAAAGAAATCGTACTATTATTGTTTTGATTCAAAAATAGGAGTCATTCCGAAAAGAAAACATAGGATTAGGGTATTGATTCAAAAATAGGAGGCATTACCATAAAAACATAGGATTAGGGTTTTTATTCAAAAATAGTAGACAATCTCAAAAGAAAACATAGCATTAGGGGTTTGATTCAAAAATAGGAGACATTACTATAAGAAAACATATGATTAGTGTTTTTATTCAAAGATATTAGACATTTTGAAAAGAAAAACAGAATTAGGGTTTTGATTGAAAGATAGGAGTCATTACTATTAGAAAAATATGGATTAGGCTTTTGATGAAAATAGTTGACATTAACACATAGACTGCTTTTTGATTGAAGGAAAAAGGATACATTCTGAAAGGAAAATGTGGACTATGATTTTTATTCAAAATTAGAGGCATTATGAAAAAGAAAACATAAGATTAGGTCTTTGATTAAAGATAAAACATAAGATTAGAGTTTTGATTAAAAACCAAATAATAAGGGACATTTCCGAAAGAAAAACTTACGATTAGGGTTTTTATTTAAAATTCTAATCTTATGTTTTTCTTTTGAGAATGTTTACTATTTTTGAATCAAAACAATAATCTTAAGTTTTCTTTTTGGAATATCTCCTATTTTTGAAATCAAAACCCTAATGCTACCTTTTCTTTTGCGAATGTCTGCTATTTTTCAATCAAAACATTAATTCTATATTTTCTTTTAGTATATTTTTTGGTTTTTAATAAATACTCTAATCCTATGTTTTATTATAGTAATAGCTTGATTGAAAACATAAGATTAGGGTTTTTGATTGGAATATCTCATACATTTAATGAAAACCATAATGTTATGTTTTCTTTTCGTAACGCATCCTATTTTTAATCAAAAATCCTAATGCTATGTTTTCTTCTTTAATGCTCTTATCTTTCAATCAAAAACCCTGAATCCAATGTTTTTCTCTTCCTAATGTCTATTATTTTTCGCTAAAAACCCTAATCCTATGTTTTCTTATATTAATGCCTCCTATTTTTCAATCAAAACTCTAATGATATGTTTTCTATTTTGAATGTCTTCTATTTTTTAATCAAAACCCTAATCATAAGTTTTATTTTGAGAATGTCTTCTCACCACAAGAAAAATCAATTAGCTTGGGACAATTCCCTACCTAAAAATTGTAAAAATCCCCTAGGTAATATTGATTAGCTTAGATCTCCTAGTGATTAACATCCATGCATAATAGCCTCGCGTAATACTTTTACCTATGGATTTTTATAATCCCTTGCTAAATGGCAAACGAATTATTCCATGGGTAAATAATAAATTTTCGGTTAATTAATGTTAATCAATTCATTAAAGATAATTAATTTGTTTCGAAAATATTTCCTAGGAAAACTCGTGGCTAATTTAAGTTAATTAATTCATCACAGCATAAGGAATTTGCTTTGGAAACGCTTTCCCGGAGAATCCTCAAGGTAATGTTAGCAAGGGATTTTTTTCATAGGTAATCCATTGCTAAATTTTTAAAAATTGAAATGTTAGTCCCTATGTAATTCCAGTGTAATATTTACTAGGATTATGTCCTCGGGTAATTTCTTTTAGTATTTGGATGTAGTAGTAATGAATCATAGCATTGGTAATCCCTTGCTAAATATACTTAGGGATTATTTGCCGCGTAATCCGTCGGTAATAAAATTTGAAAAATAAGGATTATTCCCCTAGTAATCCCTTGCTAATATAAAACAAAGTTTTAATTATTTATTTTAAATTATATTATAAATTATAATACAAAAACCTGTATTAAATCATGCATTTAGAATAATTACTAAATTTTACTACAATATGCTAAAAATAACAATTGCAATCTAACATAACCAACTATGAAAGATTATATTAAACATTGTCAAAGACATTAAAAAACAACACAGTTCATATTCAAAATAAATGCAAGCACATATAGCTAATATAAGTGGCAAGTACTAAAAATCAACACTCTCAGAAGCAAGCAACAAATACGAGAAATATGTCACAAGATAAGAACATTAACTACTAAGTTGGTGGAGTAGGATCAACATCTTCATCATGACCACATTGATTTATTTGAGAAGGTGCTTGATTTTGAGATATAAGTGATTGTAGCAATCTCCTCATTTCAGCCACCTCTTGTTGAGTTTCTTGAAGCTCTTTTTGAGTTTCTTGATGCTCTTGTTGATGCCACTCTTCTTGGATTTATAGTTGATTACAAATAGATGCTAACTCATTTTGTAAATCTTCATTATTTTGCATAGTAGATGTTATAGTTGAGTTACTGACATTTGAATTAGAGCATCCATAATAGGAAGATTCTTGAGAACCAAGACCATAAACTCTTCTTTTCTTCTCTCCACCAATAGCTTTAATATAAAGGGCCAATTCATCTACTACTGGAGTAGGTCCTGAGAGTGTTGATCCAGATTCTATAGAAATTGCATATTGTTTTGAGGTCAACATCTTGTCCTACAATGAAAACAAATGTTAGTAATACAGATTTAGAAGAAAAAAATGAACAACTTGTATTAAAATGTCATGTCTCTTAGAAATGCTTACATTGACTGTTTTTCACTTGAGATCTACAAAAGTTTCTCCATCATGTTTTTTAGTATGAGTATGCAAAAAAAAGCTCATGTTGAGTGGCTTTTTGACCCGTTTTAGATTCATATAGCGATAAGAAATATTAAAATTTCTTAGCAACATGTAATACATAAATTTGCAAAATAAAATAAAATAAATCAAAATAAAATAAACACATCTCAATACATTTAAAAACTTATATTTATACTTACAAGCTTCTTCCCATGCACAACATTAGATATTGATCTTCCTGTATGGTATGGTGGCCCAGTAATGCTACATCGATTTTTAGAATTTATCTCTTGTTTCTTCTTAAATGTAGGTCTATCCCAGATAGCTTTCCAATGCTTGTACTCCTCCTCACTTAGATACTCCGGCTTTGTTGTTGCATCCCTTATATCCCTCAAGAAATCACTATATCGCTGTGAGGCTTTAAAAAACCCAAGCTTCTTTTACTTGTGCCTTTAATGAGGAATCCCAAATAAAGTGCTTCTACATAAGATAAAAAATATCTCAATGTTCAAAACAAGTAAAAATAAAACAAACAAATTAATAAATTATAAATGATAATGAATAATACCCAAAATTCTTCAAAATAAAAGTCTCTTATAGGTTGTGACACTGTCTTCCATGTGTATAATTTAAAGTCAAATTTTTCCTTAAACTTTTTTGTGATTATCTTGCACATTTGCTAGATGGCTCTAACCTGTCATTGTTTAAGTAAAAAACAAGCAATAAATAGTGCACATAACAAGTACTATGATTGTCAAATTATGAATACTTACAATCCATTCACAACTGTGATACGCAACCTCCCAACAATGGTTAAAGCTTCTTGTGTGCTACCATAGTTTGCTTGAGTATTACTAATAGCTACAACATTTTGATTGGGTTGTTGAGATCCAAGACAATTCATTGTTTCCTCAACAGTTGGAATATTGGCATTTGAAAATGGTGCACTATCATCATTGCTTGATCCTTCAATGTTTGAATGAGCATGAGAAGTGCAGCCTCCACTCCTTCCACCTATTAATCTAGTCCTTTCTTTACCTCTAGCCATTTCTATAAAATTAGAAAAATATATTAGTTGATAATGAAATAAGTCAATATATGTAAATAATACATGAAATAAATAAACTAAAACAATGTCTTTTGAAAAAAGAATATAACTTTGCAAAAGAAAACTAACAATACACAATAAGTATAATTTGAAAAAAATTGCAAATCAACTACTACAATATATAAAATGTATTGCATTTGTTCACAAATATAACAAGAAAACTAATGATTACAACTCATTATCATCGGAAATTTATTCATCTTCATCATTTTCTTATTTGTCTTTGGTTTAATAATTTGTTTCAATTTCATTTTCCAGTATATCAACATGGCTATTATCAACCTTCATGGAACCTCTATTTGAATCATTTAGACTTGTCAGTATATCATCGATATTGGCAATGGAGTGCTCTTCAAATGTATTGATTTTGCTTGCCCATGTCATCGAGCAGGGAAGCCGAAAGTATTGGTAAATAGACATCAAATGTTTAGAACCTCTCTTCTATCATCATATGAGGTAGCTTTTCTTAACTTTGTGTCACATGAGACTCAAAATAATATAGAACTAGAGTTGATGCTTCTTCAACTCATATAGATTATAAATTGAACCTTCAACCTTAGCTTTGTTGAGTTGCTTTTCTTGTTCTTTCAATGTCGCAAGAACCTAAGTTATGAATAAGCATAGTTATATTAAATTGAAAAATAGACATTATACAAAATCATATAGGATGAATTTATATTAAAGTTTACCTCTCAAAATTGGTTCATCAATGATATTCACTTGTCTCTACCATCTTTGCTTCATATGGTAGGTGAATCGGAAGATGTTCCATTAGTGAAAAAAGCAGGAGGGAATAGATGCTCCAACGCTGTATATAGGAATTTCTTGATAAATCCTATTCTGCATCTTTCACCCTAATGCATCGAACAGTAAGGTCTTTGAAAAATAAGCTTAGCTTTGTCAAAGCTTTTCCATACCGACAATGGTAATAATTCAGAAAAAGCTATAAATGATTAACCTTTGCATGAATACATGCAATGATGGCTTTTCATTCCATACATCTTATACTTTCACATATCAACACACCTTGCCATATTTGAAACATACCCATCTGGAAACCAAAGTTGACTTACCCATTCACAAACAACCTTTTTTTACTCTTTACTTAAGCTATAGCAAGCTTTAGGATATTTCCTGGTTGCTTCATTTTTTTAAAATTCTTTACGCTTGCAATATATTTTCACATCCTCTCTTGCTTTTGCATTGTCTTTGGTTTTGCCTTCCACATCCATCACAGTGTCAAACACACTTTAAAAACATTTTTTTCAATGTGCATGAAATCAAGATTATGGCGGATGAGATTAGTGATCCAATAAGGCAAATCTAAAAATATGCTAAGCTTGTGCCATCCACTTGACTTACAAATAGGAGCATTCCATTGTACAACACCAACTTTTGTTATTTTCATCAACTTTAAGTCTTCTATTTGTTTCAAAAATTGATGCCCAGAAAAAAATAGACGGAGATGGTGACTCTTCAATCTTGTTCTTTATGAAATCATATCTGTTTTTTCTAAAGGATAATGTGTAGGTAAGAATTGCCGATAACATTCAAACCATGAAACTTTAACACCATTAACAAGGGTAAAAGACTTTAATTTATCCATACAATATGGACAAGCTTTTTTGCCTGCTCTACTCCATTCTGATAGCATTACAAAAGCTAGAAAGTCACTAATGGTCCACATGAGTATAGATCTCATTTGAAAACTTTGTTTCTTGGACACATCATATGTCTATACTACAACATTCCACAAATGTTTTAACTCTGCAATTAATGGTTGCAAGTACATATCTAACTTTTGCTTTGGGTTTTTGGGGATAGGTACAATAACAGTTAAGAACATATAAGGGTCCTTCATACACATCCATGGTGGCAAATTGTATTGTGTGATAATAACAGGTTGACAAGAATATTGCTTGCCTAATTGTCTAAATGATTGAAACCCATATGTAAACAACCCAACTCTTATATTTCGAGCCTCTGATGCAAAAAGAAGATGTATGAGATCAAATTTCTTCCATGCTTCAGCTTGAGAAGGATGGAAAATCATGCCATCTTTTTTATCATGCCTTTTGTGCCACCTCATATCCTTCGCCATCACCTTTGAAGCATACAATCTTTGTAGTGTAGGTGTTAGAGGAAATTAATACATCTTTTGATTATATGAATAATCTTTGTGATTCCTTATGCCTTTCTTCATGCTTTTATATCGAGGATGGCCACAAATCTTGCAACTTCTTTTTTCACTATCCTCACCCCAATATAACATGCATCCATTTATGCAACAATGGATTTTTTCGAATGGAAGACCCAAGCCAGCAACAAACATTTTTGTATTATAGAAGTCATCAACCAACTAATTATTAGTTGGTAATGCCTCTTTCATAAATTGCAATACAGCATCATAACACTTCTATGATATTTGAGACTTATATTTTATTGTTAATAATCTTGTAACGGTAGATAATTGAGTGTGCGCTTCACATCCAAGCCATAAAGGTTCTTCTGCTGTATCAAGCATGTCATACAATTTTTGAGTTGTAGGGTTTGGCATTTTCTTCTTCGTTTGCATCATAATATGGATCAAAGTTAGGACTAATTGCATCAATAACATGTCCATGTATGAACTTCATCCTTCCACATCTTCCAATCTCAAAGAGTTGCACTTAGCTTCATTACAATTTGCATATACCAAAGGTTCCCCATGACATACCCACTGACGATAATCTTGAGTTAACCCATTCCTCAGAAGATGCAACTTCACATTATCAACCACTTCATACCTTCGATTTTGACACTTACAACAAGGACATCTTATTTTATCACCATCCATAAATCTTGGTTGGTTATAAGCATATTGGACGAATGACTCTACCCCGACCACAAATTCAGCATTAATGAATCTATGTCCGTGTGTAAGTCTATTATACATCCACTCCCGATCAGTTCCCATTTATAGTAAGATAACATAGAACAATATGATTTTTTATAATTAACACATGTTTATAGATTAAAAATATATTCAAAACACATACACCATATATGCTCGCATGAATACTATTTAAAAAAATATATTTTCAGAGTTTAATAAAATTACAAATTCAAAATAAGCCTGCAAATAAATTGAGATAGATTAGGTGAACATGGCATACTTTATGGTTGACAAATATAAACAAACCTTAAAGTTTTTTTGTTACATTTGACATAATTTCTCTAGCATAGTGTTCCTACTCTATGGTTAACAAACATGTTAAAAATGCTGCTTTAGATAATTCAATCAAATTCAGAAGATTGATAAAGTAATGGACTATTTATCCAGTTCATGTACATGCTAGAATGACTATATATTTGAACATGTTCTCCTTGTGGAATGATTTAATACATTATTCCCTTATTCTTAATTCATGCATATTTCTATATCATGCATAACACGTAATCCTTTTCTTTGTTTATGTGAACACATTGCTATATACATACAAAAATTTCATCATATATATATATAAGCTACAGAGCAAATGAAAAAAACATATGATTAAGAGGATAATTATCCCTCCAAGTTCTCACCTAATTTCAACAACACACTCTTCACAAAAATTTTGAATATCTTCTCAACTATCAAAAACAACAAAATCATTTTTATGTCACTAAAATTTTAAAAATCATGGTTAATTAAACAACAATAATATATATGCTCCAAGATATATATATATCTCTTATGGTGGTGAAAAGAAATGCTCATTGTATAGTATGTTAAAATTAGTAAAATCATCATTTAGTCTTTATTTAATAAACATTGTCAATAGTTTACACAATGTATATAGAGAAAAACCATTGAAAAAACCATTGTTAAATAAATTCATTAATCCAACCCCCAACTAAAAACACCAAAAAAATTCAAATTCAAATGCGCATATATATATATATATATAAGAAACAAATTCAAGAATGGGATAGAAGACCTCGATGATTCGACCTCTTGGACGCGTGTACTCACGAATTGAGTTTGCAGCAGAGGAATAACCACGGATTTCACCGGTGAGTCGGTAGGGCGGGAAAAGGATTTGCCCGCTTCAAATATAAACACCTACTTAAATTCCTAGAAAGTACACATTCAACAGTGGTCAGCCCTTAAATCGAGAAATACCACCAAACAATCAAAATAGCTACTTATAAACAAAACCTAAAAGCAAGGACTGAAGGTAAACATATGAAAATAATAATATTCATTATAAAGATGAATCCCAACCCAACCATTTGTTCAAATCATATTAAATTATTTGATTTAAGATGTTTTTAAAAACAATCATGCATGAATACTGTTATTCAATCATCATCATTAATTAATCACAGAAAGAGAACATGAATTATAAATTATTAAATAGATTTTGATGATGAATTCATTGCACAATTAAAATTTGATCATGATTTCAAAAAATATGCTTTGAATTAAAATATGAAAATAGTAAATCATTAAATTAAAATTATTCTAATAATAATAATAATAATAATAATAATAATAATTATTCACAAAGTTGTCCTCCACGTGATCCACAAGAGGTCTATGAGTGGAGGGGAAAAAATTTCATTCAGATGAATTTTTAACATCTAAGTGTAGCAGTCACGTGATAAGGAATGCATGGGAAATATTATTATCATGTTTACTTAAAAAATGAGATAAATAGATACTAAGCACTAGGTTAACCTCAAAGTCACTTTTGTTTTACACTCCTAAGTGCCAGCGATAAAGTACCCGTGCTTGAATCATAAGCAAAGCCACTAGCACTTATCTATATACTCTTTTTAATCACTTGAAACTTAAAAGCATGGCATGGAATCCTTATCAACAAAGCATAAATTTACAACAGCTGATCCTTCTTCACAAGCCATTGACATTATCTCATGTATTACATGCCCCCTAGGCATGGAATACTTGTGCTCTATGATACCTTGAAAAGTGCAAGGGTGCTTACCTTAGCTCCCATGCAAACAATGGACCGCCATTTATACGCTTAGGGAGACACATGACTAGTTCAGATTCCTTTCTATAAATAATAATGTCAGATCAATGGCAACAATTCTACTCCTTTAACCACATTATTGTAATTTCAAGAATTATAGATTCAGCTCGTAGTCTAGCAGGGGACAAGAACAACTGTAATATTTCACACCAGTGTCTATGGAAATCATAACCACGATGCCTACTTTATAATTATTGAAATATATAAATGATACTGGAAATAAGTTAGTATCATCCATTTCATGACAGGACTGACAAACTGAAATGAGCTTATCGTACAATTTCAATCCAGAATGAATCGCAACTACACCTCCAACAAGATTATCATATTCAACCTTCTGAAACCCTGCGTCAAGAATCATTTGAGCAAATGTCTCCTGCACCATGAAAACAGATCAGAAAAGAGACCAAATTAAAAGATATAAACAATCCAATCAAATAGCTCAATGCACCAAAAGTCAAGTTCAATGAGAGGAACACCAAAGTAAAAGGATGCATAAAACACAACAAAAGACATGTTCCAAGACAAAGGTGCTATAACTTCATTAAACAAAGTGTATACCAAAACATTGCAGATCCATCCTTTACACATGCTAATTTCAAGGATTGATGAATATTTACAAAGAGACAGATATCCTTATCTTGGATCACCAAATTGATAAAGTGATCTTACATCCATTTTAAGAAATGTATGCGCAGAGAGGAATATGTTGTTGGGATATGGGTTTGGACTTTTTCTGATTCTTATTGTCGTATATAGATTTCGTAAAGATTTTGATTTTTCTTAGGCTAAAACAAAATGCACACTTCACCCCTATTTTCAATAATCTGAGTTCTTATACCTTGGTCTTGGCAATTTGGAAAGCTAGTGGTTTTGCTCTCAGCCTTCGTCTCTCCTTGTGGTCTGAACACATTGGTCTTCATCATGAAGAGGTTAGTAATTGGTTTAGTTCTATGTTTCCTAGTCCAATAGTTAGTTTCTAGCATATTTTATGTCTAATCCCATAACCTATATTCAGAATTAGCATTTGCATTTAGAGCATGCTAAGTTATACTTCCTGAAACTTTTGCTGATCATTTAACTGGAACAACTGCTACATGCAGTTTCTGTTTGAGCTTTTCTTTGTCAGCTATGTGTTAGTTTATTAGTAAGATCTAGAATATTTATGGGAAAGAAATTACCTCCTTTTCCAATCAGATATCTTCCTGCCATAGTTTGCAGGCCTATATTATTTCACTTGATTTATCTAACTTCACAAATCATCCTTGTTTCTTGACATTACTGTATAATAAATTCCACAAATAATAAATTTAATAACCTTATGTGACTAAAGAAAAATATAATATTAATGCAATAGAGAATTATATTTGCATTTGTAGAACACTAGACCAAGGAAAGTACATGATGAATAGAAAGACTATGCAATAAAGCATAAAATGTAATAGCTGAAGTCAGAGAAGATGAGCTTTTTAACTTCAATTTACTCCTGATTATGTTGTAATAAGCTTCCGTTTTTTATAATGATTATCAAACCATGTATATAAATCTTGGTTTCCTGATTTTGACAAAGAATCAACTGCAATTCATTCTGTTTAATTTTGGTTTTCCCCCACAAAAGAAGTTAAAAAATTATGTGTAGATCAAC
>NC_052490.1:11115773-11142179 GCF_009730915.1 Dioscorea cayenensis subsp. rotundata
GCGATTAGGGTTTTTATTGAAAAATAGTAGACGTTCGAAAATAAAATATAGGATTAGTGTCTTTGATTATATGAGATATTTCCAAAAAGGGAAACATATAATTAGCTTTTTGATTTGAAAACCTAAAAATAGTGACACTTCTAAAAGAAAACACTTAGAGTTCATGATTTTGTGATTGAAATATAAGGATTAGGAATGACGTTTCTTTGGAAAATGTCTCCTTTTCTTCAAAAATATTAGACAGTGAAAGAAAAACATAGGATTATAGTTTTAATTAAAAAGCTGAAAAATGGTGGACATTTCCAAAGCAAAACATAGGATTATTGTCTTGATTCCAAAAGAAGAGACATTCCAAAATGACAAAATGCGAAAACATTAGGGGTTTTGATTCAAAACTCATATGACACATTCAGAAACCATAGGATTTGGTTTTGATACCAAAAATAGAGACATTCTGAAAAGAGAAACATATGGGATTGAGTGCTTCATTGATATAGTTGGCATTCCAATATGGAAACATAGTATTAGTGGTACTGATTTGAAAATTATGAGAGTTTTGTTCTGGGTGATCAAAACATAGGATTAGGGTTTTGAATAAAAACTAGTAAATAATGCTGAAAGAAACATAAGGATTAGAGTCTGATTGAAAAATAAGTGGCTTTACTATAAGCGAACAAAGGATTATAGTTTTGTTCAAAAACCAAAAATAGGGGACATTTCAATTGAAAATATGATGGGATTATTGTTTTATTCAAATATAGTAGGCATTCCGAAAAGAGATAACATAGGATAAGGGTGTCGATTGATAGGAGACATTATTATCAGAAAACATGGGGAAGGTAAAGTTTTGACTCATATTTTACGATTACGTAAGAAAAACATAGAATTAAGATCTTTGGTTTGATGTGAGACATTTGGAAAAGAAAAGCAAGCGATTAGGCTTTCTGTGCTGAAAAATGAGTGAGCGTTCGAAAATATATGGGATTGAGGGATTTAGATTAAAAATATGAGATATTTCAAAAGGAAACATATAATTAGCTTTTTGCATTAAAACTAAAAATAGATGACGCTTCTAAAAAGAAAACATAGGATTCATGTTTTGGTTGAAAGATAGGATTAGGAATGGTTGCTTTTGGAAATGTCTCCTTTTCTTCATATATGTAATGAGGCAGGTTTTGAAAAGAAAACATGGATTATAGTTTTAATTAAAAGGCGAAAAATAGTGGACATTTCCAAAATAAAAGCATAGGATTGACCCAATCTTGATTCCCAAAGAAGAGACGTCCAAAATGACAAACAAAAATAATGAGGTTTTCCCGATTGAGAAACTAAAAATAGGACACATTCAGAAACCATAAGGATTTGGTTTTCTTTGATACCAAAATAACGGACGATTCTGAGAAACATAGGATTAGTGTTTTCATTGAGATATAGTTTGGCATTCGATAGCGGAAACATGGGATTAGTGAGGTCGATTGAAAATTATGAGACATTCTAAAATAAAACATATGGGATGGGTTTTTGAGACAAAGGAAAACTAGTAAATGATCGAAAAGAAACATATAGGATTGGGAGTTTGATTGAGAAAATAAGTGAAGTAACTACTATAAGCGAAACAAGGATTATTGTTTTGATTACGACCAAGGGGACATTTCAATTGACCTATATATATGAGGATTAGGGGTTTTTATTCAAATATAGTAGGCATTCCGAAAAGATAACATAGGATAAGGGTTTCGATTGAAAAATAGGAGACATTATTATAAGAAAACATAGGAATAAGGTTTTGACTCAAAAATATTTTTACATCTAGCCAAGACATAGAATTAAGATTTTGGTTTAAAAATGTGGACATTTGGAAAAGAAAGCAGCGATTAGCAGGGTTTTAATTGAAAAATAGTAGAGCGTTCGGAGAAATAAAATATGGGATTAGTGTTTTTGATTATATGAGATATTTCAGGAAACATATAATTAGCTTTTGATTAAAAACTAAATAGATGACACTTCTAAAAAGAAAACATAGGATTCATGTCGTTGAAATATAGGATTAGTAATGGTTTCTTTTTGGAAATGTCTCCTTTCTTCAAAAATATGAGACATTTTTGAAAAGAAAAGCATAGGATTATAGTTTTTAATTAGAAACTCGAAAAATAGTGGTACTTCCAAAATAAAACATAGGATTATTGTCTTGATTCCAAAAGAAGAACATTCCAAAAATGACAAACAAAATATTAGGGTTTTTGATTCAAAAGCTAAAAATATGACACATTCAAAAGAAACCATAGGTTGCTTTTGATACCAAAATAACGATATTCGAGAAACATAGGATTAGTGTTTTCATTTCGAAATATAGTTTGGCAGTTCCAACATGGAAACATAGTATTAGTGGTCCGATTGAAAAATTATGAGACATTCTAAAAATAAAAACATAGGATTAGGGTTTTTGAATGAAAACTAGTAAATATTCGACATATGATTAGAGGTTTGATTGAAAAATAAGTGGCTTTACTATAAGCGAACAAAAGGATTATAGTTTTGATTAAAAACCAAAAATAGGGACATTTCAATTGAAAAATATAGTAGGATTAGGGTTTTATTCAAATATAGTAGGCATTCAGAGAATAACATAGGATAAGGGTTTCGATTGAAAAATATTGAAATATTATGAAAACATAGGAATAAGGTTTTGACTCAATATTTTACATTCCGTAGAAAAACATAGAATTAAGATTTTGGTTATAAAAATGTGAGACATTTGGAAAAGAAAGCAGCGATTAGGGTTTTATTGAAAAATAGTAGACGTTCAGGAGAAAAATAAAAAATATAGGATTAGTGTTTTTTGATTAAAAATATGAGATATTTCCAAAAAGGAAACATATAATTAGCTTTTTGATTAAAAACTATAGATGACACTTCTAAAAGAAAACATAGGATTCATGTTTTGTTTGAAATATAGGATTAGTAATGGTTTCTTTTTGAAAATGTCTCCCCTGCTAAAAATATTAGACATTTTGAAAAAGAAAACATAGGATTATAGTTTTAATTAAAAACTAGAAAAATAGTGGACATTTTCCAAAAATAAAACATAGGATTATTGTCTTGATTCCAAAAGAAGAGACATTTCCAAAATGACAAACAAAATATTAGGGTTTTGATTCAAACTATATATATGACACATTCAAAGAAACCATAGGATTTGGTTTTTGATACCAAAATAACAGACATTCGAAAAGAAACATAGGATTAGTGTTTTCATTGAAATATAGTTTGGCATTCCAATGTGGAAACATAGTATTAGTGGTGCGATTGAAAATTATGAGACGATCTAAAAATAAAACATAGGATTAGGGGTTTGAATAAAAAACTAGTAAATATTCTGAAAAGAAACATATGATTAGAGGTTTGATTGAAAAATAAGTGGCTTTACTATAAGCGTAACAAAAGGGATTATAGGTTTTGATTTAAAAACCATAGGGACATTTCAATTGAAAAATATAGTAGGATTAGGGTTTTATTCAAATATAGTAGGCATTCCGAAAAGATAACATAGGATAAGGGTTTCGATTGAAAAATATTAGATATTATTATATAGAAAACATAGGAATAAAGGTTTTGACTCAAAAATATTTTACATTCCGTAGAGAAAACATAGAATTAAGATTTTGGTTAAAAATGTGAGACATTTTGGAAAAGGAAAGAAACAGCGATTAGGGTTTTTATTGAAAAATAGTAGAGCGTTCGGAGAAAATAAAATATAGGATTAGTGTTTTGATTATAGCAGAGATATTTCAAAAAGGAAACATATAATTAGCTTTTTGATTAAAAACTAAAAATAGATGACACTTCTAAAAAGAAAACATAGGAGTTCATGTTTTTGGGTAGAAATAGGATTAGTGTGGTCTTTTGGAAATGTCTCCTTTTCTTCAAAAATAATAGACATTTTGAAAAGAAAAACATAGGATTATAGTTTTAATTAAAAAGCCCGAAAAATAGTGGACATTTCAAAATAAAAACATAGGATTATTGTCTTGGATTCAAAGAGACATTCCAAAATGACAAACAAAATATTAGGGTTTTGATTCAAAACTAAAAATAGTGACACATTCAAAAAGAAACCATAGGATTTGGTTTTGATACCAAAATAACAGCAATTCGAAAAAGAAAAACATAGGATTAGTGTTTTTCACTGGAAATATAGTTTGGCATTCAATATGGAAACATAGTATTAGTGGTCGATTAAGAAAATTATGAGACATTCTAAAAATATAAAACATAGGATTAGGGTTTTGAGTAAAAACTAGTAAATATTACGAAAAGAAACATATGATTAGAGGGTTTGATTGAAAAATAAAGTAGGCTTTTACTCATGAACAAAGGATTATAGTTTTGATTAAAAACCAAAAATTGGGGACATTTCAATTGAAAAATATAGTAGGATTAGGGTTTTATTCAAATATAGTAGGCATTCCGAAAAGATTAACATAGGATAAGGTTTTCGATTGAAAAATATTGAACATTATTATAAGAAAACATAGGAATAAGGTTTTGACTCAAAAATATTTTTACATTCGTAAGAAAAACATAGAATTAAGATCTTTGGTTAAAAATGTGAGACATTTGGAAAAAAGCAAGCGATTAGGGTTTTTATTGAAAAATAGTAGACGTTCGGAAAATAAAATATAGGATTAGTGTTTTTGATTTAAAAATATAGAGATATTTCAAAAAGGAAACATATAATTAGCTTTTTGATTAAAAACTATAGATGACACTTCTAAAAAGAAAACATAGGATTCATGTTTTGTGATTGAAATATAGGATTAGTAATGGTTTCTTTTGGAAATGTCTCCTTTTCTTCAAAAATATTAGACATTTTGAAAAGAAAACATAGGATTATAGTTTTAATTAAAAACTGAAAAATAGTGGACATTTCCAAAATAAAACATAGGATTATTGTCTTGATTCCAAAAGAAGAGACATTCCAAAATGACAAACAAAAATATTAGGGTTTTGATTCAAAACTAAAAATATGACACATTCAGAAACCATAGGATTTGGTTTGATACCAAAAATAACGAGACGCATACGAAAAAGAAACATAGGATTGAGTGTTTTCATTGAAATATAGTTGGCATTCCAATATGGAAACTTATAGTATTAGTGAGTGCGATTGAAAATTATGAGACATTCTAAAAATAAAACATAGGATTAGGGTTTTTGAATAAAAACTAGTAAATATTCGAAAAAAAAACATATGATTAGAGGTTTGATTGAAAAATAAGTGAGCTTTACTATAATGCAAACAAAAGGATTATAGTTTTGATTAAAAAAACCATAGGGACATTTCAATTGAAAAATATAGTAGGATTAGGTTTTATTCAAATATAGTAGGCATTCCGAAAAGATAACATAGGATAAGGGTATCGATTGAAAAATATTAGACATTATTATAAGAAAACATAGGAATAAAGTTTTGACTCAAAAATATTTTACATTCTGTAAGAAAAAACATAGAATTAAGATTTTGGTTTAAAAATGTGAGACATTTGGAAAAAGAAAAGCAAGCGATTAGGGGTTTTTATTGAAAAAAATAGTAGGCGTTCGGAAAAATAAAATATAGGATTAGTGTTTTTGATTAAAAATATGAGATATTTCAAAAAGGAAACATATAATTTGCATTTTGATTAAAAACTAAAAAAATAGATGACACTTCTAAAAAGAAAACATAGGATTCATGTTTTGTTTGAAATATAGGATTAGTAATGGTTTCTTTTGGAAATGTCTCCTTTTCTTCAAAAATATTAGACATTTTGAAAAAGAAAAACATAGGATTATAGTTTTAATTAAAAACTGAAAAATAGTGGACATTTCCAAAATAAAACATAGGATTATTGTCTTGATTCCAAAAGAAGAGACATTCCAAAATGACAAACAAAATATTAGGGTTTTGATTCAAAACTAAAAAATATGACACATTCAAAAAAGAAACCATAGGATTTGGTTTTGATACCAAAATAACAGACATTCTGAAAAAAGAAACATAGGATTAGTGTTTTCATTGAAATATAGTTGGCATTCCAATATGGAAACATAGTATTAGTGGTCTGATTGAAAATTATGAGACATTCTAAAAATAAAACATAGGATTAGGGTTTTTGAATAAAAAAACTAGTAAATATTACGAAAAGAAACATATGATTAGAGGTTTGATTGAAAAAAATAGAGTGGCTTTACTATAAGCGAACAAAAGGATTATAGTTTTGATTAAAAAACCAAAAATAGGGACATTTCAATTGAAAAAATATAGTAGGATTAGGGTTTTATTCAAATATAGTAGGCATTCCGAAAAGATAACATAGGATAAGGGTTTCGATTGAAAAATATTAGACATTATTATAAGAAAACATAGGAATAAGGTTTTGACTCAAAAATATTTTACATTCTGTAAGAAAAAACATAGAATTAAGATTTTGGTTTAAAAATGTGAGACATTTGGAAAAGAAAGCAAGCGATTAGGGTTTTTATTGAAAAATAGTAGACGTTCGGAAAATAAAATATAGGATTAGTGTTTTGATTAAAAAATATGAGATATTTCAAAAAGGAAACATATAATTAGCTTTTTGATTAAAAACCTAAAAAAATAGATGACACTTCTAAAAAGAAAAACATAGGATTCATGTTTTTGTTTGAAATATAGGATTAGTAATGGTTTCTTTTGAAATGTCTCCTTTTTCTTCAAAAATATTAGACATTTTTGAAAAGAAAACATAGGATTATAGTTTTAATTAAAAACTGAAAAATAGTGGACATTTCCAAAATAAAACATAGGATTATTGTCTTGATTCCAAAAGAAGAGACATTCCAAAATGACAAACAAAATATTAGGGTTTTGATTCAAAACTAAAAAATATGACACATTCAAAAAAGAAACCATAGGATTTGGTTTTGATACCAAAATAACAGACATTCTGAAAAAAGAAACATAGGATTAGTGTTTTCATTGAAATATAGTTGGCATTCCAATATGGAAACATAGTATTAGTGGTCTGATTGAAAATTATGAGACATTCTAAAAATAAAACATAGGATTAGGGTTTTGAATAAAAACTAGTAAATATTCTGAAAAGAAACATATGATTAGAGGTTTGATTGAAAAATAAGTGGCTTTACTATAAGCGAACAAAGGATTATAGTTTTGATTAAAAACCAAAAAATAGGGGACATTTCAATTGAAAAATATAGTAGGATTAGGGTTTTATTCAAATATAGTAGGCATTCCGAAAAGATAACATAGGATAAGGGTTTCGATTGAAAAATATTAGACATTATTATAAGAAAACATAGGAATAAAGTTTTGACTCAAAAATATTTTACATTCTGTAAGAAAAAACATAGAATTAAGATTTTGGTTTAAAAATGTGAGACATTTGGAAAAGAAAGCAAGCGATTAGGGTTTTTATTGAAAAAAATAGTAGAGCGTTCGGAAGAAATAAAATATAGGATTAGTGTTTTTGATTAAAAAAATATGAGATATTTCAAAAAGGAAACATATAATTAGCTTTTTGATTAAAAACCTAAAAAATAGATGACACTTCTAAAAGAAAACATAGGATTCATGTTTTGTTTGAAATATAGGATTAGTAATGGTTTCTTTTGGAAATGTCTCCTTTTCTTCAAAAATATTAGACATTTTGAAAAGAAAACATAGGATTATAGTTTTAATTAAAAACTGAAAAATAGTGGACATTTCCAAAATAAAACATAGGATTATTGTCTTGATTCCAAAAGAAGAGACATTCCAAAATGACAAACAAAATATTAGGGTTTTGATTCAAAACTAAAAAATATGACACATTCAAAAAAGAAACCATAGGATTTGGTTTTGATACCAAAATAACAGACATTCTGAAAAAAGAAACATAGGATTAGTGTTTTCATTGAAATATAGTTGGCATTCCAATATGGAAACATAGTATTAGTGGTCTGATTGAAAATTATGAGACATTCTAAAAATAAAACATAGGATTAGGGTTTTGAATAAAAACTAGTAAATATTCTGAAAAGAAACATATGATTAGAGGTTTGATTGAAAAATAAGTGGCTTTACTATAAGCGAACAAAGGATTATAGTTTTGATTAAAAACCAAAAAATAGGGGACATTTCAATTGAAAAATATAGTAGGATTAGGGTTTTATTCAAATATAGTAGGCATTCCGAAAAGATAACATAGGATAAGGGTATCGATTGAAAAATATTAGACATTATTATAAGAAAACATAGGAATAAAGTTTTGACTCAAAAATATTTTACATTCTGTAAGAAAAAACATAGAATTAAGATCTTGGTTTAAAAATGTGAGACATTTGGAAAAGAAAGCAAGCGATTAGGGTTTTTATTGAAAAATAGTAGACGTTCGGAAAATAAAATATAGGATTAGTGTTTTGATTAAAAAATATGAGATATTTCAAAAAGGAAACATATAATTAGCTTTTTGATTAAAAAACTAAAAAATAGATGACACTTCTAAAAGAAAACATAGGATTCATGTTTTGATTGAAATATAGGATTAGTAATGGTTTCTTTTGGAAATGTCTCCTTTTCTTCAAAAATATTAGACATTTTGAAAAGAAAACATAGGATTATAGTTTTAATTAAAAACTGAAAAATAGTGGACATTTCCAAAATAAAACATAGGATTATTGTCTTGATTCCAAAAGAAGAGACATTCCAAAATGACAAACAAAATATTAGGGTTTTGATTCAAAACTAAAAAATATGACACATTCAAAAAAGAAACCATAGGATTTGGTTTTGATACCAAAATAACAGACATTCTGAAAAAAGAAACATAGGATTAGTGTTTTCATTGAAATATAGTTGGCATTCCAATATGGAAACATAGTATTAGTGGTCTGATTGAAAATTATGAGACATTCTAAAAATAAAACATAGGATTAGGGTTTTGAATAAAAACTAGTAAATATTCTGAAAAGAAACATATGATTAGAGGTTTGATTGAAAAATAAGTGGCTTTACTATAAGCGAACAAAGGATTATAGTTTTGATTAAAAACCAAAAAATAGGGGACATTTCAATTGAAAAATATAGTAGGATTAGGGTTTTATTCAAATATAGTAGGCATTCCGAAAAGATAACATAGGATAAGGGTTTCGATTGAAAAATATTAGACATTATTATAAGAAAACATAGGAATAAGGTTTTGACTCAAAAATATTTTACATTCTGTAAGAAAAAACATAGAATTAAGATTTTGGTTAAAAAATGTGAGACATTTGGAAAAGAAAGCAAGCGATTAGGGTTTTTATTGAAAAATAGTAGACGTTCGGAAAATAAAATATAGGATTAGTGTTTTGATTAAAAAATATGAGATATTTCAAAAAGGAAACATATAATTAGCTTTTTGATTAAAAACCTAAAAAATAGATGACACTTCTAAAAGAAAACATAGGATTCATGTTTTGTTTGAAATATAGGATTAGTAATGGTTTCTTTTGGAAATGTCTCCTTTTCTTCAAAAATATTAGACATTTTGAAAAGAAAACATAGGATTATAGTTTTAATTAAAAACTGAAAAATAGTGGACATTTCCAAAATAAAACATAGGATTATTGTCTTGATTCCAAAAGAAGAGACATTCCAAAATGACAAACAAAATATTAGGGTTTTGATTCAAAACTAAAAAATATGACACATTCAAAAAAGAAACCATAGGATTTGGTTTTGATACCAAAATAACAGACATTCTGAAAAAGAAACATAGGATTAGTGTTTTCATTGAAATATAGTTGGCATTCCAATATGGAAACATAGTATTAGTGGTCTGATTGAAAATTATGAGACATTCTAAAAATAAAACATAGGATTAGGGTTTTGAATAAAAACTAGTAAATATTCTGAAAAGAAACATATGATTAGAGGTTTGATTGAAAAATAAGCGGCTTTACTATAAGCAAACAAAGGATTATTGTTTTGATTAAAAACCGAAAAATAGGGGACATTTCAAAAACAAAACATAGGATTGGTGTTTTGAATCAAAAATAGCATACATTCCAAGAAGACAGATAGGATTAGTACTTTGTTTCAAAAATAGCGAACATTCTAGAAAGACAAAAAATTATTAGGTTTTTGATTAAAAACTAGTTGTCATTCCGAAAAAAAAATAGGTTAGGTGATGCACACTATTCAAGTATACGGGTCGCACATAAGTAATACAGTGGTACCCCATGAGGGATAGAGTTGTCGAACCACTTGAACTGCACTTAAAGCACTCACTCTTTTTCTGATGTCTAGTAAAACAAGAATTGGATTGGTTTAGAGAAAAAAAACAAATAAAGGACAGAAAAGGTGGAGATAAAGGATGGATTAGGAACAAGGTTTTCAATAACAAGAGAGCAATGCCCCGGTATGATTCCTATGAGCTATATCATGCTAACTTGCTTCTAAAGCCTACCAAATACATTCTAAAGTTCAAGTGTGTACTGACAAGCAATGTTGCATCTATGGTTCTCAAGTACACTAATTTTGCCAAGATAACTATGCATTTCAAACACATCAAGTTTGCAATCACACAAGCAATCACAACCATGGTCATCCATACACTGAGCATTACCAAGTCAATTTTGCACAATCCAAAACATCAACTTATGCAACACAAGATTAAACACATGAATCTAAAGAGCTCCGTAGACATTAAAAAAAGGTAGTCAAAGCATACAATGCATCATAGTTCATGTCCTAGGGCATCGTGGAGGGTTAGCCCCGCTTGGACAAGTACAAGGAAGAGAAAGAAAAAGAGCTAAAGGAAGAAGACAAGACTCCCTTCTTTTCATGGTGGCCTTCTAATTAAGCTCCGATATGCTAACCTCACTTCCCTCGTGCCTCCAACTAATCCTTAATCCACATACAAGGTGTTGTGAAGCCTGATCTTCACTCTCATCAAAGTCCACCAGATGGAGAGAAGAGTACTTGAACAAAGATGAGAGTGAAACCCTAAAAACTAGAAATAAAAAGGGTAGTTTCAGGCTCGACACAGTCTAAGCACGATAATGCTTATACCGTGCTTCTTCAGTTTGGCTTTTGACTGAATCGGCTGAGTGCTCACTTGGATTTTCTAGTAGGAGGGAGCACAATAATGCGTGGACCATGTATCACTTGAGTGTGATCATGCTACGAGCAAGAAAAGCGTGCTTCCCCTGTTAAGCAAAAAATACCTCAGCCCTAAAATATTCAGTGGAAGGAACACAGTCATGCACTGACTGTGTTCGGCTTGAGAGCACTCTCCTACTTGAGTTTTCACTTGGTACTCCTCCAAGCAAAGATAATCAGTGGGACAAAGCACTATCATGCTCTGCCAGTGTTTAGCTTGAGCACTTAGTAAATATCTTTGTTCTTCACTGGTTTCATCCCCAAAATCACTCCAAATTGCTTCAAAATCCAAAATCCTGCACATGGAACAACTATACATAGAATAGCACCTAATATACATAAAATTATTCTAAATGACAAGCAAAATAATGAATTGAGTGTAAATAAATATGATATGCAATGCACTCAACAAATACCCCCACACTTGAATGTTTGCTTGTTCTCAAGCAATCTCACGTCATTCATTAAGAGAAAGGATGAGTCAAATACTTCTGATCACAGGAGAGTGGTAAATTCTCAAGTATAAGGGAGACTACGAGGTTAGTCCAACAATAATGCACAATAAAAGGCTACACTTTTACTTTATGGACCTCATGCGTGTGCGACAACACTAAATTGAGTGACCCAAAGTCTCGAGGAATTAACCTATGCATTTAACCATTATTCCAACTAAACATAGTGGGTAGTAGCTTCATACGCCATAGATGTAGCCTTTTTTCTCTGTAGGTCATCAGATGTACACTTGTAATGCTCAAAATTTGATTACTCAAGAGTGGTTTAACTCTTCAAGGGCGATATCTCTTTTTACCATCTTTGTACACCCAAAATTTCAAAATTGACTAGTAGGGCATCCGAATTAAGGAATCGAACTTCTAGTATGTTGTTTTTTTTTATAAAAAAAGAACTCAGAAAACTAAGCTTGGTCCTAAGTGAAAGGTTATCATCCTAGAACAGGTGGTTCCACAATTAGGGCAAACTGATGAGATCTTAGGTCTTTAGAGTAAAAGAGAGTCTACATTTTTGCTCCGATTAAGTCACTAACACACAGGTTCCCATAAGTTTAATAATTTCAAACAAAGTGATCATAGATCATCATTAGCAAAGTACTCAACCATAAAAGCAAGCATGTAACCCTTTCCCACACTTTAATGCTACATTGTCCACAATAAAGAAATGTATGTCATGTATATAAAAATTAGATAACAACACAACAAAACAGAATTGAAATGATTATCCTGAACATAGAGAGTGATGATGCCGCTCTCAACGTGTGTGCTATCCAACTCCAAGGAACTACACAATCCATGAGATGAGTGGAGAGACACAAGGGAAATTGAGGGAAATCAAAATGGCTTATAATAAACTAAAGAAAACAAAACATCAAAATATAAAAGAAAAAGAAAAGTAAGCAAACAAAAATGTAGAAGGGGACTTCCCTTGCTAATTGACTACAAAAGATGGAAATAAGAACAAAATAATAGAAATTGGAGATAGGATTGGTGTTGTGGCGGTCAAAAAGGTGTGCTCTCGGGCTGAGAATCATTGCAAGAAAAAGTAGAGCTGGCCTTAGAACCCAAATCAAATATATCAACTCTAATATGATCCGTGGGTTGCATAGGAGAAATCGGCTCAAGAGATAGTTGTACGCCAAAATGCTCAATAATACATGCCACACTCCTCTACACGCACTTGAATGCTGCTGAGGAACAGGTGACCTACTCCTGGTGAATAGAGGGGGTGCGAGGTGGTGAACGCGATGTCTAACATGCAGTGGTAGTGTGTGGTGAAGTGGAAGGAACATCATCACTGGCAAGAGAAATATCAGCAGCAGCAGTCGAGGATGAATGAGTGTGCTGTGTGACTCGGTACTCAGCCCTCCTTCTGGTTTAGACATGTTGCAATATACCCACCAATCTCAATGTCTCAAGATTCATAGATGCAACACAGTCAACTATCCTCATCCTATTATTCCCACCAAATGAGTGATGCAAGGGCTAATGAAGAGAGTGCCAATATAGGGGTTGGTCCCCTGATGAGAGATGGAGACAATGACTTCGTAACCCAAATATAGATGAAACCCATCTACCATACTCAGTAGAAAGTCAAAGTCAAGGTGACTAACGACTCTAGTACTATCGCCATGTCTAATGAAAGTGTAGCTGAGGATGAAATGGATACACCAAAGCACAGGGGTCCAGGCATCCTCAAGCGATTCCCCAGCCTGCCAGGAGATTATTGGTAATCGAGAAAAGCTAGTGCCATGCTTTGGCACTCAAAACTGTCCCCCGGGATAATTCAAAAGTGGCCAACACCATTAATGTCAGCTGTTCCTAAGTGTTATTGCTAATCGAGAAAAGCTAGTGCCATGCTTTGGCACTCAACAATTGCTTAACCTCTGCCTCTAGACCAACCTCATGAAGGACATCCCAATCAATCTCTCTTGACTCGCCAAATTGGCGATGAGAGAGTCATTCATAGCGCTCGTGGTGCACCTGAGTATAAAAAATAGGCATGCAATTTGTGCTAGGAGTGGGTGTCTCAATTATAAGCCTCTTAGAGACAATCTACTTCTTAAGCATGATCTGTATAGGATAATACACACAATCAGTACAATGAGGCCAAGGAAACAGGAGGAACACGATCATGCAAATTACACCCAAACCATGCTCGATTTGAGGTACACGATTGTGCATTGGGGGGGCATCATCCCCAACGGGCCCTCACTCGTATCGCAAGAAAACTCAATGATTTTGAAGGCAAAATAAAACAGAAGAGGTGTTAAAACAAACGTTAAATCAAATTGATGGGCAATGGCAACCCCAAATTAAAACAATGAAATCAAATGGAAGATTACCAAGATCAATAGAGAATGTGTGAAAATGGTGATCAAACATGACAAAGTCTGGCAAGAAACAAAGTAGAACTCAAGAAAAATTATAGCCAAAGGGAAGAAGGTTAAAAGGCAAGAAATGGAGTGGAAGGATGTGACCGGCGGCTAGGTTTTGAAATGGAAGGCTGAAAAAGAAATGGTCATGACTAAGCACGCACAGAGCATATGTGTGCCATGGGCATTAGGGTACCGGGAATAAGCATGACAATGCTCATGGTGTCTACTTACCGCTGATAATCTCAGGAGAATTCCCCAAAGTCTCGAGGGATAAGACATGATCGCGTAAAGCGTATGATGAACTTGCTAACCCTCGTAGTACACCCGTGCTTGACCTGGAATGTTTTAAAAACTAGAAATAGTAAAAACTAGTAGGACAAGAAGGGATTTGCAATGCTCGTGCCTGGCCTAAGAAATTCCCAGGTCAAGGGTTTTCCTTCTCTAAAACAAGTGATATGAACACACGAGAACAAACAAGATAAAACAAAGTCACTAAACGACTTCAAAAATACACCTAAAGACCCAAGTTAAAATAAAATAGAACAATATAAGATGACATACATAAAAATTAATAAAACAACAACACATAAACAATGACAAAACAAAATGACTTGGGTTGCCTCCCAAGAAGTGCTTGTTTAACATCACTAGCTTGCTGATAAGTGCTTGTGCGATATGAATGCGAAGCGTTCATTCCTTATGTTGAGCATTACTTTTCTCAGTATTTTACATTAATATGTGTGTTTCTATGTTACTTTTATGCAAGTAGGGTTGTGAGGCTGAGTATGGAGGAAATGGGCCAATGTGGATCATAATGCACCTATTTTGGAGGAGATCTTGCTAAGGTTCAAACGTAAAGACATAGGACAGGTGTTAGATGCTAGAGCGTGTGCCAACCTCCTCGCATTCGAGTGAGTACATCCATTTGGAGGGGCACAAAGGAAGGCACACTCGAACATTCTGTCTTATGCATACAAGAACAAGAACCCCACCAACATATATATCATTGAAGAAGCAAGTGATTCACGACGTGAATGTGTGCCCGTTTGCGTTACCCCGATGAAAGTATGGAATTGGGAAGTTATTCAGGTCGAAGACCGTAGCAACACTGTGGCAGAGCACTATTGACAGCCGACCGAGAAATCAAAGAGACAGAGAATCCACACGGGCGTGTGGAAATTATCCACGCCCGTGTGGAAATTCTGCACAGGCGCGTGTACCATCCACGCCCTTGAGCGTTCGATTCAGACTCTATTTAAAGCCGATCCAGCCCCGATTTTGGTATTGTTTTCTCCATTTTTTCCCCAACCTGTGGGAGGGCTTCGGCTAGGGTTTTGAGGGGTATTGGCCAAGGTTTTGGAGAGGTTCTACGGCTCCGACATCGTGATTCCATTAGGAAGAAGATTGGTAGGGGAGCTTCCATTGAGGCGTATCCTATACCGGACGAAAGAATCCTTGGACGACGAGTAGAGGACTTTCCACAAGACCATCAACACGACCATTGAGGGGGTTTCTTTATGGATTCATTGCTTTTACATTCGATTTCTTTGATTGTACTAAGCTCCATGGAAAGCTAAACCCCAAGTGGGTACTTGGATGATTGTGAACCCTAGGATGTATTCGTTTCATTGAACTTTTTTATTACGCTTTCAATAAATTGATGTTTATTGTGAGTTCCAACCTTAAATGCTTGCTTGTATGAACATATCCCCTAGAGTGACAATAGGGTTGAGAGTTCTTGTTGGTAACCTTCTGAGTGAGTGACACACCACGAGCGTTAGACAAAGCTAGGTTGGAGAGGGTTGAGAGGGTGAGTGATTCTACCTCCTTTCCTCGAGTTCTTTGCGGCCATAATAGAGTGAGTGATCTAAGGGATGAAGCGTTGAGAGGATGTTAGTATCTATGGCTTAATTGTGGCTACAGACCTTCCACCTGGACCAAAGAGTTAGGTCTATATTTAGGAAGAGATTTGTCACTTGGAATCCCTAGAGCTCATTGCAACTCTATGCGAGTGCGAGGTGTTGAGATTGTTCGATTTCTCCTCCCGGACATGTATAGAGTTAGGCATAGTTGACCTTAGATTTGGGACTATGTATGTAAGGATTTCCATGACTCACCATGGCATTGATTAGGAAGCATAATAGAGAGTTCTTGCACTTGAAGCGATTATCCTAGGTGAAACATTATCCGAGTACCTCATCTTTATCGATTGCCTTACCCCCTTCTCTACTTTTGCTCTCTTACTTGTTGCTTTTATTGTTGAGAATTGAATCAATTTCACACTAATCTCTATTGATATTCAACATAGCTAAGAATCAAATTAAGTATTTTCACTCCCTACTCCCTGTGGATTCGACCCCGCTCACCCGGGATTATTACTTCGACAAACCCGTGCACTTGCGGGATATAAGCAAGGGGACCTTGTCACTTGCCCTACCTGTTCTACACTCCAGGAGGTTCGTGAAATCGAAACCTCTCAGAACCACCTCAAAAACAACTACATAAATAGGACAATAAAGAATTAATCAAATTGATGTCACTGATAATCCCAGAATTTGAGTAATTGGAAGTGTCCATAATAGGTGGCGAGATGGGTGTTTTTTTTCTTAGTGGCCACCTTTCTCCACCATTTATTTACGTAGGAGATTCTTATCTTTGGTGATTCCGGTTTTGCAGAAACTTCGAAACATGCCTACTCTAGACAATATGATTTTTCCATGACTTCCACCCACACTTCATCATCAAAAGGATCATCTTCTAAAAGCTCGGAGAACTCACCCTTTAAAAAGGTATCCTGCATAGATTCATAAACAACTCCATCAATAATATCTATACAATAACAAGTGTTGTCAAAATCCATAGTGTGCCTCATAGAATCCCAGAGTTTGAAAACAACTTCCTCTTCTCCAACTCAAAGTGTCATTCGACCATTCTTGACATCAATAAGAGCCTTTGAGGTTGCTAAAAATGGCCTTCCCAATATAAATGTTACCTCAACCTTGTCATTAACATCAAGAATGACGAAATCCACAGGAAAAATAAACTTTTCCACTTTAACCAAAACATCTTCAATTATCTCTCTTGGTTGCCTGATGGACTTGTTGGCCAACTGTAGAATCATAGTGGTGGGTTTCGGTTCTCCAAGCCCATGTTTTTGGAAGATTTTATAGATCATGAAGTTGATGCTTGTATAAAGATCAACAAGAGCTTTCTCATTTACTAACCCTGCTATTGTGCAAGGATAATGAATCCTCCAAGTTCTTTCTCCCTCTTGGAGAGTTTGTTAGTGATCATCGCCGAACATTCTTCTCTAAGTGTCACTAAAGACACTTCCTGTAATTTCCTCTTGTTATAAGTAATTCCTTTAAAAAGTTAGCATATCTTGACATTTGTGCAAGAGCTCTATAAATAGGACATTAATCTGTAGGATCTTGTACATGTCGAGGAATTTCTTGTACTACTCTTCCTGTTGATCCTTCTTCGTCTTCACAGGTAAGGCAGTTTTGGTTGATATGCTGGTAGTATACTCTTCTAATTATTCTGTTCCAGTGTTTTCTCCTCCACAACAAATGCGGCATAAAGGTCAACAATGACAACTGGCTTAACTTTCTTTTTCTAGGCCTTTTTTCCGATAGCGGTTGGGAGTTGCTTTCCACTCCTCAATGAAACACCATTTAGGGATTCCTTCAACTTGACTTTGGTGTTGCTAGGAAGTGACCCCAGAAGTCTATCCTCAATAAGTTTGGATATCTGAGCCATGTGGTGTTCTAGATTTCTCACGATGCGATGAGTGCTCCCTCATTATTTCTTCATAATTCAAGAAGCGGCTTTTCGGTGGTCTTGATGAATTGGCCCAACAATCCGATGAAGTTCACTAATAGACTCTAAGGATGATGAGGAGGCCTATTTTTCTATCTTGTATCCCTTGTCCCCGCCCCTAGTTGGCTACATGAGAAATTTGGTTGATTTCTCCACCGTGCATTATAAGTATTGCTGCATAGGTTGTTTTGATACTGACAGTTCTGCCCAACAAAATCAACTTGTTCCAACTGACCAGTACCCATATCGGCAGAGCTACTAGGTTCAAATGATGGTCCCCAACTATCACTAGAAGATCCACATACTGGGTTGAACGACTGCAATGAATCCAACCTTTTTGTAATAGCTTCAACCTGTGTGGCCAAAGTGGTGACGACATCTACTTGGTAAATTCTTGTTGCCTTCACTGGATTACTCCTCTTAGATCTCCACTGATAGCCATTGTTTGTCATCTCTTCGATCGATGTATATGTCGCGCTTGGTTTCTTGTTACACAACAAACGCCTTGAGGCAGCATCAACAATTTGTTTAGTAGTATTGTTCAGTCCATTGTAAAAGATTTGAATCTGCATCCATTCAACTATTGTGTGTTGTGGACACTTTCTCAACATTTGCTTGTATCTCTCACAAATGTCATATGAGGACTCCAATTCTAATTGTACAAAGGACGAAATATTACTCCTTAGCTTAGAGATTTTTGCTGGAGGGAAGTATCTTGCGATGAACATTTCTGAAACTTACTTCCATGTTGTCAAAAACCCCTGCGGTAAAGAATTTAGCTAATGTTTGGCCCTTCCTCGCAACAAAAAATGGAAAGATTCTAAGGCGAGCGGTATCCTCAGACACATTGTTCACGTTGAAGGTATCAAAAATTTCCATGAAACTCCTTAAATGCTCATAGGGGTTTTCATATTGAAATCCATTGAACTGACACATTTGTTGCACCATTTGAATGATCTATAACTTTAGTTCAAAATTATTTGCAGCAACAGGAGGGTGAACAATACTTGACCCCACTCCCTCCAAATTTCTTAGCGAAAAGTCAAAAATTCATCATTGTTCATTCCCGGCCATACTTTTCTATTGAACTACGTCCACACTAATCTCCACTGACCTTGTCTCACTTAAATTAATCTGTCTAATTCTTCTTCAAAAATTCTTCTCAACTTCCATATTAGGGTTCACCAAAGGATAAAACGTGCTTCCATGGGTCATATAATTTTGCCTACGCATACAAAGATAGACTATGTAAGTTCAAGTAAGTACAAAGAATGAGAACAAAAATAAGGCAAAAAACAATGAATAAAATAAAAAGAAAATGAGTATTCACAAATATTAAGAATATTAATAACTTAAAACACCAGAATCCAAATTTTTATAAAAGTTGCTAGTCCCTGGCAGCAGCGCCAAAAACTTAATGCACTCTACTCAAGTATACGGGTTGTACACAAGTGATCTGAGGGTACCACGTGAGGTGTAGGGTTGTCAAACAATAAGGATTGGACTTAAAGTACTCACTCTTCTTCGGATGTCCAGTGAAACAAGAGTTGGATTGGTTTAAAGAATAAAAACAAACAAACAAAGGAGAGAATAAGTGGAGATAAAGGATGGATTAGGAACAAGGTTTTCAGCAACAAGAGAGCGATTCCCCGGGATGACAAGGGAGCAAGCAAAGAGAAAGAGGTGGCACCCCCACCTTTTAAGCCAAGAATCCCTTATCCCTTTAGATTGAAGAATGACCAAGGGCATGAACAGTATAAGAAGTTCCTGAGTTTGTTCAAGCAACTCCACATCAACATTCCTTTTGTTGAGGCTTTGGCTCAAATGCCTAAGTATGCGAAGTTCCTTAAAGACCTATTGACCAACAAGAGGAAATTGGAGGAGAGTGCTTCAGTGGTGCTTGATGCTTCATGCTCGGCGGTGTTGCAAAAGAACATGCTGAACAAGAAGAAAGACCCGGGAAGCTTCATTATTCCGTGTAACATCGGTAACTTAGGTGAGGAAATGGCATTGGCGGATTCTGGAGCAAGTATCAACGTCATGCCATACACTTTCTTCCAAAAAGCTAGGCTTGGTTGAGCCTAGGCCTACTCGGATGACTCTATAATTGGCGGACCGAACGGTACGACATCCGAGAGGCATCATTGAAGACGTACTTGTCAAGGTGGACAAGTATATTTTTCCGGTTGACTTTGTAGTGCTAGATGTCGATGAGGATGCAGATGTACCCTTGATACTTGGGAGACCGTTCTTGCGGACTTCCAAAGCATTGATTGACATGGATGGCGGAGAGCTCACAATGAGAGTCGGAGACGATAAGCTCACTTACCGCCTTGCTGAAGCCATGCGGCATTCTCTGGATTTTGATGACACTTTGTATTTTCTAGACACTACTGATGAGATTGTTGATGAATATATACAGGAAATGTTCAACCCGGATCCGTATGAAGGTTTGTTCGACAAGGAGGATAGCAATGGAGAAGTACTAATGCTTGGTTCGACTGGAGAGGAAACATCTACCCCGGGAATCTTGAAGAAGGTGCTCCGGAAAATGAAGAGGGCTCGAAGACGCCACCGAAAACGCCCCAAGACTGTTTAAGACATACATGAGCCAATGGAGTTGGACGAATGATTGCTAGGTGGTCCGAAGCCCAATAGTACACCCTCTACCCTCAAGAGACTTTGCTCATCATGCTTTCAAGTTATGGGTAAGACGGCAACCTTCATTAATGAACCCCCGTGAGGTAAGAAAGATACGTCAAGCTTAGTGATGTTAAAAAAGTGCTTCTTGGGAGGCAACCCAAGTGTTTACTATTTTCTTATGTTTTAGTTTAGTTGTTTACATGAATAAACTGTTAGGTGTTGGTGTTTCAATTTTTGAGTGTTTGTGCTGTGATTTCATGGTGGGCTTTTAAAAAGAATTCATTGTGTGTTTTGTTGAGAATTGGCGATGTTTGGTCGTTTGAGTTCTATTTTGTGTTTTTTATCTGGTATATTTTGCATAAAAGGGCAGGCTCTGAGCGTGTAAACATGTTCAGACTAATTCTGCAGAGCCTGCAGGTTTTTCTAAGTCATCCAGAGAAAACACACGGCCGTGTGGAATTTCCACACGCCCGTGGATGTGTACTGCGAGATCATCCAGAAAAGGCACAGGGGCGTGCGGCTGCCCCTGTGGACGACCATGCAACTGGCGCACGCCCGTGGGTAATTTCCGCACGGGCGTTTGAATTTCTGCAGAGTTGGGCAGATTTTCCCGAGAGCACACAGGGGCGTGGACTCGCCCCTGTGGGCAACCTTTTGAATCACGCAGGGGCGTGGGTAATTTCCGCACGCCCGTGCGATACTCTGCAGGTTGCTCCCTCCATCCTGAGAAAACACAGGGGCGTGTGGCCGCCCCTGTGAGTTGGGGCATGTGAATACCCACGCCCGTGGGGAATTTCCCCACAGGCGTGTGTGTGAGACTTGATATTTTTCTCAGATGACCAGGGAAGCCACAGGGGCGTGCGTCTTCCCCTGTAGGTCTGGCGCACGGGAGTGGGGAATTTCCACACGCCCGTGTGAATGCACAGAACGTCAAAAGTCACGAGTTCTGTTTAAAAAGGGACGATTTCTCTCCTTCTTCACGACTCCTTTTCACTCGAAAACACTCTCACAACATTCTCCGAATCCATTGCGCCAGTTTGGTGGGATCTTAACAAGTTTTCTGGCCGGCTCTTTATTTTCTCACTTCTCCTCGCTGGTAAACTCATTTTCTTCATCTTCTTCGTCAATTCATGATTTCTATTGATTAATCTGGTTAATAATGCCTCGTTTCTTTAATTGGAACAATAATTTACGTTTAGAATGAAGTTAGAGATATTGTTTAGTAGTATTTTTGGATTGTTGATGCCTGGCCGTGCGGTTGTCACGGCCCGTGAATCCACACGAGCGTGCGGAAATTCCACACGACCGTGTGGATTTCTGCAGTATTATTTTATCAGCTTGTTTGACTAATTTGGTTTAAATTTAGCAGATCATGGCACCAAGGACAAAGAAGCAAGCTGATAAGAGGCCACGTGAGTCATCCTCTGAGCCCGAGGGCATTTGATTTGCGATTCCCGAACATCAGGCCCGTTACGAGTGCTTATCGAGACTCCGCCCGACGCACTTGATTCCCTCGGACACGACTATATTACGAGATCTTCAGCAGGGGGATGAGTTAGCTGATGAGGTTGAGGACCTTGTTTCAGATGCTGGTTGGCGGTAGTTGTTGACGATTAGAGAGCCAGCTATCTGAGAGTTTGCACTAGAGGTGCTCTCCTCGTTTGAGATTGATAGAGCGTATGCAAGCTTCAACAGTTTGGCCACTTTTCAGTTCAGAGCGTTTGAACGCCACCATAGTTTGAGCATTACGCAGTTTTCCATATTACTTGGCTTATACGAGGAGGCATCCACAGATTCAGAGGAGTATGCACAGCTGCCTACTGATTATCTTGGAAGCTTGACCCCGCAGAGAGCTTACAGAGTGCTATGTGGTCGTGGGTCGATACGAGCCGGGGTCTCAAGGCCACGTGCCTTTCCCGACCGCCTCATGATGATTTGCACGCAATCATGAGTAGGTCGGTGAATGGCCGTGGCAATAGTACTGGTGTCTTGAGTCGCCAGGAGCTGTTGTACTTGTACTCGATGGTAGAGCGCCTACCGATCCATTTAGGGCACATCTTGGCTGATTATATTAGACACCAGGGACGATGACACTAGATCGGGAACGATCTTCTCGGTCCTTACATTACGAGATTAGTGTCTGGGCATGGGTCTCTTGGATTCGATTCACGGGCCGAGAAGACCCGAAAGGTACCCGGCTCCCCACAGGGTCTAGAGGCGATATGGTTGATGGGCATGGTCCGCAGGGTTCTGGACGAGGGGTTTTTGCGTTAGTTCTACCGAGCCCGAGATAGGCGAGGATGAGGGTGATGACGCCGAGCATCTCGACCCAACCCCGAGCCTCGGCCCCGCATGGATGGAGACCGAGGCACCTCCGGTGCCGAGGAACCACCCCCGGTGCGTATGTTTTCACCTTCTCGAGCCAATGATCGCTTTGAGCGGCTCGAGAGTGTAATCGGAGTGGTCCGAGCGGAGGTCACCGAGATTAGGGCTACGCAGGCCACTCACTACACAGAGTTCATGCCACGTTTCGACATCTTAAAGCAGATCCTAGAGCGAGACATTGCCTCATCATTTGTCCTGCAGCTGAGGACTCTTCAGGCCTCATCAGTGCCTCCAGCGCCTCCATCCTCGACTCCAGCGCCTCCATCAGAGGACCCACTATATGCTTCCACTTCAGCAGCAGCAGCAGCACAGGAGCCCGAGAGAGACATAGACACTTGACTTCTTCTTTTTCTTTACTTTCATGCATTTTACTTTATCTTATTTTCTTGTTTTTAGACTTGTTCACTCAAAACGGATTTTCCTTCTGAGTTTATGTTATTTTGCATTATCGAGTTGTATTCATTACTTCATCTTTTATACACTCGAGTTATTTTGTTTTTCTTGAGCTTCACTGAACCCCCTCGTGTATGCGTGCAGATGGTCTTGTCTTCTTGGAAATTGAGACTTAGTCATGGGCACGACCAAGGTGCTTTGGCACTTGGCCGTGCGAGCTTCACAACCCGTTGGAACACTACTCCCAATGAATTAGCTTCATCAAATGCACCACTACGAGTCAGGGGAGTATTATTTTGATTGCTTCTCCCACATCTATTTTTGAATGATATATTTTGAGTGAGCTTGCATGTGTACATTGAGGACAATGTACAACTTAAGTGTGGGGGGAGTTTCATATTGCACACATCTTTTCTATTATTCTTGATTTATATATGCTCACATAGCTAATGGCGGTTCACCTTAGTTGCAATGGTTGTATTCTTAAGTCTAGGAGAATTGTTAACATTGAATGTTTTCATGCTCTAGTTCTTGCTTGAATTTTTAGGAATTTTTGCCCGATTTACACTTAGTGCACTACTCACTCCTTGAACTCTATTGGAAACTCATGTTCGATGTTAAAGGGACTAGTTAGGTTTATTTTCTTGTGCTAAATTCTAAAAAAAAATGAAAAATGAAAAGAAGGAACAAAATAGTTTTATTGTTTATTTGAATTGTTGGGCGGAAAAAGCTACCACCTATGAAGTATGAAGCTACTCTCACAAGTCGGATACTAGTTATGCCCTAATGAGAGAAAGAGCTATCTCATAGGATGAGTGAAAGCTACCACCCGGGTAGAAAGAGCTACCACCTCGAAAGTGTGAAAGCCACCTTAGTGGCCGCTTTGGAAAGGGCTACCTTAGAGGATGTGTGAAGCTACTACCATCTTTTAAAATTTTTATCACTTGTGTAGATAAATAAGTCCCTTGCACTTAGAACTTTGAGGAGTATAACTTGGGGTGTTTTGAGTGAGTTCACACACTTACACAAAATTCGGGTTTGTTATCCTTTTTTATTCAAGTTTTTAGCTAGAGCATTGATTTTTCGTATTTAGTGTTGAAATTCTCCTTACTTGTAGAATGCTATCTTTGTATACTTTGGTGAACCTAAGGACAAGCACTTTCAATATTTTCTTCATGGATGCACAGAATGTTTTAATGTTTGCTTGAGGACAAGCAAAAGCTTAAGTGTGGGGGAGTTTGATAAGGGCTTGTGCGATATGAATGCGAAGCATTCATTCCTTATGTTGAGCATTACTTTTCTCAGTTTTTTACATTAATATGTGTGTTTTTATGTTACTTTTATGCAGGTAGGGTTGTGAGGCCAAGTATGGAGGAAATGGGCCAATGTGGATCATAATGCACCTATTTTGGAGGAGATCTTGCTAAGGTTCAAACGCGAAGACATAGAACAGGTGTTAGATGCTAGAGCGTGTGCCAACCTCCTCGCATTCGAGTGAGTACATCCACTTGGAGGGGCACAAAGGCAGGCACACTCGAACATTCCGTCTTATGCATACAAGAACAAGAACCCCACCAACATATATATCATTGAAGAAGCAAGTGATTCACAACGTGAACGTGTGCCCGCTTATGCTACTCCCCGATGAAAGTATGGAATTGGGAAGTTATTCGGGTCGAAGGTCTAGCAGGAGAAATGTAGCAACATTGTAGTACCATCGTAGCAGCACTGTTGATAGCCGGCCGAGAAATCAGAGAGCCAGAGAATCCACACGGGCGTGTGGAAATTATCCACGCCCGTGTGGAAATTCCAGCGGGCGGTGCGTGTACCATCCACGCACGTGGAGTTGCCCGATTCCAGCCCTATTTAATGCCAATTCAGCCCCGATTTTGGTATTCTTTTCTCCACCTTTTCCCCAACTTGCGAGAGGGCTACATATAGGGTTTTCAGGGGTATTGGGCAAGGTTTCGGAGAGGTTCTATGGCTCCGACATCGTGATTCCATTAGGAAGAAGGTTGGTAAGGGAGCTTCCATCGAGGCGTATCCTATACCGGACGAAGAATCCTTGGATGACGAGTAGAGGACTTTCCACAAGACCATCGACACGACCATCGAGGGGGTTTCTTTATGGGTTCATTGCTTTTACATTCAATTTCTTTGATTGTACTAAGCTCCATGGAGAGCTAAACCCCTAGTGGATACTTCGATGATTGTGAACACTAGGATGTATTCGTTTCATTGAACTTCTTTATTATGCTTTCAATAAATTGATGTTTATTGTGAGTTCCAACCTTGAATGCTTGATTGTATGAACATTTCCCCTAGAGTGACACTAGGGTTGAGGGTTCTTGTTGGTAACCTTGTGAGTGAGTGACACACCACGAGCGTTAGACAAAGCTAGGTTTGAGAGGGTTGAGAGGGTGAGTCGAGGAGGTGCAGGGCGTCCCCTTTCCCCTTCGGCGTGATAGATTCTACCTCCGCTCCCGAGTTCTTTGCGGCCATAATAGAGTGAGTGGTCTAAGGGATGAACCACCGCTGGGGCCTAGTTGCACGTGCAATGGAGTGAAGCGTTGAGAGGATATTAGTATCTAGGGCTTAATTGTGGCTAGAGACCTTCCGCCTGGACCAAAGGGTTAGATCTATATTTAGGAAGAGATTTATCACTTGGAATCCCTAGAGCTCATTGCAACTCTATGCGAGTGCGAGGTGTTGAGATTGCTAGATTTCTCCTCCGGGACATGTATAGAGTTAGGCATAGTTGACCTTAGATTTGGGACTATGTATGTAAGGATTTCCACGACTCACCATGGCATTGATTAGGAAGCATAATAGAGAGTTCTTGCACTTGAAGTGATTATCCTAGGTGAAACATTATCCGAGTACCTCATCTTTATCGATTGCTTTACCCCCTTCTCTACTTTTGTTCTCTTACTTGTTGCTTTTATTGTTTAGAATTGAATCAATTTCACACTAATCACTATTGATCTTCCACATAGCTAAGAATCGAGTTAAGTGTCTTTACTCCATACTCCCTGTGGATTCGACCCCGCTCACCCGGGATTATTAGTTCGACAAACCCGTGCACTTGTGGGATATAAGCAAGGGGATCTTGTCG
>NC_052490.1:11143179-11164321 GCF_009730915.1 Dioscorea cayenensis subsp. rotundata
CACTTGTTGCACTACTCGCTCTTTAAACTCTTTTGGAATCTCTTGTTCGATGTTTAAGGGACTAATTAGTGCTATTTCTTGTGTTATTTTGTCTTTGAAAATGAGAAAAATACTTGTTTTAGTTGTGCATTTGGGGTGAAAAAGAGCTACCACCTATGAAGTGTGAAACTACTCTACAAGTGGGATACTAGTTATGCCCTAACGAGAAAGATCTATCTCATGGGATGAGTGAAAGCTACAACCCTAGTAGAAATAGCTACCACCTCAAAAGTGTGAAAGCCACCATGGCGGTCGCCTAGGGAAAAGGAGCTACCATAGAGGATCTGTGAAGTTACTTCCTTCTCTTTTCTTTTTGTACATAAATATGTCCCTCTCAATTAGAGCTTTGGGAAGTACATGCTTGATCAGTGCTTGTGTATTAGTAATATAAAGTATTCTTTTCTTAAGATGAGCATTACTTTTATCAGATTTAAGCGATAATACATGTGTATTTGTGAACTTTTGTGCATGAAGGGTTATGAAGCCAATTATAGAAGAAAGAAGCCAAAGTAGATTGTGATTGTACTTTGTTGATGAAGTCATGGAGTGAACAAATGTGAAGACACAAATTGTAATCAAAGATACATGAATGTGTGCCAACCTCCATGCGCTCAAGAAATTACATTGTTCGGAGGGGCACAAGGGCAATCACATTTGCCTATTCTGACTTGTACAATGTTAGCAAGATATTCACCAATATGGCATTTTATTGAAGAAGCGATACGATCTACAACATAGACATGTGCCCATTTATGTTACCTCGATGAAAAGTGTGGATTCCAGAGTATTTTGCAGGAGTACTATTGTCACAATTTATTGTAGCACTTACTGTTCACAGCCCGCAGAAAATCAGATTTCTAGAAATCCACATGGGCGTGTGAAAATTCCAGACAAACATGTGGATGCCCGATTACAGCCATTTATAAAGCCACAACTTGTACCAATTTGGGCATCCATCTTTCATCGTTCTCTCCATCTTTTCTCCAACTTTTGGGAGGCCTGCGGCTAGGGTTTAGTGTCACACCCACCCCTTCTACTGAGGTAAATGTGACACCCATCAATTAAAATTCCCTTTTAACTGGAAACTGACACCCTGTTTTAAACAAAATCAGACCTACAAATCACAATTTACAACTTTACACCAACTACAAGTTCAAATACATAAATACCATGAATACTAATAACTCAAATTTACGGGTACAGCCGCTACAAGATCACACAACAATAAATAGAAAAAGAAAGATATGGGACCCGCTGCAATCTTGGACTCAGCCTGACTAGCACTATAGTCGAGCAGGCAATCTAGGGGTCCTTCTCCTGCGACTTCTGACACATTAGGTTGAGTGCGGTGAGTGGCTTAATAATTTTAAATACTTAAATCTGATGTATATAAAGTATATAAATACCAACTGCTCAAATAATTTTCCAACTTTTCCAAAATACCAGAATTCTAGCAAAATACAATCCTTAAAGATCTCTTGAAACATAAATTCAACATAAATCAACATCAATTTGATTTTCTCGGAAAACACAAATTTTTGTGAGAGAGCTACTCTCATCACAGATTCAAAAAATAACATAAATCTCAAATTCAAAATCAAAAGCAATACCCTAACACTCACTCGAGTATAACATGGTCTAGAAAACTCTCTAAACCCTCGCGGTGGCAGCGGCTGGGTTCGAGCCGTCGAGAACTCATGTCCTTAACGTTGACCCATCGGTTCGCGGTCGGTGACCCGGCTACCGATGAATATCAGATCGGGGCTCTACGCTCCCGCTGAGGCGGCCTCGTAGAAATCAACACCCGGGTCCACCACGCCACCTCTAAAGGCTGGCCCGTGGGGACCCACTCTGCGAGTGAGTCGGGGCCTTAGCCCGTCGCGCATCAAAAACCAACAAGTAAATACGTGCAATAATACCATATGTATAAATCATAACACGGGATCCTTTTTCGAGGACATGAGTATTCACGTCACGGAAATAAACATTATTTTCCACGAAAGCCCGATGCCAAAAGTATAACAATGCATAATACCGATAAAGCCCGGATCCACGATACCATTCCTATACCGAGGAATGAAAACCAATTCTACTAACAATGCTCAGATAAAACATCTTTAATATGCTCACATGGTTTTCACATGAATCACTCCAAAATCAAAGCTTATATACCCATCAAAAATAAATACAAGAATTGAATAATTAAATCACATATACATGTATTTTCACTTTATTCAAAATCATTATAATTATACAAAAGCTGATGTATCAATACGGTTATCATGAACATCGATAGCGAAACAAATATACGTATATTTCAACTATATATGAAATCAAACATGATAAAATGAAATATTTAAACATTTATTTCCAAAATACTAGCCATTAAACAATTATTTCAAAATAATAATAATTAAATCAATTATTTAAAAATAATAACCACTACCAACTCACGCAGTCTCCTTGGGTTTCTTCTTTAGACACGGGAACTCCTCCTCAAAGCCTAATCAGACACCTAACGAGGGATAACATAATAAAAATAAATAAACAATTATGACAACTAAAAAAACATAATTGAACCCGACGAGAAAAATACATGAAAAGCGATACCGAGCTCTCTAATTGGGTCCCCACTCACTCCGATCGGTTCAAGACGACCTATGCATAATCAAATTGGTCTCCGATTGCGCATAAGCCAACTTCGATTTGGGCTAGACCATTACGAACCAGACTGAACGACCTCGATTCCACTCGAGACCAAAGCTCAAATTCACTGAACCAGGGTTTAATTAAACCCACTAGCCTTGAACCAACTTAATTCTTATACAAATTCTGTTGAACCAGACTTGGTTCAACAGACCCAATTCTCTTCCAATTGGTTCATTGAAACCTTTAATGACATCTAAACCAAACCCAAATCGACTTGACCGATTTAATTCAACGAAACCATTCAGTCGAGCCATACTCAGACTTGTTTGATCAAACAGGACGGATCGATTCAATTAAATCCAACCACTTCGATTCTCATCGAGACTCGATTCGATTCAATTAAATGAACTTGGTTAAGCAGATCGAACTCAACTCAATCGATTGATTCAACTCAACGAATCAGTTTGGCTACAGACCCAACCAATTCAGATCCATCGTAAAATCGTTACACCTTAATCATCATAATAATCAACAATTAACTAAAGCCAAAGCCTTAATCTCGGTCTACGATGATTTACTACGATGAAAGCCGAAAATCTCATCCTCCATTCAAGCTAGATTCATCACAATCTAAGTATTTTTCGAAATAACTTGACGTTAAATCGTCCATCGACAATGAACCATGATTATTTCTACTCAAATCTATCATTTTATTCATCAAATAACCAATATATACATATATACATGCATACATACATCCATGCCGAAAAATAATACAGAAAGCCTCTTGCAAAGTCAAAGTCATCCTCCGTGAGCTCACTACAGCGATCTCAGAGTTTTTCTCTTTTCAAGCTCTAATTTCTCTCTCATTTCTTCGTTTTTTCCCTCGGGAGTTCTTGTAGCATGGGAAGGATGAAGGAGAAGCAGATGAACAATTCTAGATTTTTCTCCAATCTTATGATTCAGCCGAAATTTACATTTACTCCCTCAAAATATATTTTCTTACAAAACAGTCCCTGACAAACTCACCAATGATCCCTGAATTATGAAATAGTATTCTCAAAAAGTCCTTTCAAATTATCCAATGGTCCCTGGTTATAACACAACATTTCAAAAAGATCCCTTCCATCTTACCTTTCAGTCCTCGGTTTTCCATAAACATTTTCATGTCCATCCTTTTCATTTTATTCTTTAACCCAAAATCTTTTTAAAAACTTTTACATTTAGGTCCTTATTTTTTCCACTTGGGGTTTCTCAACAAGATTACTCTGTAGAAAAATCTTCTACTACTGTAGTAATACCCTAAATATTTTTTTCGATAATTATCGAAGGTTCGGGGTATTCTGATCCTTTCCCCTATAAGAAAATTTAGGTCCTCGAAAATTTCTTAGCATCGATGTCGATATCACTTTGAATTTTAAGCTTACTTGTTCCAAGACCACTGTTTCTCTTGCTACAAATCATTTCGATAGTAAATAATCGCTGCTAGAATCACTATGTATCGATCGACAAACAACATGCGAAAACACGCTTCTTTTGGCATCTTCAAGTCGACTCATTTTGGATAAAAACAATTCCAGTCAAATATCTCGACCCATGATCACGATCACGGTACTACTTTCGACTCTTTGTCTCCAAATGTCAAAACCTACTATCGGGTCCTCGATCGACATGCGACTTAGGTTTTAATCCCGATTGGAGACTCTAAATACTTCTATTGGGCCCTTAACTGCATGTCAATCACTACTAAACCTCTAAGTCTAGACATGACTTCTAAACTTAGGCTCGGATCACAACCGTGATCTCTACCAAACCAGGGATATCTCAACCTCTGACTCGATGCAAAAGATGTCACACCGCCCTTCTCTGAGGGTAAATGTGGCGCCCGTCAGTTAAAATTCTCTTTTAGCGGAAGCCCGGGCACCTGTTTTTAAACAAAATCGGGACCTCTGAATCACCGATTTACAACTTTTTCACCAACTACTGAGTTGAAATACATAAATACCATGAATACTGATAACTTTCGAAATTTGCGGAGTACTGACCGCTCTGAATCCTGACAACAATAAATAGAAAGAAAGGATATGGGGACCCGCTGCGATCTTGGACTCGACCGACTAGCTCTATACTCGAGTCGAGGCGATCTAGGGTCCTTCTCCTGCTGACTCTGACACATTCGGGTTTGGTCGGTAGTGGCTTAATAATTTTAAATACTTAAATCTGATGTATATAAAGTATATAAATACCAGCTGCTCGAAATAATTTTTCCAACTTTTTCCAAAAATACGAATTCTAGCAAAATACGATCTTTTAAAAGAACTCTTGAAACATAAATTCAGCATAAATCAACATCGATTTGATTTTCTCGGAAAAACACAAATTTTTGTGAGAGCTACTCTCATCGCGATTCGAAAAATAACATAAATCTCAAATTGAAAATACAGCGATACCCACACTACTCGGCGTAACATGGTGCTAGAAAACTCTCTAAACCCTCGCAGTGGCGGCTGAGGTTGAGCCGTCGAGAACTCATGTCATAACGTTGACCCGTCGGTTCGCGAGTCGGTGACCCGGCTACCCGATGAATATCCGATCGAGAGCTCTCGCTCCCACTAGGCGGCCCTCGTGAAATCAACACCGGGTCCACCGCGCCACCTCTAAAGGGCGGCCCGTGAGGGACCCACTCTGCGATGGTCGGGACCTTGGCCGTCGCCCATCAAAAACTAACAAAGTACATCACGTGATAATACCATATGTATAAATCGTAACACGAGGATCCTTTTTCCGGGGACAAGTATTCGCATCACGGAAATAAACATTATTTTCCACGAAGCCCGATGCCAAAAAGTATAACAATGCACAATACCGGTAAAGCCCGGATCCGCGATACCGTTTCCTATACGGGGAATGAAAACCAATTCTACTAATAATGCTCGAGTAAAAACATCTTTAATATGCTCACATGGTTTTCATAAATCACTCCAAATCAAAAGCTTATATACCCATCAAAAATAAATACAAAGAATTGAATAATTAAATCACATATACATGTATTTTCACTATTCACAAATCGTATAATTATACAAAAGCTGATGTATCAATCACGATTATCATGAACATCGATGGCGAACAAATATACGTATATTTCAACTATATATGAAATCAAACATGATAAAAATGAAAATATTTAAACATTTATTTCCAAAATACTAGCCATTAAACAATTATTTCAAAAATAATAATAATTAAATCAATTATTTAAAAATAATAGCCACTACCCGACTCACGAGTGCTCCTTGGGTTTCTTGCTTTAGACACGGAACTCCTCCCGAAAGCCTAATCAACACCCTAACGAGGGATAACATAATAAAATAAATAAACAATTATGACAACTAAAAACATAATTGAACCCAACGAGAAAATACATGAAAGCGATAACCGAGCTCTCTAATTGGGCCCACTCACTCCGATCGGTTCAGACGACCTTGCGTAATCAAATTGGTCTCGATTGCACTTAAGCCAGACTCGATTTGAGATTTTGAGCCATTCTGAACCAACCTGAACCAACCTCCATTCAGAACCAGAACTCAAATTCAACTGAACAGGGTTTAATTAAACCCGCTAGCCTTGAACCAACTTAATTCTTATACAAATTCTGTTGAACCAGCTTGGTTCAGCAGAACCAATTCTCTTCAATTGGTTCGAGCCCAGACCTTTAGCCCAACATCTAAGCCAGACCCGAATCAACTAGACGATTTAATTCAATCAAACCATTCAAGTCCAGACCATACTCAGCACGGTTTGATCGAGCCGGGACAGGATCAATTCGATTAAATCCAACCACTTCAATTCTCATCCAAACCCAATTCAGATTCGATTAAATGAACTTTGGTTAAACCAAATCAAACTCAACTCAATCGATTCGATTCAGCTCGACCAAATCAATTTGGCTAAACCCAACCCAGATTCAATCCGACCATCGTCATTAACACCTTAATCATCATAATAATCAACAATTAACTAAACCAAACCTTAATCTCGGTGCTACGATGTAATTACTACGATAGAAAGCCGAAAATCTCATCCTCCATTCAAGCTAGATTCATCACGAAATACGAGTATTTTTCCAAATAACTTCGAGCGTTCATCATCCATCAACAACAAACCATGATTATTTCTACTCAAATCTATCATTTTATTCATCAAATAACCAATATATACATATATACATGCATACATACATCCATGCGAAAATAATACGAGGAAAGCCTCTTACCAAGCCAGAGTCGATCCCTCCTGCGAGCTCCTCAAACTGATCTCAAAGTTTTTCTCTTTAAAAACCTCTAATTTCTCTCATTTCTTCATTTTTCACCTCGGAGTTCTTTGTAGCATGGGAAGGATGAAGGAGAAGCAGATGAACAATTCTAGATTTTTCTCCAATCTTACTGATTCAGCCGAAATTTACATTTTACTCCCTCAAAAATATTTTTCTTACAAAACAGTCCCTGACAAACTCACCAATGATCCCTGAATTATGAAATAGTATTCTCAAAAAGTCCTTTCAAATTATCCAATGGTCCCTGGATTATAACACAACATTTCAAAAAGATCCCTTCCATCTTACCTTTCAGTCCTCGGTTTCCATAAACATTTCATGTCCATCCTTTTCATTTATTCTTTAACCCAAAATATTTTAAAAACTTTTACATTTAGGTCCTTATTCTTTCCACTTGGGGTTTCTCAACAAGATTACTCTGTAGAAAAATCTTACTGCAACTGTAGTAATACCCTAAATATATTTTTTCCAGTAATTATCCAAAGGTTCAGGGTATTACATTTAGAGGGGCTTTCGCAAGGGTTTTAGAGTGGTTCTACGGCTTTAACAGTGTATTTCTCTTTGAAGATAGTTATTGGGGAAGCTTTCATCGGCACCGATCCGGTGAGGTGTGCCCTAGGCTTGACAAGAGGACCGTTGGATAGGACGAGGCTATTTCACAAGATCATAGACACAAATACCGAGGCAGTTTTGTTATGGATTACATGTTTTTACTTTCAATTTCATTATTGATTGTATCTTGCTCCATGGAGAGCTAAACCTCCTAGGGGGTACATGGACTTGTGTTTCCATAGGATGTTATTGTTATATTGAACATATATTATGTTTTCCTTAATTGATGTCTATAATTGAGTTCCAATCTTGAATGCTTGTTAAATGATTTCTCCCTTAGAGTGATACTAGGGTTGAGAGTCCATTTTGGTAGCCTTTGTGGATGAGTGACACACCATGAGGGTTAGACATTGGTAGGTTGGAGAGGGTTGAGAGGGTGAGTCGAGAGGTTGTAGAGCATCCCCTTTCCCTTCAGGTGTGATTTATCCTACCTCCATGCTCCCAGAGTTCTTTGCGGTCACAATAGAGTGAAGTGCTAAGAGAGAAACTCCAGTTGGGCTTAGTTGTGCGAGCAACAAAGTGAAGCGTCGAAGTAATCCTTACTATCTGGGGTGTAATTGGGACTAGTGGTCTTTCGTCTGGACCAAAGGGTTAGATCTACATATAGGAATAGGGTTTATCACTTGGAATCCATAGATCTTCTTGCATTTGTATGCAATGTGAGCTGTTGAGACTGAGTGATTTCTCCACTGGGGCATTGGGTAGAGTTACTCACGGTTGACCTTAGGTTTGGGACCGTGTATTTTAGAATTTCCACAACTTATTAAGCATCAGTTAGGAGACATAATAGTTGGTATTGCACTTAAATCAATAACCGTAGGGGGAGCAATGTCCGAGTGCCCCACATTCTATCGATTGCCTTTTCTCTCATTTTATTGTGCCTTTCTTTCTTATTTTCTTTTGTCTTGTTCACATTGATTTTTTCAACACTATTATTGTTTCATATTCACTTAGTTAAGTAGCAATCATTGTGTTTCTATTCACTATTCCCTATGGATACGATAACCCACTCACCTGGATTTATTACTTTGACAAACCCGTGCACTTGCGGGTCATATGCAAAGCGTTGTCAATGCTGGGTTGACTTGAGTGAGTTTACACATACTACACAATATCTAGTTTGTTGTTATTTTTGATGCAAGGTTTTAGCTATAGCATTGATTTCTCTTATTCGGTGTTGGAATTTTTCCTTAGTTGTAGAATGCTTCTTTTGCAAACTTTTGGTTAACCTAAGGTTAAGCACTTATAATTTTCCTTCTTAGATGCTTTAATGGTTTATTTTTGCTTCAGGACAAGCAAAACCTTAAGTGTGGGGGAGTTTGATAAGTGCTTGTGTATAAGTAATACGAAGTATTCTTTTCATACATTGAGCATAACTTTTATCAGATTTAATCACTTATTCATATGTGTGACAAGGTCCCCTTGCGTATATCCCGCAAGTGCACGGGTTTGTCGAAGTAATAATCCTGAATGAGCGGGTATCGTATCCACAGGGAGTTGGGAATAAAAACACTTATTTCGCTTCTTAGCTATGTGAAAGATAAATAGTGATATATGTGATAATGATTCAATTCTCAAAAGTAAAACCAACAAGTAAGAGAGCACAAGTAAAGGAGAAGGTAAGGCAATCGATAAAGATGGGGTACCCGGATATTGCTCCTCTTAGGACAATCGTTTCAAGTGCAAGAACCCTCTATTATGCTTCCTAAATAATGCAATAGTGAGTCGTGGAAATCCATAATTACATAGTCCCAAATCTAAGGTCAACCATGCCTAACTCGTCACAAAGGGTCCTTCGTCGGTCCTAAGATACACCTCGCCGGATCGGTGTTGACGAAAGCTCTCCCAATAACCATCCTCCAAACGACGCACGATGTCAGAGCCGTAGAACCTCTCCAAAATCCTAGCCAATACCTCTCAAAACCCTAGCCGAAGCCCTCTCTCTAGTTGGGGAAAAGATCGATAAAAGAATGCTGAAATCGGGGCTGAATCGGCTTTAAATAAGGCTGGAATCGGGGATCCACAAGCCCCTGTGGACGCCCTTGTGGATTTTTCACACGGGCATGTGGAATTTCCACACGCCCGTGTGGATTCTCTGTTCTCAAGTTTCCTTGGGCGTTTGTGAACAGTGCTTCTACAGTACTTTGCTACAGTGCTCTATTATAGTATCCAGCCTGAAATACTTCCCGAATCCATACTTTCATCGAGGTAATGCAAACGGGCACACGTTCACGTCATGGATCACTTTGCTTGTTCAATGATTGATATGATGATGGAGATCTAGTTCTATGTGCATAAGTCGGAATGCTTGAGTGTGACTGCCCTTCTGCTCTCCAAATGGTTGTGTTAAGTCAAATACGAGGAGGTTCGCACACACTCTAGCATCTCACACCCGACCTTTGTCTTCGCGTTTGGACCTTAGCAAGATTTCCTCCAAAATTCGGTGCATTATGATCCACATTGGCTTCTTTCCTATATAATCGGCCTCACAACCCTACATGCATAAAAGTAACATAAAAACACACATATTAGTGTAAAAACCGAGAAAGGTAATGGTTAACATAAGGGAAGAATGCTTCGCATTCATATCACACGAGCACTTATCAAACTCCCCCACACTTAAGCTTTTGCTTGTCCTCAAGCAAAGATTAAACATTTTGTGCATAGATGAAAAAATATTGGAAGTGCTTGGCCTTAGGTTCACCAAAGTATACAAAGAGAGCATTCTACAAGTAAGGGAAATTTCAACACTAAACATGAAAAATCGAAGCTCTAGCTAAAAACTTGAATAAAAAACGATAACAAACCCGAAATCGTAAAAGTGTGTGGACTCACTCAAGTCAACCCAAAGTATACTTCTCAAAGCTCTAAGTATAAGGGACTTATTTATCTACAACAAGAAAACAACACCAATTTCAAAGACGGTAGTAGCTTCACACATTCTCTAATTAGCTCTTTCTAGGTGTGGTGGGCTTTCACACTTTCGAGGTTGTAGCTCTTTCTAGCGGAGTGGTAGCTTCACTCATCCTATGAGATAGCTCTTTCTCTCATTAGGGCATAACTAGTATCTGACTTATGAGAGTAGCTTACATACTTAATAGGTGGTAGCTCTTTCCACCCAAAAATGCCCAATAAACAAGAAAACTATTTTGTTCCTTCTCAGAATTTAACATAAGAAAACAACTATAACTTGTCCCTTAACATCGAACATGAGTTTTCAAAAAGAGTTTAAAAGAGTGAGTAGAAAGCAACGAATGTAAATTGGGCAAAAATTCTAGAAATTCAAATAAAAACTAGAGCATGAAAACATTCAATGTTAAAAAAATTCTTCTAAACTCAAGAATGCAATCAATGCAACTAAGGTGAACTGCGATTGGCTATATGAGCATGTATATCAATCAAGAATAATAGAAAAGATATAGTGCGCCATGAAACTCCCCACACACACACACACACACACTTAAGTTGTACATTGTCCCCAATGTACACATGCAAAGCTCACTCATAATGCATATCAATCAAGAATATATGTGGGATAAGCAATCAAAACAATGCTCCCCTGACTCCTAGTGTTGTGTTTGATGAAGCTAAATCCTAGGGAGTAGTGTTCCAATGGGTTGTGAAGCTCACACGGCCAAGTGTCGAAACACTTTGGCCATGCCCATCATAAAGTCTCAATTCCCAAGATGACAAGACCATCCTTGCGTATACACGAGGGGGTTCGGGTGAAGCTCAATAAAAAACAAAATAACTTCGAGTATATAAAAGATAGAACAATGAATACAACTTGAGATGTAAAATGAAAATAAACTCAGAAGGGGAATCCTTTCTGAGTGAACAAGTCTAAAAGAAAGTGCATAAAAGAAAGGAAATGGAAATAAAATCAAATATCGGTGTCGTGCTCCGGTCTGTACAACTGCTGCTGGTGATTAGGGAAGTACATGGTGGGTCCACTGTCTTTGGTATAGAGTGATGAGGAAAATCTTTGGAGGAGCGGAGGGGGCCTGAGGTGACCTCGGTCGCAAGACAAATAATGAGGCGACATCTCGCTCTAAGATCTGCTGTAGTGTATCGAATAAGAACTCTGTGTACTAAGCAACTTGCGCAGCCCTAATCTCAACAATCTCTGTACGAGCCTCAGCTAACTCTGTCCGTATCACCCCCACAGCACTCTCGAGCCTTTTAAAGTGATCATGGACTCTAGATGGTGAAAATATATGTACGGGGGGTACGTCCTCTGCCAGTGGAGATGCCTCGGTCTCCATTGGTGCTGGCTGATGATCGGGGGCTGGCTGAGAAGCCTCAGCATCATCTCCCTCATCCTCAGCTATCTCTGGAGCTGGTAGCACCAAAGCATAAACTTCTATCCGAACCCTGTGGATCATACGCATCAATCTCACCGTCTCTAGGCTCAGGGGAGCTGGTATACTCGTCTTCCCGACCCCGCGAACTGTGTCCAATAGACCCATACCCTGCACTAATCTCGTAAAGGAGGGGCCCGAGAAGATCACTCCCAATCTAGCGTAGTACAATTGGCGTCTAATATACTCAACGATGATGTGTCCTAGGTGAATCGGCACACACTGCACCATCGATGCATGTGCGAGAAGCTCCTGCGGCTCGGCACACACTGTATGATCACCATGGCCATTCACCGACACGCTCATTAGGGAATCTAAATATCGGTATGTCAGGGTTGGGAAAGGCACATGGCCTTGGACACTCCGGGCTCATCTGGCCACGACCATATGGTGCTCGATAAAGCTCTCGCTGGGGTTAAAGCTCCGAGGATAATTTGTCGTGGCGAGAATACTCTTGAGTTTTACGTGAGCGCCTCCTCGTATAAGCCAAGCAAAACTAAAAGCGGTGATGCTCAAACTATGGTGGTGTCAAGTGCTCACGGCCCGAATGGAATCGAGGCTGTCGAAACTCGTGTAAGATCTCTCGAACTCGAACGATGCCAGAACCTCCAATGTAAGCTCTCGGATGGTCGGCTCTTTAATTATCAATAGCGCCTCCAACCACCTACTAATATGAGATCCTTGACCTCGTCTGCAAACTCATCTCGCTGCTGTAGATCTCTCAATATACACGTATCAAGGAATTGAGTCTGACCAAACCGCAGTCTCGACAAAGGCTCAAAATGAGCATGGTGCTCTAGAATAGTGAAACTCACACTCTCAGGCTCGGACGGTGACTCACGCTGCCGCTTATTAGCTTGCTTCTTCGACTGAGGGGCCATAATCTGCAAAATTTGAAAGGAGATCAATCAAACAAGTTAATTAACTAATGCTGCAAAAATCCACACGGTCGTGCGAAATTTTTGCATGCCCGTGTGGATCCATGGGGCGTGAAAACCGCACGGCCGCGCCTCAAAAAATCCAAAAAATACAACGTACAATTACTTCTAACTCCGTTCTAAACATAAATAATCATTCTAATTGGATAAACGAAGCATTATTAACTAGAGTCATCGATGAAAATCATGAATTGACGAAGAGAATCAAGAATAGGGCTTACCGACGAGTTGAGATGAAAGAGAATTTAGATTCGCCCGGAAAACCTCTTGAAAATCCTACCAAATTGGCGCTACGAGGTCAGAGAATGATGTGCGACTTCTCTCAGAAGAATAGAGGATGTGAAGAAGAAGAAAAATGACTATTCTTTAAAAATACATCGCTCTCTTGGTGTTCGATACATCCGCTATGAGGGCGCTGCGAGTACCACCCCAGTGTGCCCGACCCGAGGCGGCCGCACGCCCTATGGCTTCTCTAGACATCAGAGATGGAGAGAGTTCCTCTGCGAGATTCGCAGAGGTGCGGAAATTATCCACGCTCGTCGAAGTTCACAAGGTCACCCAGGCGAGTTCACGACCCTGTGCGCTCTCGGAATAATCTGGCAATCTCTCCAGGAAATCACACGCCCATGTGGAAATTACCCACGGGTGTGCGATATTCACATAATTAGTTCACGAGGGGCCACCGCACGCCCCTCCGCCTTCTCTAGATGAGCTCGTCAATGCAAATCAGCAGGCGTGTGGAAATACCACATGCATGTGCGTTTTCACTGGATGCCTTAGAAAAACACGCAGAGTCTGCAGAAAATTTACGAACATGTTTGCACACTCGAGTTCGCCCATTTTATGCAAGTTTTACCATTGAAAAAAACATGAAATAAAAACTCAAAGCGACCCATCTTCACCAAATCCACATGAAAACGCATGATGAATACTCAAAACCTCAAATAAAATTACTGAGCACAAGCATCTAAAAATCAAGACACCAACACTCAACAATTTATTCATGGAAACACTACATTATTCGACTAAGAAAAATAGGAAACACTTGGGTTGCCTCCCAAGAAGCGCTTGTTTAACGTCACTAAGGTTGACGTACCTTGTCTTATCTCATGGGGGCTCAAAGATGAATGTTGCCCTCTTACCCATGACTTGGAAGCATGATGAGCGCAATCTCTTGAAGGTAGAGGTTGTATTATCGGGCTTGGTGCCACCTAGCAATGGTTCATCCAACTTCTTCAGTTCACGTACATCTCTAACAGCCTTGGACCATTTCCGGTGGCGTCTCTAGCCCTCTTCATTTTCCGAAACACCTTCTTCAAGATCCCCCGGGTAGATTGTACTTCTTTCATCGAACCAAGCATCATTACTTCTTCATCATCCTCTTCTTGGTCGAACAAACCTTCGTACGGGTCCGGATTGATCATTTCTTGCATGTATTCATCAATAATCTCATCAATAGTGTCTAGAAAGTATAAAGTATCATCGAAATCAAGAGAATGCCGCATGGCTTCGACAAAAGCGGTATGTGAGCTTGTCATCTCCAACTCTCAAAGTTATCTCTCCATCGTCCATGTCAATCAATGCCTTGAAAGTCCGCAAGAATGGCCTCCCAAGTATCAAGGGTAAATCCATATCCTCATCGATGTCTAGCACCAAAAAGTCTACAGGAAATATATACTTGTCCACCTTGATAAGTATATCTTTGATGATACGCCTCGGATGTCTCACCGTTCGGTCCGCCAATTGCAAAGTCATCTGAGTTTATTTATGCTCACCCAAACCTAACTTTCGGAAGAAGGTGTATGGCATGATGTTGATGCTTGTCCCTAAGTCCGCCAATGCCATTTCTTCACCCATATTGCTAATGCTACACGGAATGATGACGTTTCCCGGATCTTTCTTCTTGTTCGGCAAATTCCTTTGCAACACCACCGAGCATGAAGCATCTAGAACCACCGAAGCACTCTCCTCCAACTTCCTCTTGTTAGTCAACAAGTCTTTTAAGAACTTCACATACTTAGGCATTTCGGCCAATGCCTCAACAAAATTAATATAATATGGAGTTGCTTGAACAAACTCGGGAACTTCTTGTCCTTTATTCATCCCATTGGTCATTTTTCAATCTAGAGGGATAAGAGATTCTTGGCTTGAAAGGTGGGGTGCCACCTCCTTCTCTTTTGCTTATTCCCTCTTCTACGTCTATAACCTCGGGTGCATGTTCTTTTGGCATCTCACTCGGAAGCCTACCTTCAACCTCACGACCGCTTCTCAAAGTGATCGCCTTCACTTGCTCTCTATGGTTGGTCTCGTGTTGCTCGCATGAGCTTCCATGTGGCCTTTCAAAAAGTGACTTCGCAATTTGCTGTACCTGATTTTCAAGGTTATGTAAAGAGCGCGGTGTGGTTGCGAAGTGTGGCCTCAACAATTTCAAACCTTGTATTTGCGAATTGCACGAATCTAGTCAAGGCCTTCTCAAAATCATTTATTCGGGTTTCCAAACCTAAAACTTTGTTTTCCACATGTGGGGCTTGTTGTTTTGGTTGGAAACCCGGTGGCCCCATGATCTTTGATGGACCCTGATTGCTCCATGAGAAATTGGGATGATTCTTCCAACCCGGATTGTAGGTATTGCTATATGGGTTTCCTTGAGGTCTCATGCTATTAACTAAAAAATCAACATTCTCCACTGAAGATATATCACCAATAGAGATCGAGCAATTCAGTCATGGCCGCTACTACGTTTGAAGTTAGAAGATCTAACATCTTACTCAAATTTTTCAACTTGAGCCGCCAATGAAATTACTGCATCTATCTAATGGAGACCGGCCATCTTTTTCTTCTCCCTAGCATTCCATTAGTAGCTATTTAACCCCATTTCTTCAATTAACTGACGGGCCTCATTGGGGGTCTTGCTACCTAAGGTACCTCCTGCTGCCGCATCCAAGAGTTACCTTGTAATCGGGTTCAAACCGTTGTAAAAGGTCTGAACAATCATCCACTTTGTAAATCCGTGTTGCGGGTACTTTCTCAAGAGCTCCTTGAACCTTTCCCATGTCTCAAATAGAGACTCAATTCCAAGCGAACAAAGGATGAGATCTCATTCCTAAGCTTCGGGGATTTTCCGTGAGGGAAATAACGTGCAAGAAAAGCTTCTACCATCTCCTCCCATGTGGTAATTGATGCTCTAGTTAATGAGTGTAGCCATTGCTTCGCTCTCCCTTTAGGGAAAAATGGGAAGCCCTCGCAACTTGATGGCATCATCAGTCACCTCCCCGTTTATCTTGACATATCACACACCTCAAGAAAACTCTCTATGTATTTGTTTGGATCCTCATCGGGCAAACCATTGAAGCTATGCGGATTGGTGTAACATGTGGGACGCACAATACTCGATTGTGTCTCCAACATCTGAAGGTCCGAGTATAATCGGATAATGTTCACTATTGCTCGTTACAGTTATGCCATGTTTTTGATTCTTCCACTTCAAATCGACTAGATTAGACTGTTCTTGCACAAGCTCTTTCCTTTTTCTTCTAAGTATACGTTTAAGCTCGGGATCTCCTTCAATCAATATTGAGGGGTTTCCTCGGGTCATAACTTTGGACTGCACCCAAAAAAGAAAGATCATACGCGATGATAGAATAAGAATATATGAAATAGTATGTATGGTAAAAATAGCTAAAGAAAGCAAAGTGCAAAGTACTATATGAAACAGCTTGACAAGGTCCCTTGTGTATATCCACAAGTGCAGGGTTTGTCGAGTAATAATCCCGGATGAGCGGGTATCGTATCCGCAGGGGAGTAGGGAATAAAAACACTTAATTCGCTTCTTAGCTATGTGAAAGATGAATATTGATATATGTGGCAATGATTCAATTCTCAAAAGTAAAAACAACAAGTAAGAGAGCACAAGTAAAAGAGAAGATAAGGTAATCGATAAAGATGAGGTACCCAGATATTGCTCCTCCTAGGACAATCGTTTCAAGTGTAAGAACCCTCTATTATGCTTCCTAATTAATGCAATAGTGAGTCGTGGAAATCCTTAATTACATAGTCCCAAATATAAGGTCAACCATGCCTAACTCTATACATCTCTTGGAGGAGAGATTGAATAACATCATCAACCTGCACTCACATAGAATTACAATGAGGTCTAAGGGAGTTCCAAGTGATAAATCTTTCCTAGTTATAGACCTAACCCTTTGGTCCGGTCCAAGTGGAAGGTCCTAACCATAATTAAGCCCTAAATACTAAGCTCACTTCTATAGCTTCACTCCATTGCACCCTAGACTAAGCCCGCGGAAGGTCATCCCTTGACCATTCACTCTATTATGGCGGCAAAGAACTCGAGCAGCGGAGGTAGAATCTAACACATCGAGAGGAAAAGGGGACACTCCTGCATCTCTCGACTCACCCTCTCAACCCTTGATAAATGCTTGAGTAGACATATTTTTATATATGTTTTACATGCATTGATCATCATTTTTACTATGGTTTATGTCTCATATTGTGTATTTGGTGTTCTTTTTATGCATATAGGTTGTGAATGCCTTGAAGAGTAAAAAGGGAAGCAAAGATGGGCTATAAAAGACATAATGTTGGGGAGTTCTTGTTCAATTCAAAGACCAAGACACGAGAGGAGTTTATAAGCGTGGAGATGTGTGACATCTTCCAAGAAAGATTCAAGTCGATTCACTAGTTGGAAGGGCACAAAGGCGACCACATCTTCATGTTTCTTCTTTTTGTGAAGATTGCAAGACCTCTCAAAGATACATCGATGAAGAAAAAGTTTTATAACCTACCACATGGAGCGTGTGCCCGACATTGGCCTCAGAAGGCGATTGGACGCGTTTTGCGAAAACTACTTGTAGTGATCTTGTATCAAAATTGCTTGTTCAGCGGCGTGAAAATTTTGCTAGCAGCGGCCGGCGTGGAAAAATCACGTGGCGTGAGGGCCGCGTGACGCGATCTGGCCTATGAAAGCAGTTTTGCTATTCTTTCTATCTTTTGTGGCTCTTGAGGGTGAGGCGGCTGGGGTTTGGGCGGAGGTCTTTGCGGCTTTGGGCGCTCGTCACCAACTTTGATCGATTCCTCCTGCATCATAGCATCAAGGAAGCCACAGGGTGAACCTAGCTTGAGTGGGTCTTTCAAGGCGTCGAAGCTCTCCATCAAAGACCATCGGTTCATATATAAGGGGTTTATTTCTATGGTTTTAATGTACTTTTCATTCATTGATGGTGTGTTTTGTGTGTGTTGCTCATGGAGAGCTAAAAACTCTAGAGGGGTATTTTGGCTTGTGAACCCTAGGATTCTCATCTTTTTGTGGATTTGCTTAGTGTTTCTATTTAATCCGAGTTTGATTAAGTTTTAATCTTGTATTTCTCATTGCTTGCGTGTTTAATTAATCCTTGTGGTTGATTGGATTTTGCATGATTTGTTACTTTGATGTGAGAGGTCTCCATTAGAGTTAGAACTTCAAGGTTAAAGAGGGTTGAGAGGGGTGAGTCATGAGATGAGTGGAGTGTCCCCTCTTCCTTCGATTGAGTGTATTCTATCTCCGTTCCTTAAGCTCTATGCAACCATATTTGGTGTGAGGCGTGAGATTGAGAGATTTCTCTGCGGGGACCTTGTAGGGGGTTGGGATCCTTCGCCGGGGAATTAGGGTTGGATCAATCTTTAGGAATCGGATACAACTCTTGGAATCCCTAGAGTGCTTTGCGAGTCATATGTGGTGTGTGGTGTTGAGATTGGCGATTTCTCCACCCGAGGACCTCGTGAGGGACTAGTATCGGTGATCGGGGAGGCCGGATCCGATTATATTTGGATTTCCACGACTTAACACTCATCATAGAAACACTTTTGCTTATTCAGGTGCCTAATACCTGAATCCTAGGGGACATTTGCCCGAATAACCCACATTTTCTTGATTGAGATCTCTCCATCCATTTTACCCTTGCATGTTGTCTCTGTGTTCATTTCTTCGCACATTAGATCACCACATCTTTCCATTTATCATTAGGTTGAAAGCCGAGAGAAGAAGTTAGTACTAGTAGCCACATTCCTGTGGATTGCGACTACCCACTCACCGGAGTAATTGTGCTTCGACACCCGTGCACTTGCGGTTTCGCGCATATTCGGACACGTGTCAAGTTTTTGGCACCCGTTGCTTGAGGGAGCGAGGATATTAGGGACATGCTAGGACTTTGTTGCTCATAGCCACTTATCTTTTCTTTATTTTTGCTCTATTCCATACTTTTCTTTTTCTTCCATCATTCTCATCGATTTTTATTTTGTTTTTATCTATTTCACTCTATCTTCTTCACTGTTCTATTTTGTTTTATTTTGTCTTGTTTACTTTTCTTGCATGGAACTTGATGATGATTAATCCGAGTTGTAGATTTATATTTTCAGGTTGATGCTCTCACTAGAAAAATTGATCAATTTATCAATGTTCATCAACAACACAATCCATATCGCATCAACTATCATCAAATCAAAGGGAGCTATCCAAACCTCTTGTGGGATATTGATGGACAACAATGGGAAAGCACCTCAACAAGAACTTCAATGGGATGAGAAAGTTGAGAAGATGTACTTGGTTGGAAAAGAGTGTTCACGAAGTTTATTGAAGCAACGATGCTCGTTTCAAAATATTGAGGCCACATTAAGTTGTCACGATGTCTCCATCAAAAACATTGAGCATCGAGTTAGGAGAGATCTTGGACATGCTTGCTAAGGAAAAGAGAAGAATTTGAACAAGCAAGGCAAGTGTCTTCGGGACATGATGAGGCCATGAACAACATGGAAGAAATTGGGCAAATTGAGTACATTTTGGCAGAAAAGGAAAAACAAGAAATTGAATATCATTTTTGAGATTTTTGGATTGTGTGATATGAAGATTGTGCTTGTAGGCGAGAAATTTTTCAAGAGTTTGCTGAGTGTCATGTTCCTCTCGAGTTGAAAATACACAAGAAGAAGCAAACCGCAAGTTAATGGAACAAGCATTTTCTCTTTGGGATTGAACAACTCTTACAATGCAAGAAAAGAGACTTTGGGAAGGGAAGAAGATGTGGGTAGGAGAGATTGAGTATCCAATGACCCACCTATGCTAATCTTGGACAAGTCAACCCAAATTGTTTCCTTGGAGGCCAAAAGAGTGAGATGGTTTGGACTCTCCAGACAAATACTTCATCCCGACAGAGTTGACGTCTTGGTTTCAAAGGAAGTAGCTATGCAATGTCTAGTCGGGAGGAACACACTCTTTTTCAAGCCTCCATAGAGTGCAAGAAGAGTGCGTCAAGCTTAGTGATGATGAAAACAAGCACTTCTTGGGAGGCAACAAGTTTTAATTGTTTTCTAGCTTAGATATTTTTTCGATAATAAAATCATGAGTGTTATTCGCTTTATTGTATTGGTGTTGAGTTCTTCATGAAGAGATGGTTGCATTTGGTTTACATGCTGTGTGTGTGTGGCATGGTTTAGGATGAGTATTCATGTTTTTAGTTTGGGAGGTGGACTTAATTTCATGTAAATATATCTATTAATGTGTTTTACGCGAGTGCGCAGCCCACACACCCGCAGCGTGCTGAGATGTCCACACGCTGATGTCGGTACCACGCCCCATGTGTGGAGTTTTCACACCCCATGTGGGGTTAATTAATGAAAGAGGACCACTATTCACAATTTCCATTCACACATCCCTTCATCTTTCTCACACACCCACACTCCCAAACATTTTTCCTTGGTCATTAAAAAGTTTAGAAGGGTTTTGCCGGCCATTTTAGTCATACTTTATTCTTCAATTCACGCGATCTGGCGCGCTCGTTTTCTAACCTTCTCCACATGCCTCCATTTTCAAACTTTATGTATGTGGATATCTTGGTTCTTATGCATTGTTCTTCTTGTGGAAATCCACCTTATGTATGCTTGAGAATGCTTTATATAAGAGTTTTGGAGCGCCGTTACGATTGCGGGTCGGTATGGCATTTTTGGCCATGCCTTACGACTCTCCCTTGCGGTCGTGTGGGATGCCCGCGACCACGCGCGCTGAAATTGTTAATGCCCAGGATACCCACGGGCGATGATGATGGTGCATCAGTTGTTGAGATTGACGATTTCTCCACGAGGGACCTCGTAGGGGACTAGTATCGGTGATCGGGGCGGATGGATTATATTTAGTTTCTAACTTAACACTCAGCAACAATACA
>NC_052490.1:11165321-11211974 GCF_009730915.1 Dioscorea cayenensis subsp. rotundata
GTTTTTGATTAAAAAAATATGAGACATTCCAAAAATTCGGAATGCCTCCTATTTTTTCTTTTCCGAATGCCTCTTATTTATAAGTTTTTTTATAGTAATCTCTCCTATTTTCCATTCCGAAATAATCTGAATGTTTTCTTAATGTCTCCTATTAATCAGTAATGTTATGTTTATGTTTTCTTTTCGGAATGTCTACTATTTTTGAATCAAAAAACTAATCCCAATAAGAGCCATTCCTATTTTAGAATTAAAACACTAATACTATACATTGTTTTTTGAAATGTCCACTATTTTTTGGTTTAAAATAAAAAAGGAAAATAGGAAAAAAAATTTTATTCAAATATAGTAGGTATTCGAAAAGAAAATATAGGACTAGGGTTTTGATTGAAAAATAGGAATGGCTCTTATTAGGATTAGTTTTTTTATTCAAAAATAGTAAACATTCCGAAAAAAAACATAACATTACTGATTAATAGGAGACATTAAGAAAACATCAGATTATTTCGGAATGGAAAATAGGAGAGATTACTTAGGATTAGGGTATTGATTAAAAAACTGATAAATAGGAGACATTAAGAAAAGAAATCATAGGATTCGGGTTATGTTTACAAAATAAGGGATATTCTGAAAAGAAAAACATAGGATTAGAATTTTGATTCAAATATAGTAGCTATTCCAATAAGAAAACAAAGGATTAGGGTTTTGGTTGAAAATAGCAGATATTTCAAAAAGAAACATAGCATTAGAGTTTTGATTGAAAAATAGGAGATAGTACTATAAGAAAACTTAGGATTAGGGTTTGGGTTCAAAACCAAGATTTAATGTGCATTTCCAAAAGAAAACATAGGATTAGGGTTTTGATTAAAAAATTACAGACATTTTCATAATAAAATATAAGATTAGTGTTTTGATTAAAAAATATGAGACATTCGGAAAAGAAAATATAGAATTAGTGTTTTAATTAGAAAATAGGAGACATTACCAAAGGAAAAAAAGGATTAGGGTATTCATTCAAAAATAACAGACGTTATCAACAGAAAACATTGGATTTAGGCTTTGAAAGATAGGATTAGGGGTTTGATTAATAAAATGAGACATTTCGAAAAAAAAACAAAGGATTTGGGTTTCGATTGAAGGGTTGGATTAGTAATGTTTTCTTTTGGAAATGTCTCTTTTTTCAAAAATATGAGAAATTTGAAATTTTTCATAATGTCTCATTTTTTCAATAACATTTCCAAAACAGAACTTCGGATTAGGGTTTTGATTGAAAAATTGTCAACATTCCCAAAACAAAATATAGATCAGGGTTTTGATTGTCAAACAGGATACATTTTGGAAAGAAACGATAGGATTAATATTCTCAATAAAAAAAGGACACATTCTGATTAGGGTTTTGATTCAAAAATAGCAGAAATTCCACAACAAAAGATAGAGGACATAGGAAAAGAAATGAAGACATAGGATTAGGGTTTTGATTAAAAAAATAGGATTTGCAAAAGAAAACATAGGATTCGGGTTTTGATTCAAAACTGAAAACATAAGATTAGCGTTTTGATTGAAAAATATGGGATATTATGGAACACAAAAACATATTATTATTGTTTTGATTAATAAATAGGAGACATTCAGAAAAAGAAAAACAAAGGATTAGGATTTTTCATTAAAAAAATAGGAGCTATTGCACACCTTAGAATTAGTGTTTTCAATATATATTACATTTTGAAAAAGAAAAATATTGAATTAGGGTTTTTGATTCAAAAATAGCAAACATTTGCAAAGAAAAACATCATATTAGAGCTTTGATTAATAAATAGGAGACATTTCAAAAAGAAACAAAGGATAAGGGCATTGATTAAAACCCAAAAAATAGGGGCATTTCAAAAAGAAAACATAGGATTATGGTTTTGATTGAAAAATACAAGATATTCCCAAAAGAAAATGTAAGATTAGGGTTTTGATTAAAAAAAAGAGCCATTTGAAAAATAAAGGATAGGATTAATGTTTTGATTGAAAAATATGATACAATACGAAAAAAACAATAGGATTATTGTTTTGATTGAAAAGTAGGAGACATTCCCAAATGAAAACATAAGATTTGAGTGTTTTTTTGAAAAATAGGAGACTTTACTAATAGGGCAAAAGGATTAGGGTTTTGATTTTAAAAAATGGGAGCCATGTCAAACTATCATTCGAATTTCTACTATTTTGCAAACAAAAACAAAGGATCGTGGTTTTTCAATCCTATGTTCTCTGAGTAAAAAATGTGTTTTTGGAGTGCTAAAAAGAAAAACATAGGATTATGGTTTTTGATTCAAGTATTGTAGGCATTTTGAAAAAGAAAATATAGGATTATGGTATTGATTTAAAAATAGGGACATTACTATAAGAAAAACAAAAATATTTGGGTTTTTGATTAAAAATAGTAGATATTCCTAAAAATGAGAAACTCTACTAAAAATATGCTTTTGGAATGTCTCATTTATTTAATTAAAAAAATAGCGGAGACACTACGTAATAAAAACATAGAATTTGGGCTTTTGATTAAAAATAATACACACTAAAAACATAGGATTAGGGTTTTGATTGAAAAATAGGGGGCATTCAAAAAAGGAAACATAGAAATAGGGTTTTGATTGAAAGATAGGAGACATTCCGAAAATAAAATATAAGATTACGGTTTTGATTGAAAAATAGGGAGCATTCCAAAAAGCAAACATAGGATTAAGGTTTTGATTGAAAAATATGAGACATTTCTGTACTGGGAGCCACAACAATTATAAAAATGTCCTAATATCAGAATGAATACTATATTTGACTCAAAACCACAATCCTATGTTTTCTTTTTAAATTATCTTCTATACATCTATCTTAAGCCAAATCCTATATTTCAAAAGCCGAATCCTATGTTTTCATTTCAGAATGTGTCCTACTTTCAATTTTGAATCAAAACCCTAATCCTTTGATTTCTTTTTGGAATGTCTTATTTTTTTAATGAAAACCCTAATCCTATCTTTTGTTTTAGTAATGTCTGCTAGTTTTTAATCAAATCCCTAATCGTATGTTTCCTATTGAAATGTCTCATTTTTCAATCAAACCCCTATTCCTATGTTTTATTTTCTGAATGGTATCTATTTTTCAATCAAAACCATAATCCTATGTTTTTTTTCATAATGTCTCCTATCTTTCAATCAAAACCCAATTATTTTCTTTCAAAATCCGAATCCAATGTTTTTCAATCAAAACCATAATCCTATGTTTTTTTTCATAATGTCTCCTATCTTTCAATCAAAACCCAATTATTTTCTTTCAAAATCCGAATCCAATGTCTTCTTTTGGTAATGCCCCGTATTTGTGAATCAAAACACTAATGCTATGTTTTCTTTTTGAAATCCCTCTTACTCATAAATAGGACGCATTACAAGAAAGAAAACATAGGATTATTGGCACGTCTGTATATGCGTGTAAACCGCAAGTGCACGGGTGTTAAAGTAATAATCCCAGATGAGTGGGTATCGTATCCATAGATAGTAGAGAATAAAGACACTTACGTTGTTTTTTAACTAATGTGGAAGATGAATATTGATAAGTGTGAAAAAATATGAAATAACAAAAATAAAAGCAACAAGATAGAAAGCACAAGTAAAGGAGAAGTTAAGGCAATCGATAAGGATGGGGTACCCGGATATTGATCCGCCTAGGACAATCGTTTCAAGTGCAAGAACCCTCTATTATACTTCTTAATTGATACAACAATGAGTGGTGGAAATCCTTAATTACATGATCCCAAATCTAAGGTCAACCATCCCTAACTCTATACATGTCCCGGAGGAGAGATTGAATAACCTCTCAACCTCGCACTCGCATAGAATTGCAATGAGTTCTATGGATTCCAAGTGATAGACCCTATTCCTATGTATAGACCTAACCCTTTGGTCCAGGTCGAAGATCCCTAGCCACAATTAAGCCCTAAGTGCTAAAATCACTTCAGTGCTTCACTCCGTTGCACTCGCAACTAAGCCTCGGCGAAAGGTTATCCCTTAGCCCATTCATTCTACTATGCCCTCAAACAACTCTTGGAATGTGGAGGTAGGATAGATCACTCTGGAGAGGAAACGGGATGCTCCGCTACCTCTCAACTCACCCTATCAACCCTCTGCAATCTAGCTTTGTCTAACTCTCATGGTGTGTCACTCACTCACAAGAGTTATCAACAAGAGTTCATACAATTAAGTCTACAATATTGGAACTCACAAAAAATATCAATTAATTGAAAGCATAATAACGAGATTAAATTTAACGAATACATCTTAGGGTTCACAAATACCCAAGTACCCACTAAGGGTTTAGGTCTCCATGGAGCTAGGTACAATCAATGAAATTAAATGTAAAAACAAAACATCCATAGAAAACACCCTCGTTAGTAATGGCAATGGTCTTATGGAGAGTCCTCTCCTCCTCGCAATGGTCCCTTTATCCGGCCTAGGATACACCTCGCCGGATCGGTGCCGACGAAAGCTCTTCCACTAACCTTCGTCCAAATGGCACGCGATGTCAGAGCCGCAGAACCTCTCCAAAGACCTATCCAATACCTCTCAAAACCCTAGCCGCCGCCCTCTCTCAAGTTGGAAAAAGATGGAGAAAAGAATGACAAAATCGGGGCTAAAATCAACTTTTAAAAGGCTGGAATCGGGAATCTACACACCCATATGGGCGCCCCTGTGGATTTTTCACACTGCTGTGTGGAATTTCCACACGCCCACGTGGAATCTCAATTTTCCTGTTTTCTCGGCCGACTGTAAACAGTCCTGCTGCGGTATTTTTGCTACATTGTTTCTACAATGCCCTACTATAGTACAGGCCTGAAATACTCCCGAATCCATACTTTTATTGAGGTAACGCAAACGGACACACATTTACGTAGTGGATCACGTTGCCTCTTTAATAACGGACATACTGGTGGATATCTTGTTCTATATGCACATTTACGTCGTGGATCGCGTTTGAACCTTAGTAAGATTTCCTCCAAATTAGTGCATTATGACCCACATTGGCTTCTTTCTCTCATAATCGACCTCACAACCCTACCTGCATGAAAGTAATATAAATACACTCATATTAACGTTAATACTTGAGAAAATTAATGCTCAACACAAGGAAAGAACACTTCGTATTCTTATCGCACAAGAACTTATCAAACTCCTCCACACTTAAGCTTTTTCTTGTCTTCAAGCAAAGATTAAAACATTATATGCATAGATGAAGAAAACATTGGAAGTGCTTGGCCTTAGGTTCACCAAAGCATACAAAGAAAGCATTCAACAAGTAAGAAAAATTTTAACACTAAATATGAAAAATCAATGCTCTAATTAAAAACTTGAATCAAAAAGGACAACAAACCCGAAATCGTTTAAGTGCGTGAGCTCACTCAAAACAACCCACATTATACTCCTCAAAGTTCTAAGCACAAGGGACTTATTGATCTGCACAAAGTAACAAAAACATTTCAAAGGTGGTAGTAGCTTCACACATTCTCCTTTCCAAAGCGGCCGCTAAGGCGGCTTTCACATTTTTGAGGTGGTAGCTTTTTCTACCGGAGTGGTAGCTTTCACCCATCCTTTGGGATATCTCTTTCTCTCATTAGGGCATAACTAGTATCTGACTTATGAGAGTAGTTTTATACTTCATAGGTGGTAGCTCTTTCCACCCAACAAACACAAATAAGAAATAAAACTATTTTGATCCTTTTCCTTTTGAATTAATGGAAGAAACAACTATACTTAGTCCCTTTAAAATCAAACTTTTGTTTCCAAATGGGTTTCTAGAGTGAGAAGTACAACAAGTGTTAATCGGCCAAAAATTCCTAGAAATTCAAGCAAAAAGTAGAGCATGAGGATATTCAATGTTAAAAATTCTCCTAAACTCACGAATACAATCATTGCAACTATGGTGAACCACCATTGCCAAAGTGAGTATGTATATCAATCAAAACTAATATAAAAGATGTGCACACTATGAAACCCCCTACATTGTCCCCAATGTACTCATGTAAGCTCACTCATAATGCATATCAATTAAATTCAAATGTGGGATAAGCAATCAAAAAAATACTCCCTTGACTCCTAGTATTGTATTTGATGGAGCTAAGTCCTTGGGAGAGTTGTTCCAACGGGTTGTGAAGCTCATACAGCCAACTGCCGAAACACCTTTGTCGTGCCCATGACAAAGTTCTCAATTCCCATGATGACAAGACCATTTGCACGGATACACGAGGGGGTTCAGTGAAGCTAAATAAAAATAAAACAACTCGAGTATATAAAAGATGAAGCAATGAATAGAACTCGAGATAGCAAAATAAAATATAAACACTAAAGGGGAGTCCTTTCTGAGAATACAAGTCCAAAGTATAAGTATAAAATTAAAACAAAAGAAAAAAAACAAATAAAGTGTCGGTGTCATGCTCTGGCTCCTTCGTTGCTGCTGGTGCTGGTGATGAAGTAAATGGTGGGTCAACCGATGCTGGAATAGGGAATGGAGGGGCTGGACATGGTGGGGAAGTTCTCGGCTGCAGGACAAATGACGAGGCGACGTCTTACTCTAAAATCCGCTACAACATATCAAAACGTGCCATGAACTCTGTATGTTGTGTGGTCTGCGTAGCCCTAATCTCAGCAATCTTTGCTCGGGCCTCAGTGACCTCTGTCCGTATCACTCCCACAGCACTCTCGAGCTTCTCAAAATGATCATGGGCTCGATATGGTGAAAACATGCGTACTGGGGTGGATCCTCAGCCATATGAGGTGTCTCGGACTTCATCGGTGCTGGCTGAGGTACGAGGGTAGGCTCTGAAGCCTCGGCATCATCACCCTCCTCCTCGGTTATCTCCGAAACCGGTAGCACTAGACCATGAACCCCCGTCTGAACCCTGTGAACCATGTCCATCAATCTCATCGTCTCCTGGCTCAGGGGTACAGGTATACTCGTTTTCTCGGCACCGCGAACCGTACCCAAGAGACCCATACGTAGAGCTAATCTCATAATATATGGACCCGAGAAGATCGCTCCCAATCTGGCATACTGGCCCTGATGTCGAATGTACTCAGTGACGATGTGCCCTAGATGGATTGGTATGCGTTGTATCAGCGAATACAAGTATAGAAGCTCCTGCCAGCTCAGAACGCCAGTGCTATCACCATGGCCATTCACCGACCTACTTATGATGGCATGTAAATATCTGTACGCAGGTCGGGAAAGGCACATGGCCTTGGACAACCCTGGCTCATACTGGCCCTGACCACACAACGCTCTGTAAGCTCTCTGCGGGGTCAAAGCTCCAGGATAATTAGTCAGTGCCTGATAATACTCATCAGTATCAATGAATGCCTCCTCATATAAGCCAACCCAGACTGAAAACTGCATGATACTCATACTCTGGTAATATCTAAGTGCTCTGAACTAAACGGCGTCGAGGCAGTCATTAGAGGGCCGAGAAGACGATTGTACCTACCTCCTGGGTATAGAGACGATGAGATAGATGGGTATGTTACACAGGTATCGACTAGGAGTGTATGTACTGAATACACTTACCCCAGAGATAGCCGAGGGAGGAGGTGATGTTGCAGAGGGTTCCCAGCCGGCGTAAGAGCTCCAGCCTGAGCAAATAGAGACAGAGAAACCCCCTGCTGCATAGGAGCCATCTACAGTGTGCATGTTTTCTACGTCTCGAGCCGATGATCATTATGAGAGGCTCGAGAGTATTATAGTGGTGCTTCGGACTTAGATTGCTGAGGTTCGCGCTATACAGGCCACGAACCACAAGGAGGTCATGACGCGTCTCAACATTTTACAATAGATTCTTGAGGGAGAAGCGACATCCCCATTTGTCATGCGACCTAGGACTCCTCATGCATTCCCAGCACCAGTTGATCCACCAGCACTGACTACTTCACCAACAGTAGTAGCGGAGCCCGAGTACGACACTGATGCTTGATGCGTCTTAACTTTTCTTTGTTCTTATTTTTGTATTTTATTTTCCGTATAGTATTTTGGACTTGTACTACTCAAAAAGGATCTTTCTTGTGAGTTTATCTTTTCTTTTCATTATCTCGAGTTGTATTTCATTGCTTTATCTTTATATACTCTTGTTCGATTCTATTTTTGTTGAGCTTTACTGAATCCCCATTGTGTATACGTGTAGATGGTCTTGTGAGTATGGAATTTTAGGACTAGCCATAGACATGGTCAATGTGACTTTCACATGGCCGTGTGTGCTCCAGAACCCATTGGAACTCAGCTCTCAAGGAATATAGGTCCATCCAATGTACTATTAGGAGTTCAGGGGAGTATTATTTCAGTTGTCCACCTTCACATATAATCTTGAATGTTATACTCTTTATTGTGCTTGCAAAATTTATTTCTTTATGTGAGAACAGATTGTTTACTTGGTAGCTTTGTTAGAATTGAAACATTAACTGGGATCGATCTTGGATGTATTGTCGTAAGGATGGGTCATCATTTATCAAAGATGAATTTGTTAAGGGAGTTGATGAATTTATTTCCTTTTCATATTCTCAAACTGCTATTGTAAGTGGGAATTCTATAAAGTGCCCTTGTTATTGTTGTGAAAATAGCATGTTTCAAATTGTCGACATTGTCCGTAAACACCTCCACTATAATGGTTTTATGATTGGCTATACAACTTGAACTTCTCATGGAGAGTATGAAATTGGACAATCCTCTATATATGGACATGAACATATTCACCCAATGACTCAAATAGAAGCCCAAAATCAATATGCTCAAATGATAATAGATTTCATTTCCCAACTTTTAATGTTCCTCCTTATCAAGATACAGGCTCAAGTTTCATGGAAGAAAAAAACCAAACCACAAAGGCGGGGCAGATTCTGCTCTTTATTGAATGATGTAGACAAACCCTTATATGAAGTTTATGCCAAGTACTCAAAGTTATCAGCTTTATCACAACTACTAAATTTAAAAATCTAATTTTTTTAACATGAGTGAAGCATGTTTTTGATAGTCTTATGGTGATGATTAAGAATATGCAACCACAAGATGAATGCTTGCCTAATAACTTCTATTGAACAAAAGAAGAAGATAAAAAAAGTCTAGGTATGGGCTATGAGAAGATAGATGTTTGTCAAAACAATTGCATGTTGTTTTACAAAGAGGCTGCTAAACTTGACCATTAAGCTATGTGTGGGCATCCACAGTATAAGATTAGACAATTGGGGAAATCAAAAAAGGTGGAAAAAAGAAAATTCCTTGCAAGATTTTATGCTTTTTGCCACTTATACCGAGACTTCAGAGGCTTTACATGTCCTCAAAAGACTCTTGAAAAACATGATATGGCATGTGACTAATAAAAGCATTGATGGAGTTCTTAGGTATCCAATTGATGGGGAGGCATGGTAGCATTTTAATCAAATGTACATATCTTTTGCACAAGAATCCCACAATGTGAGACTTGGGTTATGTGCAGATGGTTTTAGTCCTTTTGGACCTACAGCAAAACCATATTCTATTTGGCCGGTAATGCTTATTGTTTACAATTTGCCACCTTGGATGTGCATGATTCGATCATATATATTTCTTAATATGGTTATTCCAGGGAAAAAAATAAGTCCGAGGATAAAAACATTGATGTGTTCTTGCGGACTTTGATAGATGAATTGAAATAATTATGGAATAATGGTATCCTAATGTATGATGCTTTTAAGAAACAAAATTTCACAATGAGAGCATCATTGTAATGGACAATTAATGATTTCCCGGCTTATGGCATGTTGTCTGGTTGGAGTACTCACAGAAATTTATCATGCCCCTTTTTGAATGGGCCATATTAAGTCCTCGAGGTTGGTTTCATGGGAGGAAGCCATGCTTTTTTTCTTGACATTGCCAATTTTTACGAAAAAGATCATCCTTTTTAGGAGGCAAAAAAATATAACTTTTTCTAAAAGAGTTGAGCATGACTATCCAATTCCTCGATTATTAGGTGAAGAAATATTGACACGATCGAAATTATTTTTCGGATATTACATGGGGTACTAAATGCAATGAAGAGAAGCTTATGGGGTTTAGAGAAAGTTATAATTGGGTGAGGAAAAAGAATATTTTGCGAGTTACCTTACTAGCACACAAATCTTATACACCATAATTTAGATGTGATACATATTGAAAGAAATGTCTTTGAGAATGTGTTCAATATGATAATGGATATAAAGGGACAAAACAAAAGACAACATAAAAGCTCATAAGGACTTGCCGATGTATTGCACTAGCAAAAGAATTAAAATTGGTAGAAACTAATGGTCGTGCTTTACATCCCACAAGCCTCGTACACTTTGAGCAAAGAAGATAGGAAATGTGTTTGCACATGGGTGAAAGCAGATTAAAAACTTCCTGATGGTTTTTGTATCAAATATATCTCGATGTGTTAATGAAGATGAATGCATGTTTTATGGGTTGAGAAAGTCATGACTATCATGTCTTAATGCAATGTTTGCTACCAATTGTCATACGTGATATGGTGACCAACTTTGTATATGATGCAATCACTGAATTGTCACATTTAGGACAGGTGCAATATCGTTGGATTTAGCCGTTTGAAAGTTAGTATTCCGTTGCATTTTCTATTCTAATATTTTACATTTTAACCTAAACTTTATAGTTCCTTAATTTTTATGATGTTTAAGTTTTTTTGCCTCATTTAAAGAAAAAAATGTGAAAAAAATCAAGCATGTGTGGAAAGATCTATATGCGAGGCATATATCATACGAGAAATTTCATCATTTTGTTTGATGTATTTTGAATCTACTGTGGAAACAAGATTAAATAATGCACCTCACAATGACGATGGTGGAGATGCGAGAATGTGTAGGGGACGACTTTTCAATTTTCTCTCATCCTGGTCAACCTTTGAAGCCAATGAATAAGGCTAGATATTTCTAGAAGACAAAAGAACATTATCTTTGTAGAGCTATATGTACTTATGAATTGTAAGGAGATATATCCATATGTGGAGTAAGTATTGTTTTTGTAACTACTATTTATGGAGCAAAAATACAAATTTAAACTTAATCAATATCACTAACTTTATTTTTCTTACATATAGGATGTTCGATGAAATGACAAAAAAAGAATGTGTGAATATATCGACAAGGAACTAGAGAAATTACAAGATACAAGTTTTTCCAAAAATGGTTTTAGACAATTTGTAAGTTTTGTTTAAAAATATAGTTGTATTACTAGTGAATGCGTATATTTGTGACACAATATTGATCTATGTCTTACACTTTTGGGTGGCTAAACATAAAGATGAAATAGATCCTCGCGTTGTCGAAATGTCGTATGGTCATGGACGAATTGCTCAATGTTACAAAGGTTGTTTTATAAATGGTTTCAAGTTCCACACCGAAGACTATGGGAATAATCACAATACAAAAAATAATGGAGTTTGCATGAAAGGAAGTTCTTACAATGATCATGAGAGAGATTTTTATGGTGTCTTGGAGGATATTATACAATTAGAGTATTTTGGTGTTGTAAACAAAATTATACTTTTAAATGTCATTGGTTTGATATAAAAAAGGGGTTAAGGTTGATCCTCGTCATGGTCTTGTTGAAAGTAAACACAAATAAGCAATTCTTAGCAATGAACCATTTGTTTTAGCTGATCAAGCTCACCAAGTTTGTTATATTCCCTATCCCTCTAGTAAGAGAGATCGCCGTGATTGGTGGGTCATTTTCAAAACAAAGGCAAGGAGTACATTTCATGTTTCTACAAGGAAGACTCATGAAGAAAGTACAGCTGATTTAGTTGATGACATTTATCAAGAATATGAACTATGCATTTCTACATATGTTACTCCTTTAGAGGAGCTTGAAAACCCAATTGTCCTTGCTAATGGTATATTTGAGGAGATAAATTCATTTGTTGAAGAACAACAACAAGTTGAAGATGAAGTTAATGAAGATGATGATGAAGATGAAGATGAAAATGGTGATGAAGATAGGGACGATAAAAACAATGTGGACGATGGAGATGATGGAGATGAATATGAAGATGATGAAGAAAATGATTTTCATTACTCCGATGATAATTAAGAGCTTTTTAATATAGTACTTGTCAAGGACATATTTTTTTCTATCTAGACTCATCTATGGTCATTTATATAATTTACTTATTTTTTTCATGAAAAAAATTGTTAATCTCTCCATTTATTTGATGAACAAAAATTTATCATGCCTATGAAAGGTTTTTTTGGTTCATTTTAAGTTTTTTTCACTAATGTACTCACTCAATATATGTTTTGCAATTTGTATAACGTAGTCACTAGCTTATAGGCTAAATGTATGTATTTTTTTGTTGTTCATGAAATATTGTTTAATTTTTGGTGTGTATGTTTTTGGTTATTATGATAATCACTAATGTATGCATTTTTTTGTTGTTCATGAATATTGTTTAGTTTTTTTGTGTATGTTTTTGGTTATTATGGTGAGACACTAATGTATCATCAATATGAATATTGTTTAATTTTTTTGTATTAATATGTAGCTAAAGATTTTTCAATTATAATTGGTCTTAACAATTAATGTTTTTTTTCAATAGTGCTAAAATGGTTAGACCAAAAGATTACAAGACAAAAAATAAAGGTAAAGGTCCAGTAATTGAAACAAGCAACAATGATTTATGAGTGCATTTCATATCATATTCACTGACCCTCTTTCCATTCATTTATTTGTTTCATGTGCATAAACCAGGGGTTCAAAGTGAATTGGAGTGAATTCAGGGAGTAACTGAGCAGAAGAATCAAGTTTCTGCTAAGTTTCATAACAAACACAGGTATCTCGCAACCATGTGTTGTCCCCCTTAATACCCCAGCTTGGAGATGAACAAGTAAGTATTCAAGTATGATCATGCCCTCAGACCAGACACGGTCTCTGCATGACCATGCACGTTCTTTTGAAAATCTCAGCCTGAAGATAGTTTCTTCTAAACAAGGGTAGCAAGATCTGGAAGCTCTTTGCATGACCATGCACAGGAAGGACACGGGCATGACACTATCCTATCTCCCCCACCTGAATATTCCAGGCCTATTTCACTCAGAATCCTCATCGACGACACGGTCATCGCACGACCATGCTTCACCATGCTATCTTTGTTCCGGGATTCTTTTCTCCACCGGGAGGACTAGGATGAGATCAAAGATCAGGCTTCACCATGCCATCTAGGGAGATCAAAGGCGAGTTGGAGGCATAGGAAAAGTGGGGTTAGTACCAAGGAAGATCACTTTGCTTAGGAAGGGGAGAATCATGTCTTCTTTTTCTAGATTTTCAATTGTTTCTTCCTTGTTGTACTCATCCATGAGGCGCTAATCATCCACAATGCCCCGGGGTGTTCAATTACAATGTTTTGTATGCTTTGACTTATTTTTTTTTATGTCTACAGAGTTCTTTGGATCCTAGTGTTAAATCTTGTCTTATATAGCTTGAAGTGTTTGATTTGCACAAATGCTTTAGTAAAATTTGGTGTATGGATGACCATAGTTGTGATTGCTTAATGTGATTACAAAACTCTACGTATTTGAAATGCATAGTTACCCTAGAAAATCTAGGTTTATTTGAGAACCATAGATGCAACCATGCTTTAAAGCACACACTGGAACCTCAGGATGTACCTGGTAGACATTAGAAATAATTCAGCATACTATAACTTGTAGGGATCACATCTCTCTTATTGTCGAATACTCAACCCTAGTCTACCTGTTCCTTCCCTCTATTCTTTTTAGTTTTTGTTATGTTCTTGTTTAAAACCAACCCAATCTTTGTTTAACTAGAGATCAAAGAAAAACCGAGTACTTTGAGTTTTAGTCACTGTAGTTCAACAACCATATCCCTCGCAGAGTACTAGTTTACTGCTTGCTTGCAATCCCTACACTTGTGGAGAGCACATTAAGTTTTTGGCACCATTACTGGGGATTGGCAACTTTTAGGAAATTTTGGAATCTAGTTATCTTGTTTGTTCATATCACTCTTTTCTTGTGAACATATGTCTTCCCCCTTTGTTCTTAATCATTCTTGTTGGTTTTGTTTTTAGGTTAATCATTTTATTCTCTCGAGCTTACTTTGACCTGTCTTTTTCATGTAGCCACCTTTGTCCTCATGGAAGAATTATTAACCACCTTGAGAAACTACCCTTGTTCACTCAATTGTCAAGAGGGGGAGGCTAATGGCACGATGATTAGCATACCTTGGCAAGGTTGATATCAAATTTCCATGACCATATGGTCCAATGGAATTAGTTGGTCTGTATAGAAATAAGTTCCTAGCAAGATGATCAAGAATAGGAGGTAGAAGTCAACCACGCAATGTCCATTTCAATTGATCTTAGGAAAAGTCCTCAAGATAAAGAAGAAACTCAGTATTCTAATTTCGGAGATGAGGAACTCAGCCGCTTGGCAAATCAAGTGAGAGATTACCTGGATGTAGATATTGGAGATAAATGGAGGAATATTATCAAGGACATTTCCAAATTAGAGTTGACCCCTATTCTTAAGATTGAGCTTAATGAGTTACCTGCACACTTGGAGTATGCCTTCTTAGGGAAAACTTCTCAGCTACCTGTTATCATTTCTTTCACTCTTGAGGCTCACCAAAAAGACAAATTGGTTGAGATGCTGTAAAAGCATAAGGCAGCCATCACCTGGAGTATCTTTGACATCAAATGGATTAATCCATCTTTTTGCACACATTAAATCCTGATGGAGGATAACATCAAACCCAAGGTTCAACCTCAGAGGAGATTGAACCCGAACATAATCGAGGTAGTAATGAAGGAAGTAAAGAAACTTCTAGATGTTGGGATATTTATCTAATTTCAGACAGTCCATGGGTAAGTCAAGTAGAAGTGGTGCCTAAAAACGGGGATGACAGTGGTTTCAAATGAGCACAATGAATTGATCCCTACATGTATAGTGACTGGGTGGTGAGCCTGCATTGATTACCAGAAGCTAAATGATGCAACTTGCAAAGATCATTTTCCTTTACCGTTTATCAATCAAATGTTGGAATGGTTGGCACGTCACAGTTATAACTGTTTTCTGGATGGAATGTCTGGGTATATGCAAATTCCCATGGCACCTTCGTTTACAATTGTAACTTGCCCTTATGGTACCTTCGTTTACAGAAGAATGCTATTTGGCTTATGAAATGCCCCAGCAACTTTTTAGAGATGTATGATGTCAATTTTTGATAAGTTTATTAAAGACTTTACGGAAGTTTTCATGGATGACTTCTCGGTGTTCTGAGATTCTTTTGAAGGATGTTTGAAAAATCTTGAGTGAGTCCTTAAAAGGTGTGAAGAGACAAATCTAGTGCTGAATTGGGAGAAATATCATTTCATGGTAAAATAAGGATTTGTGCTTGGACACAAAATTTCAGGTGAGGGAATTGATGTAGACATGGCCAAGCTCGACACAATTAATAAACTTCCCCCACCTAAGTTCGCAAAAGATGTTTGTAGCTTCCTTGGTCATGTGGGCTTCTATCAAAGGTTTATTCAAGACTTCTAAATATTTTCTAAGCCTGTGATGAAACTCTTGGAAAAGGACACACCATTTGTGTTTAACTAGAAATGCCTCACTGCTTTCCAAACTCTAAAGGAAAAGTTAGTCAGAGCACCGATTATGAAGGTTCCGGAGTGGGATTGTTCCTTCGAACTCATGTGTGATGCAAGTGATTGGGCAGTTGGGGTGGTTCTAGGTCAAAGACACAACAAACAATTCCATCCAATTTACTATGATTGTAAAACTTTAATGCCAGCTCAGGGGAACTACACTACTACTGAAAAGGAATTGTTGGCTTTCATCAACGCTTTCAATAACTTTAGGTCCTACCTAGTGTTTTCCAAGGTCATAGTGTATACAGATCATGTAGCAACATGATACCATCTTGCCAAGACTGATACGAAACCTCATTTGATTATATGGATACTCCTCTTACAAGAATTTGATGTGGAGATTTGGGACAAGAAAGGGTTAGAGAACTTGGTGGCCAACCAGCTATCATACCTGACACATATAGATTGAAACTTTAGCAGTCACCAAAGAATCAATGATGTTTTTCCTGAAGAACATCTCTATTTAGTCCAAAAGAAACCTACTCAAAATAACAAACACCCTTGGTTTGCTGATATTCCCAACAACTTGGTGGGGTGAATTATTCCATCATAATTCTCGTACCAACAACAAAAAAAAATTCCTATCCGATGTCCAATATTATTTTTGGGAGGACCCTTTCTTGTACAAACTGTGTGCTGACCTAGTAGTCGGCCATTGTGTTTCACATGTGGAGGGATGGAAAATCCTGGAACACAGTCATGCAAGAATAGTGGGAGGTTATTACAGTGCAAACCGCATAGCTGAGTAGGTTTTGGAGGCCAGTTTCTTTTGGCTGATACTATTTATGGATGCTCAAAAATTTGTCGGATCATGTGATTAATGCCAGAGGAGTGGGAACCTATCCAAACTTGATGAAATGAAACAAACCCCTATGTAACAGTGTAAACTATTCGATGTGTGGAGGATTGATTTCATGGGACCTTTCCCAAACTCAAATGGAAACAAATATGTGCTAGTAGCGATGTACGATGTGTCTAAAGGGGTAGAGGCAAAGGCCCTTTCTTCAAATGATGCAAGAGTGGTAGTCAAATTCTGAAAAACCTATTCTCCCAGTTCGGTAGCCCTAGAGCAATTATCAATAATCAGGGGACACACTTTTGCAACACTCAGTTCAAAAAGGTAATAAAGATGTATGGTGTCTGATACGTGCTTGTGTGATATTAATGCGAAGCATTCTTTCCTTATGTTGAGCATTACTCTTCTCGGGTTTTTACACTAATATGTGTGTTTTTATGTTACTTTCGTGCAGGTAGGGTTGTGAGGCCGAGTATGAAGGAAAGAAGCCAATGTGGATCATAATGCACCGATTTTGGAGGAAATCTTGCTAAGCTTCAAACGTGAAGACATAGGTCATGTGCGAGATGCTAGAGTGTGTGCCAACCTCGTCGTATTTGAGTTAGCACAACCATTTGGAGGGGCTCAAGGGCAGTCACACTCAAGCATTCCGACTTATGCACATAGAACAAGATCTCCACCAACTTGTCCGTCATTAAAGAAGCAAAGTGATCCACGACGTGAACGTGTGTCTGTTTGCGTTACCCTGATGAAAGCATGGATTCGGGAAGCTATTTATGCCGGATAATGTAGCAGAACACTACAGCAGCACTATTCGCAGACGGCCGAGAAAATAGGAATTCAGAGAATCCACACAGGCGTGTGGAAATTATACACGGCCGTGTTGAAATTCCACATGGGCGTGTGAAAAATCCACAGGCCCGTGTGGTCATCCGATTCCAGCCCTATTCAAAGCTGATTCAGCCCGAATTTCAGCATTCATTTCTCCATCTTTTCCCCAACATGAGAGAGGGTTTTGGCTAGGGTTTTGAGAGATATTGGCTAAATTTTTGGAGAGGTTCTATGGCTCTGACATCGTCATTCCTTAGGAAGAAGGTTGGTAGGGGAGCTTCCATCGAGGCATATCCTATACCGGATGAGGGAATCCTTGGACGACGAGTAGAGGACTTTCCACAAGACCATCGACACGACTATTGAGGGTGTTTCTCTATGGATTCATTGCTTTTACATTCTATTTCTTTGATTGTACTTAGCTCCATGGAGAGCTAAACCCCTAGTGGGTACTTGGGTATTTGTGAACACTACGATGTATTTGTTTCATTGAATCTCTTTATTATGCTTTCAATTAATTGATGTTTATTGTGAGTTCCAACCTTGAATGCTTGATTGTATGAATATTTCCCCTAGAGTGACACTAGGGTTGAGAGTTCTCGTTGGTAACCTTGTGAGTGAGTGACACACCACGAGCATTAGACAAAGCTAGGTTGGAGATGGTTGAGAGGGTGAGTTAAGAGGTACAGGAGCGTCCCCTTTCTCCTACCACGTGATAGATTCTACCTCCGTTCCTTGAGTTCTTTACGGCCATAATAGAGTGAATGGTCTAAGAGATGACCCTCCGCTGGGGCTTAGTTGCGGGTGCAACAGAGTGAAGCGTTGAGATGATCTTAGTATGTAGGGCTTAATTGTGGTTAGGGACCTTCCACCTGGAGCAAAGGGTTAGGTCTATAATTAGGAAGAGATTTATCACTTGGAATCCCTAGAGCTCATTGCAACTTTGTGCGAGTGCGAGGTTGAGAGGTTATCTAATCTCTCCTCCGGGACATGTATAGACTTAGGCATAGTTGACCTTAGATTTTGGACTATATATTTAAGGATTTCCATGACTCACCATTGCATTGATTAGGAAGCATAATAGCGGGTTTTTGCACTTGAAATGATTGTCCTAGGCGGAGCATTATCCGAGTACCCCATCTTTATCGATTGCCTTACCTCACTCTTTACTCGTACTCTCTTACTTGTTGTTTTTACTTTTGAGAATTGAATCATTGTCACACTTATCACTACCGATCTTTCACATAGCTAAGAAGCGGATTATGTGTTTTTATTACCTATTCTCTGTGGATTCGATACCCGCTCATCAGGGATTATTACTTTGATAAACCCGTGTACTTGTAGGATATACGCAAGGGGACCTTATCAAGTTTTTTGCGCCGTTGCCGCGGAATAGGCGTTTAGAGATACTTCGCACTTTGTTTTCTTAGCTATTTCACCATACATTCTATTTCATATCTTCTTATTCTATATCATCGTTCTGATTTCTTTTTCTTTCTTTTTGGTTGTATCTCTAGGTTATGACCTGAGGGAATCCCTCAATATTGATTGAAGGACATCCTGAGCTTGAACGTACACTTACAAGAAAAGGGAAAGAGCCTGTGCAAGAACAGTCTAATTTAGCTGATGTGGAAGTGGAAGGATTTGAAAACATGGCAGAATAGAATGAGCAACAGCAGACATTATCTGATTATGCCAGACCTTCAATGTTGGGGACACAATCGAGCATTGTGCGTCCCCCGATCACAGCTAAGAACTTTGAGCTGAAGCCGGCATTCATTCACATGTTGCAGCAATCCGCACAGTTTAACGGTTTGGCCGATGAGGATCCAAACAATTATATAGAAAGTTTTCTCGAGGTGTGTGATATGCTGAAGATAAACGGAGTGACAGATGATGCCATCAAGTTGAGAGCCTTCCCATTTTCCCTAAAGGGGAGAGCGAAGCAGTGGCTACACTCATTACCTAGAGCATCGATTACCACATGGGAGGAGATAGTAGAAGATTTTCTTGCCCGTTATTTCCCTCCCGGAAAATCAGCAAAGCTTATTAATGATATCTCATCCTTTGTTCAGGTTGAATTGGAGTCTCTATTCGAGACATGGGAAAGGTTCAAGGAACTCCTTAGAAAGTGCCCGCAACACGGATTTCCAGAGTGGATGATTTTTCAGACCTTTTACAATGGTTTGAATCCGTGTACAAGGCAACTCTTGGATGCGGCAGCAGGAGGTACCTTAGGTTGCAAGACCCCAGATGAGGCCCGTTATTTAATTGAAGAAATGGGGCTAAATAACTACCAATGGTATGCTAGGGATAAGAAAAAGGTGTCCGGTCTCCATGAAATAGATGCGGTAACTTCATTGGCGGCTCAAGTGGAAAATTTGAGTAAGAAGTTAGATCTTCTAACTTCAAATAGAGTGGCGGCCATTACTAATTGCACCGGTGGAGGACATGCTCCCTCTGATTGCCCGATCTCTATCGGTGATGTTTCTTCGGTGGAGAATGTTGATTTTGTAGGTAATGGCATGAGACCTCAAGGAAACCCATATAGCAATACCTACAATTCGGGTTGGAAGAATCATCCCAATTTTTCATGGAGCAATCAGGGTCCACAAAAGGCCATGGGGCCACCGGGTTTCCAACAACAACAACAAGCACCTCAGGTGGAAAACAGAGTTTCAGGTTTGGAAACCCAAATGAATGACTTAGAGAAGCACTTGACTAGATTTGTGCAATCTGCAAAGATAAGGTTTGAATCAGTCGAGGCTACACTTCACAATCACACCGCCTCTTTGCATAATCTTGAAAATTAGGTGGAGCAAATTGCGAAGTCTCTTTCTGAAAGGCCACATGGAAGCTTGTCGAGCAATACAGAGACCAACCTTAGAGAGCATGTGAAGGTGATCACTTTCAGAAGTGGTTATGAGGTTGAAGGTAGGCTTCTGAGTTAGAAGCCAAAAGAACATGCACCCGAGGTTATAAAGGTGGAAGAGAGAACAAGCAAAGAGAAAGAGGTGGCACCCCCATCTTTCAAGCCAAGAATCCCTTATCCCTCTAGATTAAAAAATGACCAAGGGGATGAACAGTACAAGAAGTTCCTGAGTTTGTTCAAGCAACTCCACATCAATATTCCTTTTGTTGAGGCATTGGCCCAAATGCCTAAGTATGCGAAGTTCTTGAAAGACTTGTTGACTAACAAGAAGAAGTTGGAGGAAAGTGCTTCAGTGATTTTAGATGCTTCATGCACGGCGGTATTGCAAAAGAACATGCCGAACAAGAAGAAAGACCGGGGAAGCTTCATCATTCCGTGTAATATTGAAAATCTAGGTGAGGAAATGGCATTGGGGGATTCAGGGGCCAGTATCAACGTTATGCCATACAACTTCTTTTTAAAAGCTAGGCTTGGGTGAGCCTAGGCCTACTCGGATGACTTTACAACTAGCGGACCGAACAGTGCAACATCCGAGAGGTAGCATTGAAGACGTGTTTGTCAAGGTGGACAAGTAAATTTTTTCGGTTGACTTTGTATTGCTAGACGTCGACGAGGATGCAGATGTACCTTTGATACTTGGGAGACCGTTCTTGCAGACTTCCAAAGCATTGATTGATATGGACGACAGAGAGCTCACATTGAGAGTTGGAGATGACAAGCTCACATACCGGCTTGCTGAAGCCATTGGGCATTCTATTGATTTCCATGATACTTTATACTTTCCAGACACTACTGGTGAGATTGTTGATGAATATATGCAGGAAATGTTTAATCCGGATCCGTATGAAGGATTGTTCGACGAAGAGGAGCGACATGAAGATGTAATGATGCTTGGATCGATGGAAGAAGTACCATCTACCCCGGGGATCCTAAAGAAGGTGCTCTGGAAGATTAAGAGGGCTAGGAGATGTCACCGGAAACACTCCAAGGCTGTTGGAGACGTCCGTGAATGGAAGGAGTTGGATGAATCATTGCTAGGTGGTCCCAAGCCCGATAATACACCCTCTACTTTCAATAGATTGTGCACATCATGTTTTCAAGTCATGGTTAAGAGGGCAACCTTCATCTATGAACCCCCGTGAGGTAAGACAAGGTACATCAAGCTTAGTGACGTTAAACAAGCACTTCTTGGTAGGCAACCCAAGTGTTTACTATTTTTCTTAGTTGAATAATGTAGTGTTTTGCATAAATAAATTGTTAAGTGTTGCTGTCTTGATTTTTAGATGTTTTTGCTGAGATTTTCTTGTGGGCTTTGAATATTCATTGTGTGTTTTCATGTGGAATTGGTGAATTTATGTCGTTTGAGCTTTATTCCATGTTGTTCACTGGTAAAACTTGCATACTAGGCAGGCTCTGAGTGTGTGAATATGTTCAAAAATTTTCTGCAGAGCCTACAAGTTTTTGTAAGGCATCTAGTGAAGACGCACGGGCGTGTGGAATTTCCGCACGCCCGTGGGTTTGTATTGTGAGCTCATCCAGAGAAGGCACAGGGGCGTGCGGCTGCCCTTGTGAACGACCATGCGACTGTCACACGCCCGTGTGTAATTTTCACACAGGCGTGCAAATTCCTGTAGAGTTGGGCGGATTATCCCGAGAGCACACAGGGGAGTGGACTCGCCCCTGTGGGCGACCTTGTGAACCACACACGGGCGTGGATAATTTCCACACGCCCGTGCGAAATGCTGCAGAGGTGTTCTCTCCATCCTGAGAAAACACAGGGGCGTATGGCTGCCCCTGTGAGTTGGGCATGTGAATGTCCACGCCCGTGATGAATTTCCACACAGGCGTGTCAAATACTTGGCAATTTTCTCGGATGTTCAAGGAAGCCACAGGGGCGTGCTGCTGCCCCTGTAGGTCGGGCGCACGGGCGTGGGTATTTTCCGCACGCCCGTGCGAAAGCAGTTAGAGTCGAAGTAGTGTTTTCCCGAGAGCGCACAGCGGCGTGTGTATGCTTTTTTGGCTCTCTTGTTATGAGGCGCATGGGCGTGGGCAATTTCCACACGCCCTGTGGATGCACAGAATTCCAAGAAACGCGATTTTTTCCTTAAGAACCTTGTGAACCGTCTCATTCCTCATCTCCAGTCGCCTGAAAACTACTTATGATCATCTTCTCGACCGATCATCGTTGTTTTGGAGCATTTTTCTTCGTATATCATGCCAATTTTCACAGTTTTTGCATTTATTTCATCGGTAACCTTTTTTCTTCGCCAACTCTTGTTTTTCGTAGATTAAATGTCTTCATGAACACGAATTTTCATTTAACAATGCATGGTGCATGTTTAGAACGCGTCTAGAAGCATTGTTAAAGTTAAATTTTTGAGAATTATTGTGCACCCGTGCGGTTTTCTTTCACGCCCTGGAGATCCACACGGGCGTGGGTAATTTCCATAAGCCCGTGTGGAATTCTGCAGTACACCGCTCTTGAGCTTCTTTGATCGTTTTCCTCTTTTTGTATTATAGCTATAGTACCGAGAGTGAGGAAGAATGAAGTTAAGCATCTTAGAGTCACCCTACCCTAGCCAATACACATGGATTTCTCAAATCCCGAGCACCAGACTCGATTTGAGAAACTTTCAGCACTTGGTTTTGGTCAGACTCGTTTTATGGATTTGCAAGTGCTAAGAGATATTCAACGGGGTGATGAGCTAGCTGATGAGATTAATGAGATGCTAGTAGTAGGAAGGTGGAAGAGGCTACTGACGATCAGTGAGCCAGCTTACCGCACATTGACGCTTGAGGTTTTAGCGTCTTTTGAGTTTTATCTGATGCATGGGAGATTTGACACTATGGAGGCTATACAGTTTTGGGCATTCGGACATCCATTTTCCATGAGTGTCACTGAGTTTTCGATTCGGATGGGCCCGTACGATGTTGCATATATAGGTACAGTGGAGTTTGGACGTTTACTTGGGGATTTTCCAGTATCAGTGACTCCACATCATGTGTATAGGATTCTGTGTGGACATGGGGAGTATGAACCGGGGATTTCGAAGGCCACTAGCCTATCCCGGTTGAGCTACAGGTATTTGCACGTGGTTATCAGCAGGTCTGTGTCAGGTCGAGCCCATAACACAGCTGCTCTAACCAGGCAGGATTTGCTCTTTTTATACTCCATGGCTCGCAATGTGCCGATTCACTTGGGGTGTATATTAGCAGATATTCTGAGGTACCAGGGTAAGTCTGCGAGAGTGGGTTTATTATCTGCTAGCCCTTACATCACTAGGCTCATCTTGGGAATGGGTTTGGGGGACGTTTGTGCCTATTCCTCTTGCGTTTGAGATGATCAGGATGATGGGGTTGGTACGGAGATGTGGACCAGGGGTCTATATTATTGCTACAACTACCCTAGAGACCACTAGGAGCGGAGGAGATACTATGGAAGGTTCCCAACAGATTCGCAGATCCCTCGCAATATAGGGTCCTCGAGCTTATGACCGTATTAAGAGGCTTGAGAGCGATGTGGGTGAGATTCGGACTGAGATAGCGGAACTCCGAGCTATCCAGGCAGTGCAGTACGCCGAGATGTTAGACCGTTTTGATATGATACAGCGGCTACTGATGGGTAGGCCACTGGTTCCCCCACCACCACCTCCGGCATCTCCCTCACCACTTCCACCAGCACCCTTCGATTTAGCACCACCAGTAGCAGCACCAGTTGAGCCAGAGGATGACGCCGACACCTAACTTTTATTTCTTTTATTTCTTTTACTTTTATGCATTTCATTTTAGACTTGTTCACTCAGAAAAGATTCTCCTTCTGAGTTTATTTTCATTTTGCATCTCGAATTGTATTCCTTGCTTTATCTTATATACTCGGGTTGATTTTATCTTTATTGAGCTTCACTGAACCCGTCGTGTATGCGTGCAGATGGTCTTGTCATCTTGGGAATTGAGACTTTGTCATGGGCACGGCTAAGGTGCTTAGGCACTTGGCCGTGTGAGCTTCACAACCCGTCGGAACATTACTCCCAAGGATTTAGCTCAATCAAACGCGACAGTAGGAGTCAGGGGAGTATTGTTTTGATTGCTTCTCCCACATCTATTCTTCATTAATATATATTTTGAGTGAGCTTGCATATGTACATTGAGGACAATGTACAACTTAAGTGTAGGGGGGGAGGGAGGGGGAGTTTCATAGTGCACACATCTTTTCTATTGTTCTTGATTGATATATGCTCACATAGCCAATGGCGGTTCTCCTTAGTTACAATGATTGTATTCTTGAGTTTAGGAGAAACTTTAACTTTGAATGTTTTCATGCTCTAGTTCTTGCTTGAATTTCTAGGAATTTTTACCCGATTTACACTCAGTGCACTACTCACTCTTTAAACTCTATTGGAAACTCATGTTCGATGTGAAAGGCACTAGTTATAGTTGTGTCTTGTGTTAAATTCTGAAAAAATAAAATAAAATAAAATAAAATAAAATAGTTTTATTGTTTATTTGTGCTTGTTGGGTGGAAAGAGCTACCACCTATGAAGTATGAAGCTACTCTCATAAGTCGGATACTAGCTATGCCCTAATGGTAGAAAGAGCTATCTCATAGGATGAGTGAAAGCTACCACTCCCGTAGAAAGAGCTAAGACCTAGAAAGTGTGAAAGCCACCTTAGCGGCCGCTTTGGAAAGGGCTACCTTAGAGGATGTGTGAAGCTACTACCATCTTTGAAATTGTTGTCACTTTTGTAGATAAATAAGTTCCTTGTACTTAGAACTTTGAGGAGTATACCTTGGGTTGGTTTGAGTGAGTTCACACAGGTACACGATTTCGGATTTGTTGTCCTTTTTGATTCAAGTTTTTATCTAGAGCTTTGATTTTTTGTATTTAATGTTGAAATTTCCCTTACTTGTAGAATGCTCTCTCTGTACACTTTGGTGAACCTAAGGCCAAGCACTTCCAATATTTCCTTCATCTATGCACAGAATGTTTAATTTTTGCTTGAGGACAAGCAAAAAGCTTAAGTGTGGGGAGTTTGATAAGTGCTTGTGTGATATTAATGCTGAAGCATTCTTTCCTTATGTTGAGCATTACTCTTCTCGGGTACACTAATATGTGTTTTTTTATGTTACTTTTTGTGCAGGTAGGGTTGTGAGGCCGAGTATGAAGGAAAGAAGCCAATGTGGATCATAATGCACCGATTTTAGAGGAAATCTTGCTAAGGTTCAAACGCGAAGACGTAGGTCAGGTGCGAGATGCTAGAATGTGTGCCAACCTCGTCGTATTTGAGTTAGCACAACCTTTGGAGGGGCACAAGGGCAGTCACACTCAAGCATTCCAACTTATGCACATAGAACAAGATCTCCACCAACATGTCCGTCATTAAAGAAGCAAAGTGATCCACGACATGAACGTGTGCCCGTTTGCGTTACCCCGATGTAGCAAAACACTGTTCACAGCCGGCCGAGAAAAGAGGAATTCAGCCCCGATTTCAGCATTCTTTTCTCCCTCTTTTCCCCAACTTGAGAGAGGGTTTCGGCTAGGGTGTTGAGAGGTATTGGCTAAGTTTTTGGAGAGGTTCTACCGCTCTGACATCGTCATTCCTTAGGAAGAAGGTTGGTCGGGGAGCTTCCGTCAAGGCGTATCCTATACTGGACGAGGGAATCCTTCGACGACGAGTAGAGGACTTTCCACAAGACCATCGACATGACTATTGAGGGGGTTTCTCTATGGATTCATTGCTTTTACATTCTATTTCTTTGATTGTACATAGCTCCATGGAAGCTAAACATTTAGTGGGTACTTGGGTATTTGTGAACCCTAGGATGTATTTGTTTTATTGAATCTCTTTATTATGCTTTCAATTAAATGATGTGTATTGTGAGTTCCAATCTTGAATGATTGATTGTATGAATATTTCCCCTAGAGTGACACTAGGGTTGATAGTTCTCGTTGGTAACCTTGTGAGTGAGTGACACACCACGATCGTTAGACAAAGCTAGGTTGAAGAGGGTTGAGAGGGTGAGTCGAGAGGTACAGGAGCGTCCCCTTTCCCCTCCCACGTGATAGATTCTACCTCAGTTCCTCGAGTTCTTTACGGCCATAATAGAGTGAATGGTCTAAGAGATGACCCTCCGCTGGGGCTTAGTTGCGCGTGTAAGGGAGTGAATCGTTGAGTTGATCTTAGTATGTAGGGCTTAATTGCGGTTAGGGACCTTCCACCTAGACCAAAGGGTTAGGTCTATAATGAGGAAGAGATTTATCACTTGGAATCCCTAGAGCTCATCGCAACTCTATGCGAGTGCGAGGTTGAGAGGTTATCTAATCTCTCCTCCGGGACATGTACAGAGTTAGGCCTAGTTGACCTTAGATTTGGGACTATGTATTTAAGGATTTCCACGACTCACCATTGCATTGATTGATTAGGAAACATAATAGAGGTTTCTTGCACTTGAAACGATTGTCCTAGGCGGAGCATTTTTCGCGTACCCCATCTTTATCGATTGCCTTATCTCACTCTTTACTCGTACTCTCTTACTTGTTGTTTTTACTTTTGAGAATTGAATCATTGTCACACTTTTCACTACCGATCTTTCACATATCTAAGAAGTGGATTAAGTGTTTTTATTCCCTATTCCCTGTGGATTCGATACCCGCTCATCCGGGATTAGTACTTCGACAAACCCGTGCACTTGCGGGATATACGCGAGTGGACCTTGTCAGTGTCAACCACCGTATTGCCACAACTTATCACCCCCAAAGTAGTGGTCATGTTGAAGTCACAAACCAGGAAATAATGAGAATTATGGAAAAAACCATTCATCATAATAGGAGTGATTGGTCAGAACAGTTGGTGACGCTCTTTGGGCCTACAGAATAGCATATAAAACTTCCACTTGGCACACACCACATCGGTTGGTTTACAGTAAGGCATGCCATTTGCACGTCAAAGTTGAGCACCAAGTGTATTGGGCAATTAAACTAGTGAATTTGGAATTAAGAGGTACATAAAAAAATAGAAATATTAATTGAATGAGCTGGAGGGGCATAGACTAAATGCTTTTGAGAATGCATTGTTGTACAAGGAGAAAATGAGACGAATTCATGATGACCGCCTCTGGAAAGATAAGCAATTTTAGGTCGGAGAGCAAGTTCTCCTTTTCAATTCAAGGTTGAAGCTTTTTCCCAAAAAACTGAAATACCGCTGGTCAGGACCTTACTTGATCATGCAAACATTTCCTCATGGTGCAGTTGAGATCTCTCAGCCCACAAAAGTAACTTTCAGGGTCAATGGGCATCGATTGAAGCATTATACGATAAGAGAGGACATTCCTTCTCTTGCAGTGGACAGTGTGTTCTTACTTCATGATTCCCCCGCCTAAACAGGTACATCAAGCTAGTGACGTAAAACAAGTGCTTCTTGGGAGGCAACTCAAGTTGTTTTGTTTCCTTTTGTTTGTGTCCTTTTGTTTCGGTTTTTCTTCTTCATATTTTACTTATTTTTTGCTGCAGCTTGCTTTAATCGGTGTCTCTCGCAGGTGTTTTTCTATGCATTTGATGTTTCGGCAATGCTCTTTCTTATATCATGTGGCCAAATCTTTTATTTTGGAGGAAGAAAACAATTTTCCTGGAATTTTCTAGTTGTGCATGGGTTTGGCACGCCTATGCGTGGGCTAATGATTTTCATTGGCTTCCATTTTGTAAAACTCAGGGAGGAAACAGGGCGGACGCAATCATGCCAGGAAGGGTCGCACGGTGCTCTTGCTATTTACACGATCGTGTTTTCCCCTTTTGAGCTCTTGGGAAATTTTCCTGAGATTTTCATGGGGAGAGACACACCCTCGACATGATCGTGTGTACCCTGATAACCCTAGCCTGATCATGTCAAGGGTGTGTCCTGTCGTGACTTGTCAGCTTAACCTTGTTCTTCTTCAAAAACCTATTCAACACCTTCTTCAAAAACTATTCAACACCAGTCGCCCCTTTTTGCTAACTATTCCCAACCATTTGATAAGTGCTTGAGTAGACATATTTCTCTATATGTTTTACATGCTTTGAGCATCATTTTTACCATGGTTTATGTCTCATATAGTGTATTTGGTGTTCTTTTGTGCAATTAGGTTGCAAATGCCTTGAAGGAAGAAAAAGAAGCAAAAATACGTTATAAAGACACATTTTAGGAGTTCTTGTGCAACCTAAGGATCAAGACACAGGAGGAGCTCATGTACGTTGAGGCGTGTGCCAACTTTGAAGAGGATTTAAGGTAATTTGCTAGTTAGAAGGGCACAAAAGCAATCACATCTCCATGTCTCTACTCTATGTGAAGAATGCAAGACCTTCCAAATGATGATTCAATGAAGAAAAGTCTTATAACCTACCACATGGGTGTGTGCCAACCATGTGGCCTCAAGAGAAGAGTATGCGAGCAGTGTGCACTGTAGCGTGCTATAGTAAAATACTATTCATATGAGCGCGTGGAAATTCCACGCGGTCACGTGGGAATTTCTACAGTTCACGTGGGCGGGTGAAATCTTACACATGGAGCACATGACAGTCGTGGTTTAGACTTATAGATAGCCCTTTTGCCCTATTTGTTGGAGACTTTTTGCTAGCGTTCGAAGGGCCAAGCGGCTAGGGTTTCACGTGGAGGACTTTGGCGAATTTGAGGGGCGTCCTTCACTAACTTTGATAGATCTTTCCTTCGTCACAACATCAAGGGGGCCTTCAGCAACCTAGCTTCAGAGAAGGATCCTTCAAGATGTTGAAAGACCCATCAAGGCCATCATCACAAATTCTAAGGTGTTTTCCTCTAGGGTTTACTTTGTTTTTTATTGCATTATACTTTGCTTTGTAACTTGCCCCATGGAGGGCTAAACCCTACTAGATATTTGGGCATGTGAACTCTAGGATCTTATCTTTTGTATTGACTTACTTTATGTTTTCCATTAATTACAAGTTTATTTTAGTTTTAATCTTTTTTTATCATTACTTTTCATGTCATATTGATCTTTGTGGTTGATTGTTAATGCATAATTCGTTGCCTTGGTGAGAGAGAGGATTCCATTAGGGTTAGAACTCCAAGATTAAAGAGGATTGAGAGGGTGAGTCATGAGATAATGGAGTGTCCCTTTCCTTTTTGATGAGTGCTTCCTATCTCCATATTCCTAAGACTTTGTGCAACCATATTTGTTGTGAGATGTGAGATTGAGATATTTTACCATAGGGACCTTGTAGGGATTAGGGATCTTTCACATAGAAGTAGGGTTAGGTTTATCTTTTGGAATTGTTGCACTCCTAGGTATCTCTAGAACTTATTACGGTCATATGTGGTGTGAGGTGTTGAGATTGATTGATTTCTCCACCGGGACTTAATAGGGGACTAGTATCACTGGCCTGGAGGAATGGATCGATTATCCTAGATTGCCTCGACTCATCTAACTTGGTTTAGGAGCATTAAGCAAGTCTTGCACTTCATGTTTAGAACCTAGGGAGAGCATTGGCTGGGTACCTCATCTTTATTGATTGAGACCTCCCTTTATTTCTATTTTCCCTTTGCTTGCTTGCGATATTCTTATTCTTGCAATTAAGTTCATTTCATCACAATCATGACTCCGACTAGATAACTAAGAAGTTGTTATTACTAATACTTCTGTTTCTTGTGGTTTCGAGTAACCATCTCACCGGGTATTTTATTACTTCGACGCGCTTGCACTTGCGTTACACACTTACAATTCGGTCGTGTCATGCTTCATCTCGTTCTCTCGTGCGGTAAAAACCTATAAGTTAGCTTCACAATTTGTTGACCATCGTCACACTTTTTCCTCTTCTTGTGCACTCTCTCTTCCTACTCCGGTAAGCCACCAACTATCATTTTGGTGTTGTTGTGTTCTAGCTGGTCTTACCCGTGGTTCATCAGTAATTTGGTTTTCCCATCATCGATTTTGTTGATTTGATATAATTTTCTGTCAAATTTTTGAGATCAAGTTTTTTAAAATCTTCGGAGATGATGATCAAGCTTTTTGAAAAAAGCACGATCATGCGCTTGACCAGAGCACAGTCAGGGTGCTCCTAGGACCATCGTGTTCATCCTGCATTGATACATAACTAAATTAATTCATTCCATTTCCTATTGTAGACAATGGCAAGGAAGCGAACACCAGCGAGGGTCGGGATGCGAGCCGACCTCTGACACACCTAACAGCACCGATTCATCACGAATGTTTTACTCAGCTATCTGAGTATGAATTTGGGACCCTTCGCACCATTAATTAGGATGCGTTGCACAGAGTCAATTTAAGAGATGAGGTTGAGCAATTATTGGCTATTAGAGCCTCGCACAAGGTACTCACCATCAATCAACCAATCTACCATGAATTGACATTTGAATTCCTTGCAATATTCGAGCTAGTTCGAGGGCACGATGTCTAGGATGAATCTTATACCATTCGATTCCAACTCAGGAGGCACAATTATCATCTGAGTTACATGGATTTTTCCCTCTTCTTCGGTATTTATTATCAAGACTACAGCTTAACCGAAGAGTATCACAACTTATTCTCCTCGACAAAACTTGGGGAAACTCGATTAGCCCGATAGAGGAGGCTAAGTGACTGCGGCCGCCCTTTCCAACCGAGCATCACCACAGCATCATCTCTGAAGTCATCCATACTTATATTCATCCACTCCCTACCCAATGGTACCATTACTGGTCAAAATCACTACACTGGCAACATTACTCTTCAAGAGTTCCATTATCTTTTGAGTATGAAAGATAGAACACCATTTCCAAGCAACTGACACTCTTGCACACAAAATATTTGCTGGTCCATATATTACTCGACTCATTGAGGGAATGGGTCTCTTGGAAAGCATGGGTCATATGTCGTCTACAGGTGGATTTAGCCCTATTACTTTGCGTAGTCTGCAGAGAATAAGTCTTGTCACCTTACTATGATCCACTACTTTAGTGAATCTAGGTAGGAGTAACCCCTAATTCCCGGATGTGCACCCCAGTATTCAATGTTTGGGGCAGAGTTTGTAGTGTATCGCAGAACATTGCAAAACTGATGCTACCCCATCTGGTGGTGATACCTAGCTCGAGAAAGCGACCTCTTATTCACTACACAAGCAACAATCCTTTGTTTATCTTTATCTCCTTTTATTGTACTTCCTTTTTATTTTCATCTTTTTGTAGTCGAGTTAGCAAGGGAGTCCCTCGCTACATTTTGGCTTGTTTTTCTTTTTATTTTTTTGTTGTTTGTTTTTTTCATCTTTAATTTATATATCGTATTTTGGGATTTCTCGAGTTTTACTTGTGTTCTCCACTGATTTCAAGGATTGTGTTGTTGCTTGGAGTGGCAAACATGTTGAGAGCAACAACACCACTCTCCGTGTTCAGGGAAGTTATGTGAACCCCATCTTTCTTTTGATTGTTCTCAATTTCTATTTTGCATGACTTATATTTATACATTGAGGACAATGTATCATTCAAGTGTGGGGTAGGGTCGCATGCATGCCTTTTTTGATTAGTGCCTTGCTAATGATGATCTATGGTTATTTTGTTGGAAATTCTTAAGCTTAGGGGACATGAGTGTGTTAGGGACTTATTTAGAGCAACTTGTAGACTTACTTTTACTCTGATGAACTAAGACTTCATCAAATTGCCCTAATTGTAAAGCCACTTGCTTTAGGATGGAATCCTTTCATTTAAGACCAAGTGATTGTGTTAATTCTAGTGTTAAAAAAAGTTGGAAGTCGGTTTGTTTTTGGGATGACCTACCAGTCTAATTTTAAGTGTAAAAAGATGGTTGAAAGAGCTATCACCCTAAAGGAGTGAAAGCTACTCTTGAGTAATTAAATTTTGGGCATTAGAAGTGTACATTTCATGACCTACAATGAGAGAAGGCTACCCCTACCATGTATGAAGCTATTACCCAGTATCCTAGTGATAAGTGCTTGTGTAATAGTAATATAAAGTATCTTTTCTTATATTGAGCATTGCTTTCTCATGTTTTATCGCTTATGCATGTGTATTTTTATTCTTTTGTGCATGTAGGGTTGTGGAGACAAGTAGGAAAGAAAGAAACCAAAACTAGATCATCGATGAAATTTGTTGATGAAATCTTAAAGTGAACAAACGTGAAGACACAAGTTGTAATTAAAGGAATATGAGTGTCTGCCAAACTCCGTTGTGCTCGAGTGAACATTGATAAGTGCTTGTGTAATAGTAATACAAAGTATTTTTTTCTTACGATGAGCATTATTTTTCTCAGATTTGATCACTTATAAATGTGTATTTGTGTTAATTTTGCGCATGTAGGGTTGTGGAGACAAGTATAGAAGAAAGAAGCCAAAGTAGATTTCGTTTGAACTTTGCTAATGGAATCTTGGAGTGAACAAATGTGAAGACAAAATTTGTGCTCAAAGATATGTGAGTGTGTGCCAACCTCCGTTGTGCTCAAGTGAATATTCAAATTAGAGAGGCACAAAGGCAGTCACACTCATGTGTTCTCACTTGTGCAATGCTAGCAAGATTGTCGTCAAATGTGTTTTTATTTGAAGATGCAACGCGATCTACAGCATGGACGGGTGCCCATTTAGAAATGTACTGTAGGAGTTACTATTTATAAGATTGTGAAAAATGAATTTTTGCAGATTCACACGGCCATGTGGAAATTCCACACGCCCGTGTGGATGCCCGATTCAAGCCCTATTTAAGTCGCGATTTCAGCCACATTTAGGGATTCTTCTATCCATCCTTTGGCCTATCTTTTCTCACCTTTGGAGGCGCCCGCAGCTAGGGTTTGGAGAGGCTTTGGCTAGGCTTTTGCAGATGTTTACAGTCTTTAACACCGCATTTCCTTCGTAAGAAAGTTATTGGGGGAACTATTATAGGTACCGATCTGGCGAGGTGTGCTCTAGGATTGACGAGAGGGCCTTTGGGGAAGACGAGGCCACTCCACAAGACCATCGATAAGAACCCCAAGGGGGTTTTATTCATGGATTGCATATGTTTATTTTTTATTTCCTTATTGATTGTATTTTGCTCCATGGAGAGCTAAACCCCTAGTGGGTGCTTGGGCTTGTAAACCCTAGGATGATATTGTTTCTTTGATGTCTTATAATGCTTTCTTTAATTGACATTTTAATTGAGTTCCAATGTTAAATGCTTGTTGAGTTGATTTTTCCTTAGAGTGACACTAGGGTTGAGAATCTATTTTGGTAATCTTTGTGGATGAGTGACAAACCATAAGGGTTAGACAATGCCCTCCAGTATGATTTATCCTACCTCCACATTCCGAGAGTTCTTTGCGGTCAAAATAGAGTGATGTCCTAAGAGATGAACTCCACTGGACTTAGTTGCGCAAGCAATAGAGTGAAGGGTTAGATCTATTTTAGGGAATAGGGTTTATCACTTGGGATCTCTAGAGCATAAAGCAACCTAGCACAGTGTGAGCTGTCGAGACTGAGAGATTTCTCCACCGAGCCATAATGTACGGTTAGTCACGGTTGACCTTAAGTTTTGGGGCCGTATGTTTAAGGATCTCCATTAGACATTAGTTAGGAAACATAATGATTGGCCTTGCACTTGAAACAATAGTCCTAGGGTGAGCAATGTTTGGGTGCCCCATTTATCTTTGATTGCCTCTCCTATCTTTTATTTGCATCTTGTTCTTCTTTTCTTATTTCTATTTGCATTGATTCTAATTCACATCACTATTGATTCATTTGCGTTCTAAGTAAATATCAATCTTTGTGTTTCTAATCACTACTGCGTATGGATTCGACTACCCACTCACTGGGGTATTATTAATTCGACAAACCCGTGCACTTACGGTGCACATGCAAAAGGGCGTTGTCAAGTTTTTGGCACCGTTGACAGGGAATAGGCATTTTAGAAGCACATTGCACTTTGCTACTTTAGCTATTCACCATTTATTTTATTTCACACTTTCTTATTCTTCCATCGTTCCATTTTGTTTTTCTTTCTTTGGTTGCACCTCCAGGTTATAACCAGAGGGAACCCTTCGGCATTGGTTGAAGGTGATCCTGATCTTGAACCAACACTTCATTGAAGGGGCAAAGAACCTGTGCAAGAATAGAAAAATCAAGCTGAGGTAGATGGTGAAGGGTCAGATAATATGGTAGAACAAAATGAACAGCAGAGGAAGCTATTAAATTATGCCAGACCCGCAGTTCCGGTTATACAGTCTAGTATTGTGCGGCCACCAATTACAGCTCAGAACTTTGAGCTAAAGCCAGTATTCATCCAAATGTTACGGTAGTTAGCAAAGTTTAATGGTTTGGCTGATGAGGATCCAAACAATCACCTAGAGAACTTCTCGGAAGTGTGCGACATGCTCAAGATTAATGGTGTTACGGATGATGCTATCAAGTTGAGGGCCTTCCCATTTTCCTTGAAAGGGAGAACTAAGAAATGGCTACATTCATTACCTAGAGCATCGATCACTACATAGGAGGAGATGGTAGAAGCTTTCCTTGCTTGATATTTTTCTCTCAGAAAATCCGCAAAGCTTAGGAATGAAATATCCGTTTTTATACAAATGGAATTGGAGTCTCTATTTGAGACATGGGATAGGTTCAAGGAGCTCCTGCGGAAATGTCCTCAATATGGGTTCCTCGAGTGGATGATCATTTAGACTTTTTATAATGGTTTGAACCTAAAGCATGAAGCAGTTACTTCATGCTACAGCAGGAGGTATCTTAGGGAGCAAGACTCCGAAAGAAGCCCGCCATCTTATTGAGGAAATGGCTATGAACGGTTATCAGTGGAACACAAGGGACAAAAAGAAGGTAGTCGGACTTCATGATATTGACTCAGTTACTTCATTGGCGGCCCAAGTAGTATCATTAAGCAAGAAGTTAGACATTCTAACTTCTAATAGATTGACGGCAATGACTAGTTGCACAGGGTGTAGGGGAGGACATGCTCCATCTGATTGCCTGATTTATACTGGTGGTACATCCTTGGTAGAACAAGTTAATTTTGTAGGTAATGCATTGAGAAACGAAGGCAATCTATATAGCAACACCTACAATCCGGGTTGAAGGAGCCGTCAGAATCTTTCATGGAGTAATCTAGGGCAATAAAAGATAATGGCAGCACCCAGTTTCCAACAACAAGAACAAGTCCCGAACATGGAGAACAGAGTTTCAGGGTTGGAAAACTGGATCACCGATCTAGAGAAGGCTTTAACCAAGTTCATTCAATCATCAGACACTAGATTTCAATCAATTGAAGCCACACTTCGTAACCACACTGCATTATTGCACAACCTGGAGAATCATGTGAGGCAAATTGTGAAGTCGTTATCGGAGAGACCTCAAGGAAGCTTGCCAAGTAACACCAAAAGCAATCTGAGGGAACATGTGAAAGCGATCACTTTGAGAAGTGGTCATGAGGTTGAGGGTAGGCTTCCGAGTGAGATGACCAATGTTAAAGCACCCGAGGTCGTGGAGGTTAAGGAGAGAACAAAATGAAAAAAGGTGGTACCCCCACCTTATAAGCCAAGAATCCCTTATCCTTCAAGGTTGACGAATGACCAAAATGATGAGCAATACAAGAAGTTCTTAGGGTTATTCAAGAAGTTGCACATAAATATTCCTTTTGGGTAGGCATTGTCTCAAATGCCACAGTATACAAAGTTTCTCAAGGACCTTATGACCAACAAGAGGTAGTTTGAGGAGAGTAGATTTGTGATCTTAGATGCTTCATGTTCGGCAGTGTTGCAAAAGAATATATCGAACAAGAAGATGGATACTGGAAGCTTTATCATTCTGTGCAACATTGGTAACATGGGTGAAGAAAAGGTATTGGTGGACTCAGGGGCTTGTATCAACGTCGTGCCTTACACCTTCTTTCAAAAGCTAGGCTTGGGAGAGCCTAGGCCCACTCAGATGACGTTATAGTTGGCGGACCGAAAGGTTAGACATCCGAGGGGCATCATTGAAGATGTACTTATGAAGGTTGACTAGTACATATTTCTTGTAGACTTCATAGTGTTAGATGTTGATGAGGATGTCGATATTCCTTTGATACTTGGATGGCCATCTTACGCACTTCGAAAGCACTTATCGACATGGACAGCGGGGAATTAACTTTACGAGTTAGGGATGACATGCTTACGTATCGCCTCACCAAAGCCTCGAGACATTCTCTAGACTTTGATGATACTCTTTACTTTATTGACACTACCAATGAACTAATAGAAGAATATGTGTAGGAAATGATTAATCCGGACCCATTTGAAGGTGTGCTAGATCAAGAAGTGGAGAATGAAGACATCTTGATGCTTGGTCTAGAGGATAAGATACAACCTACCCCGGGGATCATGAAGAAGATGCTCGGAAGATGAAGCGTGCAAGGAGACGTCACAAGAAATGCCGCAAAGGCTAATGGGGATAAGCAAGAATGGAGTAAGGGTGATGAACCCTTGTCGCGGTAACAAACGATAACTTCCCTCTATCTTCGAAAGACTATGTTCATCATTCTTTTCAAGTCACTGGGTGAGGGAAACCTTCAACCCAAGTGTAATACCACGAACCTTTGGATAATTCTTTGGAAAAATATATTCGAGAGTATTACTACGGTTCTGATAATATTTTTGTCTGAGTAATTTTTGGTGAGAAAGCCCAAGCGGAAAGAACAAGGACTTAAATGTAAAAGTTTTTTAAAAATTTTTGGGTTAAAAATAAATGAAAAGGATGGACATGAAATGTTTATGGAAACCAGGGAGCTGAAAAGTAAGATGGAAGGGATCTTTTTAAAAATGTTGTGTTATAACCTAGGGGACCGTTGGGTAATTTGAAAAGGACCTTTTTGAGAATACTATTTCATAATTCAGGGATCATTGGTGAGTTTTTTCAGGGGACTGTTTTTGTAAGAAAATATATTTGGAGGGATTGAAAGTGAATTTCAGCTGAAAAATGTAATTTAGAGGGAAAAAAATCTAGGGTTTGAGAAATTGTTCATCTTCTTCTCCATCTTTGTGCTCTGATAACCGAGAAGAAAAATAAAATAAAAATGAAGAAATGAGGGAGAAAAATGGGAGATTTGAGGTGGGGATGGGGAGATCGCGGAGGAGCTCACAGGAGGATAGTTTTAGTTGGTAAAGCTTTTCTTGGTGTATTTTTGATGAATGAGTGTATGTATGCATGTATATATGTGTATTTGATGGACTTTGATGAAGATAATGATGGATTTGAGTGGGAAAAAACATGTTTAATGGCTTATAGATGATTGTTGCTTCGATTTGTGTTGAAAAATCATTGTGTTTGTGATGAATCTAGCTTGAATGAAGGATGAGATTTTTCGGTTTCTTGTAGCAATTCTTGTATGCACGGGATTAGGGTTTTGGTTTAGTTAATTAAGTTGATGATTATGATGATTAAGATGTTAATGATGATGGTTAGATTGGAATTGGTTGGAGTTAGCAGCGAGGTTGAGTTTTGGTTGGATCAAACCAAGTTATAATTGATTTAGTTGGAGTTGAATTGAATTGATTGAGTTGAGTTTGATTTGGTTTAACCAAGTTCATTTAATTGAATTGGAATTGGGTTTTCGATGAGGAAATTGAATTGGTTGGGTTTGATTGAATTGATGCAGTCGGGGGTTTGATTAAATCGAGTTGAGTGTGGTTGGACTTGAGTGGTTTGGTTGAATTGAATTAGTTTGAAGTTGATTTGGGTTTGGTTTGGATGTTGGGCTAAGGGTTTTGGGCTGAACCAAGTTGGTTCAATATATTTTGTATAAGATGCTGAGTTGGTTCAAGGCTGATTGGTTTAATTAAACACGGTTCGATTGAAATTGAGTTTGGTTCGAGGTGAATTTGGGCTTGGTTCGATTGAATTGAGGGATGGTTCGGTTGGTCAGTAATGGTGCTAGTCCAAATTGAGTTGGCTTAAGTGCAATTGGAGACCAATTTGATTATGCAGAGTCGGTTTGAACCGATTGGGTGAGTGGGCGATAGAGAGTTGATTATTATGTATTTTTCTTTTGAGTTTAAATATGTTATTTATTTTATTATTATTCTATAGGTGTTGTTAGGTCTTGGGAGGAGTTCGAGTCCAGCAAGGAACCCAAGGACGCTGAGGTGAGTTGGTAGTGGCTATTATTTTAAATAAATAAATTATTATTATTATTTTTGAAATAATTGTTTAATGGCTAGTATTTTGGAAATAAATGTTTAAGTATTTCATTTTATCAGTATTTAATTGCGTATAAGGTCGAAATATACTTATATTTATTTTTCCCTCGATGTGCCACGTGATAACACGTATTGATACATCAGTTTTGTATAATTATCACGCTAGTGAATAGTGAAAATACATGTATATGTGATTTAATTATTCAATTCTTGTATTTATTTTTGATGGGTATATATGCTTTGATTTGGAGTGATTTACGAAACCATGTGAGCAGTAAAGATGTTTTATCGGCATTGTTAGTAGAATTGGTTTCATTCTGGTATAGGAATGGTATACGTGGATCTGCTTTACTTGGCTATTATGCATTGTTATACTTTTGGCATTGGCTTTTGTGGAAAATAATGGTTATTTCAGTGATGTGAATACTTGTCCGGAAAAAGGATCACGTGTTATGATTTATCTGAGATGTGTATTATTGCTTTGTATTTACTTGATGGTTTTGATGGTGACGGGCTAAGGCGCGACCTCTCTGGGTATAGTGGGTCCCACGGCGACCTTTAGAGGTGGCGTGGTGGACTCGAGTATTGATTTCTACGAGGGCGGTTCGCGGGAGCGAGGCCCCATCGATGTTCATCGGGTGGCCGGGGTGGCGACCCGGTGAGCAGATGGGTCAACGTTAGACATGGAGTTCTTGAGCGGCTCTGAACTCTAGCCGACCGCGACGAAGGTTTAGAGAGTTTTCTGAGACCATGTTATCTTTGGGTGAGTGTTGGGTATTGAGTTATTTTGAATTTGAAATTTATGTTATTTTTGAAATTGTGATGAGGCGTTATCTTACAAAATTTGTGTTTTCTGAGAAAATCAATTGATGTTGATCTATGTTGAATTTATGTTTCAAAAGTTCTTTAAAGATTGTATTTTGCTAAAATTCTGGTATTTTTGGAAAGAGTTGGAAAAATTATTTGAGAAGTTGGTATTTATATACTACTATATATCTTTGTATTTAAGTATTTGAAATTATTAAGCCACTCGAGCAATTTGAATGTCTGTGAAATGGTGGGAGGCGGGGACCCTAGATTGCTGATCGACTATAGAGCTAGTCGGGGTTGAGTCCGAGGTCGCGGTGAGTCCCAGCTTTCTTTACTTTCTTGTCATTAGTGTTGTGATCTTGTAGCGGTTGTACATAAATTTGAGTGTATTCACTGATATTAATGTATTTGAACACGTAGTTGGTGTAAAGTTGTAAATTGATTTGTAGGGTCCGATTTTGTTTAAAAGCAGAGGTGTCGGTCCGATATAAAAGGGAATTTTAAGCGATGGGTGCCACATTTACCTCGATGAGAAGGGTGGGTGCTGACATCTTTTAGTATCGAGTGTAGGTTGAGATATCTCGGTTTGGTAGAGATCACGGGTTGTGTGATCCGAGCCTAAGTTTAGAAGTCGTATCTGGACTTAAAGGTTTTAGTAGTGATTGAGGCTAGAAAGTTAAGGGCCCGATAGAAGTATTTAGAGTCTCAATCGGGTTAAAACCTAAGTTGCAGTGTTGGGATTGAGGGCCCGATAGTAGGTTTTGACATTTGAGACAAAGAGGCTGAGTAGTGTCTTTGTAATGTCGGGATCGTGGGTTGAGATATTTGACGAATTGTTTTTATCGAAAATGAGGTTGACTTGAAGATGCCAAAGAAGTGTGTTTGGCATGTCGTTTGATCAGTGATATATAGTGATTTGCGGTGTGATTATTTACTATTAAGCATGTTGTAGCAAGAGAAACAAATCTTGGAACGATAAAGTAAATTCGGTCGATGTCAGTTGATGCGTGCTAGAAAATTTCGAGCGAAATTTTTGAGGAAGGATTGTAATACCACTCAACCTTTGGATAATTCTGGAAAAATATATTGAGGTATTACTACGATTTGCGATAATATTTTTGTATGAGTAATTTTGGTGAAAGCTAGCGGAAAGAACAAGGACTTAAATGTAAAAAGTTTTTAAAAATTTTTGGGTTAAAAATAAAAATGAAAAAGGATGGACATGAAATGTTTATGGAAAGCAGAGGGCCGAAAAGTAAGATGGAAGGGATCTTTTAAAAATGTTGTGTTATAACCTGGGGACCGTTGGGTAATTTGAAAGAGACCCTTTTGAGAATACTTGTTCATAATTCAGAGGAGGATCGTTGGTGAGTTTTTCAGGGACTGTTTTGTAAGAAAATATATGTTGGAGGGGATTGAAAGTGAATTTCAGCTGAAAATGTAATTTGAGAGGGAAAAAATCTAGGGTTTGAGGAAATTGTTCATCTTCTTCTCCATCTTTGTGTCTCTGATGACTTGAGGAAGAAAAATAAAATAAAAATGAAGAAATGAGGAGAAAAATGGGAGAATTTGAGGTGGGGATGGGAGACATGGGAGGGAGCTCACTGGGAGGATGGTTTTAGTTGGTAAGAGCTTTTTCTTGGTGTATTTTGATGAATGAGTGTATGTATGCATGTATATATGTGTATTTGATGGATTTGATGAAGATAATGATGGATTTGAGTAGGAAAAACATGTTTAATGGTTATAGATGATTGTCTGCTGATTTGTGTGAAAAATCATAGTTTTGTGAGCGAATCTAAAGCTTGAATGAAGGATGAGATTTTTCGGTTTTCTCGTAGACAATTCTTGTAACACCGGGATTAGGGTTTGGTTTAGTTAATTAAGTTGATGATTATGATGATTAAGATGTTAATGATGATGGTTAGATTGGAATTGGTTGGAGTTAGCCAAGTTGATTTGGTTGGATCAAACCAAGTTATAATTGATTCTGGTTGAGTTGAATTGAATTGGATTGAGTTGAGTATGTTTGGTTTAGCAAGTCATTTAATTGAATTGGAATTGGGTTTTGGATGAGGAATGAATTGGTTGGGTTTTGATTGAATTGATCAGTCAGGGAGTTTGATTAAATCAAGTTGAGTGTGGTTGAACTTGAATGTTTTGGTTGAATTGAATTAGTTGAGAGTTGATTTGGGTTTGGTTTGGATGTTGGGCTAAGGGTTTTAGGGTGAACCAGACTGTTGGTTCAATATATTTTGTATATAGAATTGAGTTGGTTCGAGGCTGATTGGTTTTAATTAAACCTGGTTCAGTGAAATTGAGTTTGCGTTCAGTGAATTTGAGGCTCTGGTTCGGTGGAATTGAGGATGGTTCGAGTTGGTCGAATGGTCTAGTCAAATTGAGGTTGGCTTAAGTGCAATTGGAGACCAATTTGATTATCGTCAGGTCTGTGTTGAACTAGATTGGAGTAGAGTGGGCCCCAATAGAGAGTTGATTATTATGTATTTTCTTTTGAGTTTAAATATGTTATTTATTTTTTATTATTATTCTATTAGGTGTTGTTCGGTCTTGGGGAGAGTTCCAGGTCTAGCAAAGAACCGAGGACACCAGGTGAGTTGGTGGTGGCTATTATTTTAAATAAATAAATTATTATTATTATCTTTTGAAATAATTGTTTAATTCGGGCTAGTATTTTGGAAATAAATGTTTAAGTATTTCAGTTTTACTCATGTTTATCTTTAATCAGTGGAGTAAAGGCTCGAAATATACTTATATTTATTTTCCCTACGATGTGCCGTGATAACCTCGGGATCAGATACACTGGGCTAGTAGTAATTATACTGTGATTGTCAGGAACAGTGAAAATACATGTATATGTGGATTTTAATTATTCAATTCTTGTATTTATTTTTGATGGGTATATATGCTTTCAGCATCTGGAGTGATTTCACTTGAAACCATGTGAGCATAATATAGATACGCTTTTACCTGGCGTGTGGTAGAATTGGTTTCATTCCCGTATAGGAATGGTATCGCTGATCGGGCTCTACCGGCATTATGCATCTACATACTTTAGCGTCGGCTTTCGTGGAAAATACTGGTTATTCGTGATGTGAATACCTTCATTCCGAAAAGGATCTGTTACGATTTATACTGTATTGGTATTGTCTCGTATTTACTTGATGGTTTTGACTGCGCGGGCTAAGGCTGGACCATATCTGCCGATGAGTGGTCCCCCACGGGCGACCTCTTTAGAGGTGGCGTGGTGGACCTGGTGTCGATTTCACGAGCCGGTACGAGCGGAGGCGGAGAGCGTGCGAGTCGGATATTCATCGGCAGTGGCGCGCGCCGAGTGAGCCGATGGGTCGACGGTGCAGCGGGAGTTCCTTGGCCGGCTCCCGAACTGGCAGCGGCCCGCGGCGAGAGGTTTAGAGAGTTTTTCGTAGACTCGTGTTGTCGTCGCGAGCGTTGGGTAATGTAGCTATTTTCGAATTTGAAATTTCATGCTTTATTTTTCGATCGCGATGAGCGATCTTTACAAAATTTGTGTTTTCGAGATCAATCGATGTTGATCTACGTTGATTTATGTTTCAAAAGTTCTTTAAAGATTGTATTTTGCTAAAGGTGCGGTATTTTGGAAAAGTTGGAAAATTATTTCGAGAAGTTGGTATTTATATACTATATATATCACTGGGATTTAAGTATGTGAAATTATTAAAGCCATCATGGAAATTAGCCCAGATGTGCCGTAGTCAGCAGTGCGGGAGTGCGGGACCTTAGATCGCTTCGATCGACTATAGAGGCTGAGTCCCGTTGAGTCCAGCGCAGCGTGGGTCCCCACTCTTTATTCTCGTCGTTGGTGTCAGTGATCTCTGTGAGCGGTCAGGGACCGCAAATTTCGAAATGCTATCAGTATTCATGATATTAATATGATTTCGAACTGCAGTCAGTGTAAAGTTGTAAATCGTGATCATGGAGTCCCGATTTTTGTTTAAAGCATGTGTCGGGCTCCGGTAAAAAGGAATTTTTAGCTGTGGAAGCTCCACATTTACCCGATGGAGAGAGGGCCGGGTGTGACATCTTTTGGTATCGTGAAATTGGGAGTATCGAGATATCCGGTATTGGTAGAGATGCGGGTTTCGTGATCCTAGAGCCCTAGTTTTAGAAAGTCGTGTCTTGACTTAGAGGTTTAGTAGTAGATGGGCAGGACAGTTAAGGCCCAATAGAGGTATTTAGAGTCTCCAATCGGGTTAGAAACCCGTAAGTCGCATGCTTTGGGATCGAGGGACCGATAAGTAGCTTTTGACATCTGAGGACAAAAGAGTCGAGTAGTGTCATCGTGATGTCAGGGATCACGTTGAGATTCTCGATTTGTGAATTGTTTTACTCGAAAATGAGTCGACTTGAAGACGCCAAAGAAGTGTGTTTGGCGTGTTGCTCCTTTCGTCATATCGGATATATAGTGATTTCTGCGAGTGTGATTATTTACTCATATAAGCTATTGCTTAGCAGAGAGAAACAAATCTTGGAACCGATGGTAAACGAATCAATGATGTCGAGTTGACGCATGCCAAGAAATTTCGAGCGAAATTTTTACAGGGATGAGTCAGGATTACCCCGAACCTTTGGATAATTACCACTCTGGATATATCTCGAGGAGTATTAACTACGATTTGCAGATGTATTTTGTGCGAGGAGTAATTTTCGGGTGAGTAAACCCGGCTGAAAAGAACAAGGACTTAAATGCAAAAGTTTTATTTTGGGTTATAAACGAAAGCGGATGGACGTGGGAAATGTTTATGGAAACCGATGCCGAAAAGTAAGTACTGGGCGGATCTTAAAAATGTCGTGTTATAACCTGGGGACCGTTGGGTAATTTGAAAGGACCTTTTGAGAATACTATTTCATAATTGAGGACTCACCTGCGAGTCTTTTCAGGGACTGTTTTGTAAAGAGATATATATATTTGGAGGGATAGAGAAGTGAATTTCGGGCTGAAAATGTAATTTAGAGGAAAAATCTAGGGTTTGAGAATTGTTCATCTTTCTTCTCCATCTTTGTGCTTTCTAAAGATACTCCGAGAAGAAAATAAAATAAAAATGAAGAAATAGGGAGAAAAATGGGAGATTTCGAGTGGGGGATTTGTCGAGATCGTGGGAGGGAGCTCAGCCGAGGATTGCTTTTAGTTGGTGAAGAGCTTTCTTGGTGTATTTTTGATGAATGAGTGCTATGTATGCATGTATATATATGTGTATTTGATGGATTTGATGAAGATAATGATGGATTTGAGTGGGAAAAACATGTTTAATGGTTATAGAATGATCGTGCTTCGATTTGTGTCGAAAATCGTCTGTATTTTGCGATGTAATCTAGCTTTGAAATCGAAGTTGAGCCTAGGATTTTCGGTTTCTCGTAGCATCATCGTATGCAAGCGGATTAGTTTGGGTTTAGTTAATTAAGTTGATGATTAAGGATGATTAAGATGTTAATGATGATGGTTAGATTGAATTGGTTGAGTTACCAAGTTGATTTGGTTGATCAAACCAAGCAGGTAATTGATTTGGTTGAGTTGAATCGAATCGATCGAATTGAAATACTTCCGGCGAATTCAAGTTCATTTAATCGAATTGGAATCGTATTTAATAGAATTGAATTTACCATCGAATTGATCCATGTGGTTTGATTAAACTGCTCGAGCGGCTGGACTTGAATGGCTCTGTTGAATCAATTACCAAGCCGATTCGGCCTCGGCTCTACGTCATTAAGGAGCCAATGAACCAAGCTGTTCAATATATTTTGTATAAGAATTGAGTTGGTTCAAGGCTGATTGGCTTCAGACTAAACCTTGGCCCAAAGTTGGAAATTGAGTTTGGTCTGGAAGCCGGGCTTGAATTTGGTCTGGAATTGAGCACTTGGCTCAGCTTACCCGGTGAAATCTATCTAGTCCAAATTGAGTCACTGGCTTGGCTTAATTGGACCAATCTGACATGCACATTATATTTTGAACCGATTGGATGAGCCACTAATGAGATTGATTATTATTTTTCAGATTGAGTTTAATATGTTATTTATTTTATTATTATTCTATTGTTATTGGTTTGGGCCTTTATAGGCCCCTGCGCTCAATAAGGAACCCAAGGACACCAGAGTTGGTATATATTATTTTAAATAAATAAATTATTATTATTATTTTGAAATAATTGTTTAATGCCAGATGAAAATAAATGTTTACATTTCATTTTATCATGTTTAATTGCGATAAGGTCGAATATACTTATATTTATTTTCCCATTTATGTGCCATGATAACCGTATTGATACACTGGCCTTCAGAGTAATTATACGTGATTTCAAGTAATAGTGAAAATACAATGACATGTGATTTAATTATTCAATTGTATTTATTTTCACGGTGATATACGCTTGATTCGTGAGCTTTGTATCGGCGAAACCAACATGGTGATATTAAAGATGTTTTATCAGATCATAAGACCGGTTTTCATTCCCGCATAGAATGGTATCAAGATCCGCCATCACCGGCATGCATTGTTATACTTTTGGTATCACGGGGTGGAAAATAATGGTTATTTCCGGTGATGTGAATATCATTCCGGAAAAGGATCCTCGTGGTTATGATTTATACAGCATGGTATTATTGCCGACGATTAATGGTTTTACGGCGACGGCTGGCGTCCGGATTATCGCAGAGTGGGTCCCCACGGGCCACTAGGAGGGCGGTGAATTCGGTATTGATTTCACGAGGGCCTGTGTGGAGCGAGAGCCTCGAATCGGATATTCATCGCAATGGGTCACCGCATCGTGAACTGGCTGGGTCAATTTAAGGACATGAGTTCCTTGACGGCTCAACCTAGCTGCCACGGCGTAAGGTTTAGGAGAGTTTCTGCATCATGTTATGTCAAAGAAAGTGTTGGCACAAGTGCTATTTTGAATTTGAAATTTATGTTATTTTCTTTGAATCGTGATGAGGCGATTCACAAATTTGTGTTTTCGAGAAAATCAATCGGCGTCGATCTACGTTGAATTTATGTTTCAAAAGTTCTTAAAAGATTGTATTTTACAAAATTCGCATTTGGAAAAGTTGGAAAATTATTCGAGAAGTTGGCATTTATATACTATATATACCGTATTTAAGTATTTGAAATTAAGCCACCAATGTACCAACTGAATGTGTCAGAGTCAGCAGGAGTGTGACCTCAGGATTGCCCTGACCGACTATAAGCTAGCCTTCAGCCGAGTCTGTGACCCAAGCTGGTCCCACTTTATTTCTTGTCATTGGTGTTGTGGATCTCAGAAGCGGTCAGACCAAGTAAATTCGAAAGTTATCGATTCATGATAATACGTATTTGAACCGTAGTTGGTGTAAAGTTGTAATTGTGATTTGTAGGTCTCGATTTTGTTTAAAAC
>NC_052490.1:11212974-11245397 GCF_009730915.1 Dioscorea cayenensis subsp. rotundata
TATTACGTATTGCTCATTCAGAAAAAAAAAATATAAGATTATAATTTTTATTCAAAATGTATAGCATTAAGAAAAGAAATCTTTAGAATTAGGACATTTGGAAAAAATAGATTAGGGATTTTTTGGAAATATATGAGACATTCAAAATATAAATCTTAACATGAGGGTTTTGATTGACAAAGATTATTATTACTATAAGAAAATGATGATCGTGGCTTGATTAAAACCAAAACTATGGATATTTCCAAAAGAAACATAAAAATAGCGTATATTTCCAAAGGTAAAATATAAAATTAGGGTTTTGATTAAAAAATATGAGGCATCTGTAAAATAAACTTATGGTTAGATATTTTATTTAAAAAGCAAACATTCCCAATAGAAATATAAGACAGGTTTCGATAAAAAAATATGTCATACTAAAAAGAAATTCATAAGATCTTGTGCTTTCATCGAAAGATATATTTAGTAATGTTTTCTTTTAGGAAATGTCTCCATTGTTTTCTAAAAATATAATAAATTCCCAAAAGTGTTACAGATTAGGATTAGGGCTCTTGACTGAAAGATGCTTAGCTATATTATTAAGTAAGATATCATAGATTATGGTTCGATTCAAAAATAGTAGATATTCAAAAGAAGCATATAATTTTAGGATTTTGATTGAAAATATGAGATATTTCAAAAAGGGAAATATAGTGACTAGTGCTTTGATTGAAAAAATATGGAGACATTACTATATAAGAAAACCATAAGATTAGAGTTTCCGACACTCATCATTTGCAAAATTTACTCATATATATAATATTTATGAGTGGCGAATCGAGCAACCCTTTGCAAATTGTATTTTCATACTAATACAATTTGTGATCAGCAAAAAGTTATAAGCTTTTATGACAGCAATGAAAGTTGGCATCTCAAAACCTATAGCAGTCATACTATCAGCCTTTCTCCTCGCTGCAAAATATTATGTGCAACCAAGAACAACATCCATCGAAAAGTATGCTTTCTTTAAGGACGCAAAATTAGCATCTGCTTCTGTAAAACAATGTGTTTCTCGCAAACTATTTCTACAGCCAAAACATGGCTAAGATCGATGCAATAATAATTATAACATTAATAACTGCATAGTATTAGTACATGACAACGAAGGACATCACCTTAAAATCTTTGTAATGATTAATAAATCTCTATGTTAATACTTGATGCAAAAATCAACTCCCATAAAAGCTTTTCGATTATAGCTAGAATTAGTTCATTGAAGATAGCTTAGTTTTTAATATTTTTAATTTAAAAATCAAGAGTAACTATAAAGATCATAACAACAGTAATAATAATATAAATTTAAACTATTATAGAAATATAAAATAATTTAAGATATTTATATATAATAGATAATAAGAGACTCTAATTTTTAAAATTATACCGCTATGTTTTATTATTGCAATGATTTGTCATGATGTATATACATACAAATAATTAAATATAATTTAGAGGATTGTATATGTACTGCATGATTCCAAAATGTAATCGATCATGCTATTACCCATTCTCATTTCATCTGGTAGTACATATATTAAAGTTACAAAATTAACAACAAAAATAGACATTACTATGATATGAAAATATGATTTATGAAAAGGATCCAAAAAAGAGTCGAAAAGTGATATAAGATGCATCCAGCATTGTCGAACATGAGGTCATTGAATTATGTTCCCAAACCTCTCATCACTGACGAAGTCGCTCTACCCTTTAGCTTTTAGATAATGTTTGAAATTTAGATATTGTTTAAAATCGACAAACAAATAAAAAGTAAAAGGGTGAAAGAGGGATAAAAGTGTACTTCAAAACAGCTATAAATGTCTTTTTCTTCCAAAGTCAATATTATTTTTAATAAAAACTTTTTCCTAAATTTAGGTACTTTATTTTAAATTTTTGGAAAAACTAAGGATCAACAATTTAGAAAACTGATGATAAAAATTAGCAAGATTGGATTCATATATAAACATGCTTCTTTGGTGATTCATATATAACCATAGTATCTCCTTTATCTTTACTTTTAATTTTTGTTATATTACATTAAATCCTTTTGAATCAAGAAAAAGTGGAATAACTTATTGTAGAGTCTTTTTAATTGCTGTTGGTATAATCTTTTAACTTTCAAACGATAATTCCATAATAAAATATTTTTCAACATATACTTAAATTTTTATAAAGCTTTTTCACACAAATATCGACACGAAAGCATACTAAAATCCTTGTTCAATACTACTAACTCACCAAAACAAAACTCATTATCCCTTTAAACAAAATTAAAAATAATTCAAAAAATTACATTAAAAAGACTATCGATTCATATAAAAGATTATAATACCTACTAGTAATAAAGTGGATATCTTCAAGTAATAATGATCTCACATGAGACAAACTTATATGTTATATTTCACCATGAACATGAGATATAAAAATATACCCAAATTCCAATAGTTCTAAATGTGATGGCTCTAAGTCGCATAACATCCCAAAATTCTAGGCTTTGTCCAAACTTTAAGTAGATAGATAAATAAATAAAGAAATCATAAGGAAGTTTAAAATAAATAATTAATTAATTTTAAAAAAACAAAGATACCATCCTGACAACTAAACAAGAGGTAAAGAAAATTTTATATAAATTCAGAGGAAAGTGATGGAGAGAATCAGAGAGCTTGCAGGAGTTTCAAAATTTAAATATAATTATTGGTTAACTTAAAAAATTATCTTATTATTATTAACAAATATATATATCTTTATAAGTCTTTATAAAAAGATGGTGCTCAATTATCTTTTAGAAAACAACTATCAAGATTAAAGTTTGGTATATTATAAAATTTAAAATGTAATCTTTTGATGTGATTCATATTAGAAATGTAAGTTTGATTAAAAAATAGAAGACATTCCAAAAAGAAAACATACGATTAGGGTTTTGATTAATTAAAAATATGAGACATTACTATAAGAAAACATAGGATTAGGGTTTTGATTCAAATATGGGAGACATTCTGAAAGGTAAAGAAAGGATTAGGTTTTTTGTTAAAAAATAATAGACATTCCGGAAAGAAAACATAGGTTATGGTTTGATTCAAAACTGATAAATAGTAGACATTAAGATAACAAAACATTTGATTCCGGTTTTGATTAAAAGATAAGAAACATTCCAAAAGAAAACATAGGACAAGGTTTTGATTGAAAAATATGATACATTCCCAAAAGAAGACATACAATTATTGTTTTGATTCGTAAATAGCAGGCATTTCCAAAAGAAAACATAGGATTAATGTTTTTATTCAAAAATCGCAAGCATTCAAAAAGAAAACATAGGATTAGGACATTTCTAAATATAAACCCTAATCAAAACCCTACTAATTTTGAATCAAAGCCATAATCCTATTTTTTTCTTTTTGGGAATGTCTTATTTTTTTATAGTAATGTCCCATATTTTTCAATCAAAACACTAATCTTGTATTTCTTTTTGAGAATATCTGCTATTTTTTAATCAAAACAATTAGCCTATATTTTCTTTTCATAATATCTCTTATGTTTTTAATCAAAACTATAATCCTATGTTTTGTTTTCAAAATGTCTCATATTTTTCAATTAAAACCCTAGTCCTATGTTTTTCTTTTTTGGGAATGTCTCCTATCTTTAAATTAAAACTTGAATCGTATGTTTTCTATTCATAATGGATCCTATTATTGAATCATCCCAAGTATCCAAAAAAAAACCATACAATTTGGGTTTTTGTTTCAAAAATAGGAGCCATTCCAAAAAGAAAACATAAGATTAAGGTTTTAATTGAAAAATATGAGGCAAGAAAACACAGGATTAGTGTTTGGATTGAAAAATTGGAGAAATTACTGTAAGAAAACATAGGATTACGGTTTGGATTAAAAACTAAAAGTTAGGAGACATTTCCAATCATTACGGTAATCCTAATCCTATGTTTTCTTTCTGAAATGTCTCATAATTTTCATTCAAGACCCTAATCCTATATTCCTTTTTAGAATGCCTCATATTTTTCAATTTTGAATCAAAATTTTAATCTTATGTTTTCTTATCGGAAGGCCTCCTATCTTTCAATCAAACATGAATCCTACCTTTCAAAACATGAATCCTATGTTTTCCGAAAAGAAAACATAGGATTTTGGTTTTGATTAAAAAATCAGAGGTATTATAAAAAAAATTAGGATTAGGGTTTTTTTTAAAACATATGAGACATTACAAAAAGAAAACATATGATAATTGGTTTGACTGAAAAATATGAGACATTCCCAAAAGAAAACACAAGATTAGGGGTTTGATTGAAAAAATTGGAGGCCTTCAGAAAAACAAATATAGGATTATAATTTTTATTCAAAAAATATGAGGCATTAAGAAAAGAAAGCATAGAATTAGACATTTTGAAAAAAACATAGGATTAGGGTTTTTATTGAAATATATGAGACATTTAAAAAATAAAGCTTAATATGAGGGTTTTGATTTAAAAAGATGAGACATTACTATAAAAAAACATGTATGTTCAAGGTTTGATTAAAAATCAAAAACTAGGGGACATTTCCAAAAGAAAACATATTAAAAAATAGCAGACATTTCTAAAAGAAAACATAAAATTAGGGTTTTGATTAAAAAAATATGAGGCATTCAGAAAATAAAACTTATTGTTAGGATATTTTAATAAAAAAAACAAACATTCCCAAAAGAAAACATAAGATTAGGGTTTTGATCAAAAAATATGTGACATTTCAAAAAGAAAATCATAAGATTCAGGTTTTGATTGAAAGATAGGATTAGTAATGCTTTCTTTTGGAAATGTCTCCTTGTTTTCAATAAATATAATAGTTTCCAAAAGGAAAACATAAGATTAGGATTAGGGTTTTGATTGAAAGACAGGACAAATTACTATAAGATCTCATGGGATTATGGTTTTGATTCAAAATAGTAGACATTCAAAAAAGAAGAGATAAATTTAGGTTTTTGATTGAAAAATATGAGATATTTCAAAAAGAAAACATAAGATTAGTGCTTTGATCGAAAAATATGAGATATTACTATAAGAAAACATACGATTAAAGTTTTGACACTTAAAAAAAAATTGACCTTTTGCGGCCAAATATATGCGATGGCGCCGAGCAACCCTTGGAAATTGTATTTTTTGCTACCAATATAATTTGTAGTCGAAAAAGCTATAAGCTTTTGCGACAACTATCAAAGTCATTGCAAGAACTATAAGCATTTGCGACTATCACTTTGTTTGGTCACAAATACTATGTTTTTTTGCAACCAAAAATAATATCCATCGAAAAAAGTATGTGTTTTTGTGACCAAACAAAATTCCCTAGCAAAAATAATGTGTTTTTGCAACAATTTAAAATGCTGTCAGAAAAACTATGATATTTTGTGACCAACAATAATGCCCTCACAACAACAATGAGCTTTTGCAACAAATATTGATGTTCGTCGCAAAAACTATAAGCTTTTGTAATGACAATTAAAATCATTGCAAAACCTTTAAGTATTTGGGACTACCACTTTTTTGGTTGTACATACTATAAGATTGTGAGATAAATTGTCATACTTGGTCAAAATTACTATGATATTTTGCAACCAACAATAATGCATGTTGGAAAGACAACGAGGTTTTGCAACCAAGCATAATATGCCTTCACAAAACTATGAGCTACTGCCAACAACATTGATTGTCAATCGCGAAAACTATGATCTTTTGACACAATCGCAAAAATTGTGCGATTTGGCAACAATATAATTGTGAATCGCAAAAACTTTGACCTTTTGACATAATCTCCAGTATCATCGCTAAAAATTTGAATTTTCAGACCACCAATAATGGAATCACAAAACATGCAGCAAACATGGCTAACATCGATGCAATAATAATTATAACTGTAATAATTATAGTAATAATAATAATGATGATAATAATAATGATTTATCTTAAAGTTTTGTAATAATTAATAAATTTCTATGTTAATACTTGATGTAAAAATCAACTCTCCATAAAAGTTTTTCGTACTATAGCTAATATTAGTTCATTGAAGATAGTTTAGTTTTTAATATTTTAATTTGCACCCAAGAGTAACTATAAAGATCATAAAAGCACAACAATATAAATTAAACAAATTATGGAATTATAAAAACTAATTTAAACATATTTATATAATAGACAAGAAGAGACTTTAATTTTTAAAATTATAAAGCCATGTTTTATTATTGTAATGACTATGAGGTATATATATACACTAAATAATTAAATATATAATTTAGAGGGTTGCATATGTATAGAAAATTCCAAAATTCAATTGATCATGCTTATTAATTTTTCGTCACTTTGGTAGTACATATATTAAAGTTAAGTAAAATTAGATCATCAAAAGTACACATTAATATATGTATATGAAATATGATTTTTTGAAAAAGGAAAAAATCCAAAAGAAAGTCAAAAAGTGATATAAGATGCATCCAGTTGAAGCAACATGAAGTCATTGAATTATGTTCCAACCTCTCATCACAGATTTGTAAGCTGTCTCATCTTTGTTTAAGATAATGTTTGGAAATTAGATATTGTTTAAAATCAGGCAAATAAATAAAAGTAAAAGACTATATCGATTATTAAAAATAATTATTTCCTTTAAACAAAATTAAAAATAATTCAAAAAATTACTTTAAAAAGACTCTATCGATTCATATAAAAAATTATAATAACTACTAGTAATAAAATGGATATCTTGCGAATAATGATTCACATAGACAAACTTATATGTTATACTACACCATAAGACATATATAAAATATACCCAAATTCCACACCCCAATGTGATGGCCTAAGGTGCATAACATCCCAGTCCTAGGTTTAGTCCAAACTTTAAATAGATAGGTTAATAAATAAATAAATCACATTGGAAATTTAGTCTGGGATGTTATTTTTGATTTTTGTTTTTGTTAACGAAATTGAAAATAAATTTTAACAAAATTTAGTCATAATTATTAGATGGAATCACATCGGATACCCAAATTTTTGAATAATTTAGATTTAATCAATATTTAAAACATTTGTCTTAAATAATTTAAATTAATTATAAAAACATAAAAAATTTAAAATCTCTATTTGGTTTTTTATTTAAAAATTATGAAAATATTACAAAAATAGGGCAAAAATACAATAATACAATAAAAATAGAGAATAAGAAAATTTTCATTTTTCTGTTGGATATATATTTATAAAATTTAAAAATTTTTTTCTTTTTATAATATTTGAAAGACAGTATAGAAACTTTTATAAATTATAAAATAACATTTAAAAAGGTAATGTCTTTTATCTTGAGAAAGAAAATCAGGCTTCTATATATCCCTAATCTTCTCACCAACCATCATCTTCTCCAGTTTCGCCACCGTTGCCTTCTTTCTTTTTATTCTCTAGTATGACATTATTTGCCCTTTGTTTTTGAGTCGCCAGCACTGGCGATAGCCCAAAACCTCACATCCGGCATTGATCTAGCCGCACTCTTTAGCCTTCGTACGTCGTTAGGGCTCCGTTTGTGTCATTGGCCATGTTGTTCCGACCCCACCTCGACGTGGGTTGGTGTATCTTACCATGGAGGCTATGTTTTCTCTATGAACTTGTCCAGGCTTCACCGGACTCAACTTGGCCGGCGTAACCCCGCTTCATCGTGGACGAGCTACGCAACCTCACCGGAGATATCCCTCCGTGCCTCTCTCAGCTTTCCAATCCCCGGGTCTCTCTCAGCCGCTCAGGTATTTAACTTTATAATCAATTGACTTGATCAACACTTGTTCTTATTATTCTTTGGATTTTTTTCATTATATATATATATTAAGTTGTGAAAAACATATACGGAGTGGTTCACCGAATTTCTCCATGTCCATACTATGAATGTTATTTTTTTTACATATTTATTATTAAATACTAAATAGTTGTTTTATTTTGACCGCATTGTTAAACAATTATTACTTTTTTTAACCACAAAATTTCAATTTCAAAGAATATTCCAAAACATCATCTATTGCCTTCTATTACTAGGAATTAATGTTGTTAGTTTTATGAAACAATGTCTCCATTATATTATAAACAAGTTAAATCTTTTAATTAATCATATGATGAAACACTTTCTATCCAATTTTAAATGTTAATATTCATAAAAATACACATCTTAATTAATTATAACAATGCAATTAATCCAATAGGCAGGCATAACCAACTAATTAATTATTTGGTTATCTAGTTCTGCTTTTCTTCTTCTTCTTTCTCTGATTTTGAGGATGCATGATGAACAAACAAAGAGATTTCTCATACTCGAAAATATGAAGCAGCCATAGTTTCCAAAGATATATGCAACAAATTAAGTATATGTCGAAGATGTTTTCAACAAATTAAGTATATGTCATCTACATTTATATATATATAAGTGAAGAGATTAAATGCAATGTTAATAATTAAGGGGAGGTGTAATAAATTAATAATAGGATGAGTTGAATTTATTAATAGAAAGAGAGAGAAAGATAGAGAAGACAAGTTTGGATATGGTATATGTGCCAATATTGTTCATAAGTTTGAAGGCATAATGATACTAGTGTTTGGATTTCTCTAGCTATGGTTTGGACTTTCTAGTCATGGACAAGTCCTAGTGGTTCTTCTTCTTTTAATTAGCTCTAGGACACCCTACATTTATAATGAACATGCATGCATTATATCAATGCATGCAGTCTTCTCACAATAATTAACTATGTATATACTATTCCCTTTTAATCCCCCACTTCCTTATGAAATTCCATGTGACACCATGCACTATATAATTAACTTAATCATCTTGGTAAAATCCATATAAAGCTCCAAAGTGGATGTTGTTTTTCTTTTATTAATGAGTTTTTTTTGGAAAGAGAGAAACGAAGACATATATATTTGTCACTTGATATTCTTGTTTATAAACTAAACTAAACTAGATATAGTTTTAAACGGTTTGATATGATGTCTCCCCCACAACATATCATTTTAATATATGACTTGATCTTATCTTTATCTCCAAAATATTTATTGTTGTTACTATTTAGATATAAAAAAATTAAAGTAATTAATAAGAGATGATGGTATGAGTTTGCATTGAAGTTGAATGAATGGCATGCATGCAGAGGGCATAAGTTGACAAGGTGATCAGAAATGGTGGTGGCATGGTGGTCCTAAGAAAGTGATATTAAGTCAGTTAGAATTTGTGAACTAATAATGGAGAGAAAAAGTAAGAAAGGGAGACACATAACCTGCTTAATATATAGAACTAATTAATATAAATAGAACTAATTAATATAAAGAGAAAGAGTGCTTTTTCATATACACTTGTCAGTAATACATACTTACACACACACATATATATATATACATGTCAAAGACTTCATAACTAAGTGCCAACATGGTTTGTTACTTCCCAAGGTTTAATTTGAGGGTCTCTTTTGCTATTTTCTTTGGAGTGTATATATGTTAGTACATATATTTGGTATAATTGTATACATACATAAAATGCAACATGGTTATATTAATAAGTGAAACCATAATTAATTACCCACTGGTTATATTTTTAGACGAGATCCAACCATTATCAATTGCATGGTTATATTAAAGTGTTGCATCCCATTTTGTATCAAACATATTAATAATTAAAACCATCATTAATTACCCACTATAGATCTATATACATGCTATCATAATTATAAGAACTATATCTTCTTCATGAGTAACTAATTTTAGAAGATTAAAGAATCAATGATAAGATAAATCGTGTATTTGCGCTTATTTTTGCAGTGGGTCTTTTGGGTTGGACCTTTCATTGGAGCTATAATATTTCGCCAGATAGTGATTAGAGAAATTCCATTCAAGAGTAGGTCTTGATCATGAACTTATGAAGATGATTGATGTGGTTTACTGTAGTGTTTTTCTTTATGATTGTGGTTTTCGTGACTTGTGTATCTTTGTTTCTAATCACATGGGATTAGTTGTTGTGAATGATTTTTCATTTAACTTGAAGGGCATGTTATGAGTGTTAGTGGAGTGTGGGTCCTTTAGTCGGAGCTTTTTGCACTATTTTTTTATTTATCTTTTCTTGAATCTGTAGTGCATTATGGAATTCTTAAAGTGGTGTAGACAATGATGTATATATATCCACTGTTAATTAATCAACGAGTCCATATACTATTGTTTTAATATATGTGTTATTGTTTCATGGATGCATGTGTTTATTGTTTTTCTTTAGTTTGAGAAAAGAAAATCAAAGATAAATTAATATTTCATAAAATTTGCAACTTAATGTGTACTATAAGAATATATAGCTAAATATGTCCACGTGTGTTTTAATATATATATATATATATATTTTTTCTAGCTCATGATTATTATTGTTGTATTCAGATTATTTTTGCAAAAAAAGTGCAAAGGCAAAATTGCATGAAGTATCAAATTTTGAAGAATTATTGAGTGAGTTGATTCATTTATTCTAATGTTGGTTTCAAAATTATCTTATACTATAATTAATTTCTTTTTGAGAAATATTTTTAATGCTTACATGCTATGCCCATATTTTTACTATTAATTTTAACCATAAGACAATCACTTACAGTTTTTTATGAAAACATGTAGGTAAATATTGTTTTCACTAAAAGATTGCAACAAGTTCCATCTTTTAGAAAGGTAAGATAATGTTTTAGCTTTAATTAGTTTGATGTTCCCATCATACAGTTCAAGATTTGTTGGTTATGGATTAATTTGATTAATTTAGATATTTATAACCAATGGTTCTTTACAAATCCTTTTTTTAAATATTGAATATAGCTAAATATAAATTGTTTATTGCAATACAATATCTCATGACAGGGTTCCTTTATTTTAAATTCTTGAAAAACTATTATACCTTAGTGATTTATTATTATTTTTTTTGCATAAAGTTATTATCTATTTACTAATTGAAAGCGATTATAACATCATGACAAGGTTCCTTTGTTTTGAATTCTTGAAAAGCAATTATATTTTAGTGATTTAATTTCTTTTATCTGCATGAAATTATTAACATGTGGGTGTTTCCTGTATTACCAATAAGTATGTTTGCCAGCATAGACTAAAAACATTGATATTACATGCTCATTCTTAATCTTTGTAAAATAAAGTTTAAAAAGAAGTAATGTTTATAACTTACAGGAAACCAACAATAACAATACTGATAATAAGAAGCATTGTACAAATTGAAATGACTCTTGATATGTCTTGGATGAATCTTCCTACCAGATCATGCATAGAGTATTTTAAGGGTGTTGAAAAATTTCTTGATTATGCATTTGATCATAACCCATTGGAATCAAAGCTGTAACCTATGCTTTCTTTTATAATATCTCTATTTTTCAATATAAAACCTAAACCTTTCTTTTTTGGGGGGAATGTCCTCTATTTTTGAATAAAACATTAATCCTATGTTGTCTTTTGGGAATGTGTGCTATTTTTCTCAGTTTTGTAAAAAACCCTAATAGTTTGTTTTCTTTGCATAATGTCTCCTATTCTTTAATCTAAACCATAATACTCTCTTTTCTTTTCAGATATGTACAATTTTTGAATCAAAATCCTAATCTTATGTGTTTTTTTTTCTGAATGTCTCCTATCTTTCTATCAAAACCCGAATGTTATATATTTTATTTCTTAATGTCTCTTATTTATCAGTTTTGAATGAAAACCCTAATCTATGTTTTATTTTTGGAATGTCTCCTATTTTTAAATAAAAAAATAATCATTTCTTTTTTAGGAATGCCTACTATTTTTTAATAAAAAAACTAATCCTATGTTTTTATCGGAATGTGTACTAATTTTCATTCAAAAACTTTATCATATGTTTTCTTATAGTAATGTCTCCTATATTTCAACCAAAACAACAATCCTATGTTTTCTTTTTGGAATGCCTACTTTTTTCAATAAATACCCTAATTCTATGTTTTCTTATCTAAATGTCTCATAATTTTTAAACGAAAATCTAATTCTTCCTTTACTTTTTGGAATTTATCCTACCTTTCGATCAAAATTCTATACCTGTGTTTTGTTTTTTGAATGCCTTCTATTTTTGAATAAAAACCCTAATCCTATGTTTTATTTTGGAAATGTCCCCAAATTTTTGGATTTTAATAAAAATACTAATCCTATGTTTTGTTACACTAATGTCTCCTATTTTTTAATTAATACCCTACTCCTATGTTATCTTTTTGAAATGTCACATATTTTTAAATTAAAACCCTAATCCTATGTCCTCTTCTATGAATGCCCACTATATTCCAATCAAAACCCTAGTCCCATGTTTTCTTTTCTGAATGTCTTCTATTTTTGGATTAATACCCTAATCCTTTTCTTTCTTATAGTAATGTCTCCTATTTTTTAATTAAAACTCTAATCTTATTTGTTCTTTTCAGAATGCCCATTATATTTGAATCAAAACCCTAATCCTATGTTTTTTTCTCTTCGGAATGTCTACTATTTTGCAAACAAAACCTGAATACTTTGTTTTCTTTTCTCAATGTCGCCTATTTATAAATTTTGAATCAAAACCCTAACCTATGTTTTGTTTTTGGAATGTCTCCTATTTTTCAAATAAAAATCTAATCCTTTCTCTAATTTTGTTCCCCCGAATGTCTACTATTTTTTAATTAAAATCTAAATCTTTTTGTTATCTTTCCAGAATGCATCTTGTTTTTCTGGTTTAATCAAAACTACTTTGTTTCTTTTTGGAATGTCTAATTTTTCAATCAAAACACTAATTCTATCTTTTGTTTTGGGATTGTCTGCTAATTATTAACCAAAACCGTAATCCGATATTTTCTCATAATGTCTCATTTTTTTTCTGTCAAGACCCTAATCGTATGTTTTATTTTCTGAATGCCTCCTATTTTTTTAATTAAAAACACTTATCATATATGTTCTTTTCAGAATGTCAACTATTTTTTAAGCAAAACCTAATCCTATGTTTTCTTATAGTAAAATCTCCTATTTTTTCAATCAAAACACTAATGATGTGTTTTTATTTCGAATGCCTACTATATTTGAATCAAAACCATAATCCTTCATTTTATTTTCTTAATGTCTACTCTTTTCTGAATCAAAACCCTAGTCCTATGTTTTCTTATTGTAATGTCTCCTATTTTTCATTCAAAGCACTAATTCTATCGTTTTCTTGTAGTAATAGCTCCTATTTTTCAATCAAAACCCCACTCCTATGTTTTCTTTAAGAAATTCCAACTATATTAATGCCTCCTATTTTTCAATCAATCCCCCAATCATATGTGTTTGGAATATCTAATATTTTACAATCAAAATCCTAATACTAGGTTTCCTTTTTAGAATGCCTCCTATTTTTTAATCAAAAGCTTAATATAATATTTCTTTTGGGAATGGCTACTATTTTTAATCAAAATAATAATCATATATTTTATTTTCATAATGTCTCATATATTTTAATCAAAACCCTATTCCTATGTGGAATGTCTACTACTTTTGATTCAAAAACCTAATCTTATGTTTTATTATAGGAATGTCTGATATTTTTCAATTAAAACCCTAATCATATGAGAATTCAATCAAGGGGAAAGAGCCGGTGGAGAAGTAACACCGGGGTGTTTTATCTTGCCAAGTTTGTGAGTTGGATTTACTAAATCATGGGCTATAAATCATGCATGCTTTCTAATCCTTAAATTGTTTACCGTTGAATGATAAACTTCTTGTTGTTAAAAACAATTGAAATGTTTTTCCATGGGATCAAGAAATCTTGATGATTTATGACTTGGCTTATTTCATGATTGTTGGTAAATATTATACATATTATTTGTGGTTTGAAACCCTATGCTTTGAAATACATGTTTTTGAAGTTATGTATTTCAAGAGGCTTGATATTCTTCTTATAATGACCAAAAAGACATGTATGAACGAAAAAATGAATTTCTTTGTGATGATGCTATATTCAAAGTATATTTTCAAAGATTACACTTGTATGATTTTTTTATTAGACTTATGCTATGATATTGATGTATATATTGAGCCTACGGGCTAGATTGTTATTTAAATGTTTTTGATGGTGACATGGGGAGTCCCGATACCCTCACCGTAGTAAGGGTTAGAGTTTCCATGGGCTGACCTTATTGGGGTGGCGTGGAGTGCTCAAATAAGGTTTTATCCTTTCAGGTGTGCGTAGAGAGCCTAAACTCGTGAAAGGTTGGGTGCCCGTAGTCACTACATGAGTTCCCCAATGGCCAATGCCTACATATCGCATCTTGGTGGTTCTCGACCCTAACCCGAGGCCACGGTTAGCTGAATCGACGGTTTTCGAGGCTAGTTGTGATACTATTGATTATTCTAAATTGTTGATTTATTTATTTCTAAACGTTTTGAGCTATGATTTATTAAAAGAAATGTATGAATTTTTCATTTCATACTTGTATGGATTTTTGTGATGATGTAGAAGGTGTTTATCATTCATTTCTTATGTTATACTTGCTATTTAAAAGTATTTTTAAATATTTTGAGAATCGAAGCATATTTTTGGCATTTTTATTTTTTTATTCAATCATGTATGAGATGTAGTCCCATGTTTGGCCCCTCACCGAGTAACTTAGTTACTCATCTCCTCTTCATTTCCCTCCCGGGTGATAGCACCAGCAACGAAGTGAAAAGCGTGAAGTGCTTGGCGAGTTTATTTTGTGATTTTCTTAAAGTCGTGTATGATACTTAAAACATTTTTTGGCATGTATTAGAGGGGTCCACTAGGATGTTATTCCTTTATATTTGGTTTTATTTCTCTTGGATATTTTTTAATTGTGTTTGTCAGGGCTATGTGATGTATGAGAGCTATACCCAGTGTTTGGGAGATGTTATCCTTATGATTATGGCTTTTTGTGTTGTGATTATCCATGTTTTTTATCTTGTGTTACAATGTTGTTCTTGTGTTGTAATATTGTTGTATGTCCTCATTGTTAAATTATTTCTTGTTGTTATAGAATATTGCATAGTGAATAGGATAGCCTTACGGCAATCTGGGGTTGAGGTAGGTGTTTGACCTCACATGGGTTATCATGGCGGCATGTCATATGTGCGACCCACGGGACGGGGCATGACAATGTGTCCTATTTTTTAGCTTTTAATCAAAAACATAAACCTTTCTTTTCTTATCAAAATGTCTCATTTTTTAAATCTAAACCCTAATTCTATCTTTTCTTTTCGTAATTTCTACTACTTTTTAATCAAAACCGTAATCCGATGTTTTCTTTTTGGAATGTCTTGTATTTTTTTAGTCAAAGCGGGTAATCGAATGTTTTTTTAGGAATGCCTCCTATTTTACAATCAAAAGCATAATCCTATATTTTTTTTGAAATATCTGCTATTTTTGAATCAAAATGATGATTGCATTTCATATCATGCCTATGTACCATTAATCCATTCATTTTCTTATCTTTTTAGCACAATTTTTATCTATACGAGATGCTATTCTAGGTATATTTTGCTCCTTGCGTGATAATGTGGAGCTCAAACCAATTTGGGGGTGAAATCAGGGGAATAAAGCGAGCGAAAAGAATGAAAAATTATGCTAAGTGCTCACGATTGACACGAGGTAGATCACGATCGTGTTACGTCCCCCCGAATATTTTCAGCACTGGAGATGACCAAGCAAACAATTTAAGCATGTGGGTGCTCTCAGGAGAAGCACGATCTAAGCATGACCTTGTCCCTCCCTTGAAAAATCTCGATCTGGAGGCATCTTCTACAAAACAAGGGAAGCATGCTCTAGAGGCTCCTAGCACAATTGTGCAAAGGCAGAGCACAGGCAGATCATGACCGCACTCCTCTCACTAATTATCCCAGTTTAGCAATTAACCATTTCACTTAGAATTCCTAGCAAGAGCATGGTCCAAGCAAGACTGTGTCGAGCCCAAAATTAGCCATTTAACTCTAGATTTCTAGGGTTTCATCTCATCTTTGTTCAGAGATTTCTCTTCTACACTGGGAGGAATTGAATGAGGCCAATGATCAAGCTTTACCAACTGTCTAAGGAGATCAAGGACTAGTTGGAAACACGAGGAAAGCGGGGCTAGCATACGGAACTTAACTAAGAAGAGTTTCTTGAGAAGAAAGGAGTCATGTCTTCTTTCTTTAGATCTTTAATTGCTTTTTCCATGTTGTACACATCCATGAGGGGCTAACCGTCTACGGTGCTCCAAGATGTTGAACTATGATGCTTTGAATTCTTTAAATGCTTTGAATGCTCTCTTCTAATGTTCTACGGAGTTCTTTTGGTTTCTTGTGTTTAATCTTTTGTTTGCATAGCTTGATGTGTTTAATTTGCATATTTGCTTAGGTAAAACTCGGTGTGTGGATTGCCATATAAGTAGTTACCTTGTGTGATTTCAAACTCATTGTGTATGAAACCATAGTTATCCTAGTAAAACTTGGCGCATTTGAGAACCATAGATTCAACATTACTTCTGAGCACACCCAAGAACCATAGAATGTAGCTGGTTGGCATGAGAAGTCAGCTAGTATGTTATAGCTCACAGGGATATCTCGGGGCATTGCTCTCTTATTGTTGAAACTCTCTATCCTAATCTACCTGTCATCTCCATCTTTTCTTTATTTCGTATTTTACTTTACAATTTTAAACCAAATCCTATTCTTGCTTGACTAGAGATTAGAAGAAGAATTAGTACATTAAGTCCAGTCTATGAGGCTCAACAACCTTACTGCCTAGCAGGGTACCACTGTATTACTTGTGTTTGACCCGCACACTTGCGGAGAGTTCATCAAATTATTGGTTCCATTGCCGGGGACTGGCAACTTTTAGGAAAATTTAGAATCTAATGATCTAGTTTGTTTATATTGTTCATATTTGTGAATATCCATTTTTCTCTTTTTCTCTTTTTAATCAATCTTTTTAGGTTTATTTTTGTTTTCACTCTTCTACTTATTTTGAGCTTACACTGATGTTTTTAACTAGTGTGGGGACAACTGTAGGTTATCTGGGAATCTTTCAAACACAGCTTTGCCATCATGGATGTACTGTTGGCCACTTTGAGAAGTTACCTAGGTACACTTAATTACCTCAAGGGAGTACTAATTCTTCCATCGATGAGCAGGATTTGGAGGATTTTTGAGAGAAAACAACACAATGGAGTCAATTTGTGAGTGCAAGGATGGATTAACACCAAGAGAACAAAGAAGAAGAGATGGGTGTGAGTCATACGACATCAGTCTCAGTGGATGTCACCATGGACACACAAACTGAAGAAATCAAGGATTTTAGGCCCGTGGATGAGGATCTCATCCATATTCACAAGTTTGAGAAGGATATCTTTGCAACAACCACATATACAAATAAAGGAGATATGGGTATTGTAGATTCAGAACCAAAAGTGCCTTTCCTATTTTTTCTTTTCGGAATGCCTACTATATTTGAATCAAAAACACTATATTTGAATAAAAAATGTCCCCTAATTTTCGGTTTTTTTTAAAAACTAAAAATTAGTTTACATTTTCAAGACAACAGATAGGATTAGGTTTTTGATTCAAATTAGGAATGGCTCCTCCAAGGATTACGGTTTCAATTCAAAAAGAGTATACATTATGAAAAGAGTATACATAATATTACTGATAAATAGCAGACATTAAGAAAAGGTTTTGATTATTTTTGAATGAAAAATAAGAGACATTACTTTAAGAAAATACAGGTTAGGGTTTTGATTCAAAATACAGGATAGAAGACATCCCAAAAAGAAACTAGGAGGCATTCTGAAAAGAAAACATTGGATTAGGCTTTTGAATGAAAAGTATGAGACATTCCGAAAAGAAAAACATCGGATTAGGGGTTTGATTAAAAATTAGCAAAGATTCCCCAAGCAAAAGATAGCATTACTAAATGAAAACATAGAATTAGGGTTTTGATTAAAAAATAGTAGGCATTCCCAAAAGAAAACATAAGACTAAGGTTTTGACTGAAAAGTAGGAGGCATTCCAAAAATAAAATATATGATTATTGTTTTGTTTGAAAAATATGAGGCATTCCTAATATAAACACTAGATTAGGGTGTTGTTTAAAATTAGTAGACTTTCTTCCTAATAGAAAACATAAGATTCTGGAGTGAGTTGTAGGGGCACGAAGGCAGTCACATTTGTTTATCCAACATGTGCAATGATAGCAAGATCTTCACCAATGAACCCGTTTATTTAAGAAGCAACACGATATACGGCATAAACGTGCACCTGTTTATGTTGATTCAATGAAAAGTGGCTTTGGGAGTGTTTCTGACCGTCACTGTAGCAGGCTAATGAAGCAAAAATGTAGCAATTTACTGTAGCAGTACTCTTCATGCCGGCTAAAATTGAGATTTCCAGAGAATCCACACGGGCGTGTGGGAATTCTCCGCGCCCGTGTGGATGCCCGATTCCAGCTCTTTTAAAGCCGCGATTCAACTCGATTTCAGGATCTTTTTTGCCATCTTTTCTCCATCCTTTGACAGGCCGACGGCTAGAGTTTAGAGTGGTTTTGGCAAGGCTTTTAAAGTGGTTCTCCATCTTCGACATCGCGATTTTCTTGGTAGGTAGTTTATGGGGAAGCTTTGGTCTCCACTGATTCGGCAAGGTGCCCTAGGCTTGACAAGGGGACCTTTGGAGAGGACGAGGCTAGTCCACAAGACCATCGACACGAATACTGAGGGGGTTTTCCTATGGATTACTTGTTTTTACTTTTGATTACATTATTGATTGTATCTTGCTCTATGGAGAGCTAAACCCCCCACTGGGTACTCGGATTTTATAAACCCTAGGATGTTATTTTTTCTTTGACTTTTTATTATGCTTTCCTTAATTGATGTCTTTAATTGAGTTTCAATCTTTAATTCTTGTTGCATGATTTATCCCTTAGAGTGACACTAAGGTTGAGAGTTTACACTGGTAACCTTTGTGAGTGAGTGACAAACCATGAGGGTTAGACATTTCAAGATTGGAGAGAGTCGAGAGGGTGAGTCGAGAGATAGTGGAGCATCCCCTTTCCCTTCCGATGTGATCTATCCTACCTCCATGTTCCAAGAGTTTTTTGTGGTCATAGTAGAGTGAATGGGCTAAGGGATGACCTCCGCTGTGGCTTAGTTACACAAGAAACAGAGTGAAGTGTTGAAGTGACTTTAGCAACTAGGGCTTAATTGCGACTAGGGGTCTTTCCCCTCGACCAAAGGGTAAGGTCTACACATAGGAATAGGGTTTATCACCTAGAATCCCTAAAGCATTTTGCAACTTCACACAATGTGAGGTGTTCAAACTGTTTGATTTCTTCACCGGGGTATAGTGTAGAGTTAGTCATGGTTGACCTTTAGTTTAGGACCGTATATTTAAGGATGTCCATGACTTATTAAGCATCAATTAGGAGACATAATAGTTGGCCTTACACTTGAAACATTGGTGCTGGGGGAGCATTGTCCGAGTACCCACTTCTATCGATTGTCTTTCCTCTCATTTTATCGTGCCTCATTTTCTTATTTCTTTTAGTCTTTTCATATCAATCTTATTCACACCATCATCGATTCATTCTCATCCTAGTTAAATAGCAATCATTGTGTTTCAATTCATTATTCCCTGTGGAAAGGATACCCCACTCACTTGAGATTTATTACTTCGATAAATCTGTGCACTTGCGGGTCACACGCAAGGGCGTTATCAATTTTCTATTTGAAATGTCTCATATTTTTAAATGAAAACCCTAATCCTATGTTTTCTTTTCGGAATATCTACTATTTGGTAATCAAAACCCAAGTCTTATTCTTCTTTTTCATAATGCCTCCAATTTTTGGATTCAAATCCTAATTGTATGTTTCCTTTACGGAATGTCTCGAATCTTTCTGTTAAAAGCGGAATCCTACGTTTTCTTTTCATAATGTCTTCTATTTATCACTTTTAAATCAAAACTGTAACCCTATGTTTTCTTTTAGGAATGTGTGCTATTTTTTAATCAAAACCCTACTCCAATTTTTTTTGGAAATGTCCGCAATTTTTTGGTTTTTAATCAAAACCCTAATCCTATATTTTCTTTCTAAAATGTCTCATATTTTTCAATCAAACCCCTTATTTCTTCATCAAATCCCTAATCTTATGTTTTCTTTTGTGAATGTCTGCTTTTTTTAATAAAAAATCCTGGCCATAATTTTTCTTTCCAAAATGCCTCATATTTTTTAACTAAAACCCTAATCTTATGTTTTCTTTTGGAAATGTCCTTTATCTTTCGGTTTTTAATCAAACCCTAATCATATGTTTTCTTATAGTAATGTATCATCTTTTTTCTATCAAAACCCTCATGTTCAGTTTTATTTTTGAAATGTCTCATATATTTCAATCAATGTTCTAATCCTATGTTTTCTTTTTCAGAATGTCTAATCCTATGCTTCATTTTCTTAATGCCTCATATTTTTTGAATAAAAATCCTAATTGTATATTTTTTTTAGAATGCCGCTTATTTTTGAATCAAAACCCTGATCTTATAATTTTTTTTCAGAATGTCTCCTATTTTTCAATCAAACCAATAATCATATGTTTTCCTTTAGTAATGTCTCATATTTTTTAATCAAAACCATAATCCTAAGGTTTTTTTGGAATACCTCCCTCACTACAAGAAAATTATTAATTAACAACGGAAATTACCCAAGAAACAATTTCCTCGGTAATTTTCCAGGGAATAGATAAGGAATAGAATGGAATGATTAGATATAAAGGTTAAAAACATTACCAAGGGATTACACAGGGAAATACCTAGGGAATTAGCAAGGGCAAAATTTTCCCTTGCTATTCCATCGCTAAATATCGAGGGAATTACACCGGTAATATTTAGAATTGAATTGCTATCGAAAATTATCGATTGATATCTATACCATATCTAATCCCTGGGTAAAATTAAACAGTTTTAACATTACCCAGGGATTAGTTAGGTAAAATGTTCATTGTTATTTGTCCCTAGATAATGCTTGGGTAAACTGAACAGCTTTAACATTATCCAAAGATTAGCTAGGAAAAATAGTCGTTGTTATTTGTTCGTAGCTAATCCCTGGGTATTTTATTTCTTAGAATTTTTATTTAGCAAGAGATTAGTTTCCGCATGTAAAATTCTTGATCTTAAACATTGCCCACGGATTAGCTTGGGACGATGGCCATCATGTTTAGTTTATTGCTAATCCCCAGGCAAATATAAATTAACTTGATCATTTTAGAAGTGTATTAAATTGTTTTTTTAAGATTTTTTATTAAATTTAAAAATTTTATTATTAATTGTATTAAGTATATTATGACATATATAATTTTATAGTATGATTTTGTTGAAATAAAATAAATAAATAGATACATTTTTTTAATTAGCATTTAACTAAAATAATGCCAACAATTGCTAGGAAGAATGCATTTTTTTCTTACATTCTTGATAGTCGTGGCAAACCAAAACATAAGTAAAATTGCAAATTTTAATATGAATCACAACAAAAGATTACATTTTTAATTTTATAATATACCAAACTTTAATCTTGATAGTTATTTTCTAAAAGATAATTGAGCACCATCTTTTATTAAGACTAATAAAGATATATATTTATTAATAATAATGCGATAATTTTTTAAGTTAACCAATAATCATATTTAAATTTTGCAACTCCTACAAGCTCTCTGATTCTCTCCATCATCTGCCTCTAAATTTATAGAAAATTTTCTTTATCTCTTGTTTAGTTGTCAGTATGGCATCTTTCTTTTTTTTTAAATTAATTATTTATTTACCTTTTAATTGTATATTGTTATAAAGTCTACTCAGTTACTATATTATAATATATTTTTTAAGTTTAGGATTAAAGATAGGTATATAATTTAGTTAAAATTAATGTTATTGGACCCGGGATTCACGTCCTCATCCAAAATCTTTGTAATGGGCTTCGGGACCATAGACTATGGGCTTTTTTAATATGATCTTCATTTTGTTTAAATTATTAGAATGACCCAATGTTAAGCTATTAATATGTTTTTAAAAGTTAATTTTTTTCAATGATATTTATTTTGGAAAAATATGTTAATAATAATAATAATAATAATAATAATAATAATAATAATAATAATAAATTTTTGAAACCCATGTTGTAAGCGTCATTTTGATAATTAAAAAAAAAGGAAGGCCATATTGGGAAAAAGCCGTAGACTATTCCTAACATAAAAGTAATATTTTGTTCACATATAACCCTGGAAAAGCAGGAAATTGGCATGTATGTTTTACAAAGTATGTAACTGTGTTCATAATTTTGTGGTAAAACATTAATTGATTATTAGAATTATTTTATCATTTTTTCTTAATCAAATTTTAATGTCAAAAAATAATATTAATAAAATTAAAAAAGCATTTTTAAATATACATTTTCATAAAAACATATATGAAAATAATTGAAAGAATAAGTCATTAGGAGGCGTGCGGGATGATATATATATATATATGTGATATATATATGTTTGTTTTTATATGTATAAATAAAATATTTGTGTAGAGATTGACCAAAGATTATTATATTTAATTTAGTTTTTTATGAATTTATTTTTTATTTATATTTTTGGATTTTCAGTTTCGTATTTCAATATTTTGATCCCTTTTTGCAATTAAACATTTTACAATTAAACAAGTGGAGTTATTTTTATAACAAAATTTATTAGTAAACAAAAATAATTAAATTAAATGTTATTAAAATTATTAATAATAATAATTAAAATTTTAGAATATTTAAAAAATCAATTTTATAAGAGATTTCTTGTGAATTTTTTTGGGAAAAGATTTTTTTTCACTTTTTTTATTTACACTTAATAGTAAAGATGTGGAATATAATTTATCAAAATTATACAATTTCATTAAGTTTAAAAATATACACATAATTTTAGTAATTTTAGATTATTTAAAAAAATAGTTTTTCAGAGATCTCTCAGCCCTAAACATATCGCATCCCCTCTGCAACCTCCACAAGCGCTCTCCACCGGCGCCTCCCCACTCCGCCACTTCTTCCCACGCCTCTTCTCCCCCTTCACTGCCCTCGCTAGTGCCACCCATGCCATCACATGCCCTCTTACTGCATCTGCCGAGACTTGATCATCTGCCAATCATCTGGTGAGCTCTAGAGCATCATCTAGTGATCTCTTTAGCTCTTCTCCTTTGATCTCCTTTTTCCTTTGCTCTAGCTGAACGAGTTCTTTGTTCTTTGTTCCTTGTTTAGATCATAGGAGTTCTTTTGGAGTGAGAGGGCCTGGTACTACGTTTCCTGCTTTCTTTGTGATGTTTTTTTCTCGTTTACAGCCCTTGTTTTGATGATTGGAGCCGAAAAGGCGAGATTACACTGCTTGTTTGGGTTTTGTTTGAAATTGCTTGGTTTTACTTTTGTGGCAAAACCTTGGATTTTGATCTTTGATAATTGTCGGAATTTGGATTATTTGGATTGCTATGAGAAACTTTATCTTATTTTATTGTTGATTTGATCTCTTGAATTATATGAAAAATTGTTTAAATTTGTGCATAGTCTTGGATCTAATCTTAATTCTAACTTCTAGGTCTTAAATTTGGAAGTTCTCGTAATAGAGATCAATACTTCAGTCATAGTCTTCGTTGAAATTTTATTGCAAAGTTATTTTTTTAATGTCATTTTATTATCCAATAAAGAGGGAATGTTCAATTCTAGATATGCTGAGAATTGTTATTTTTTTCTTCCAACGGGCATTTTGACAACTTTTGTGGTATTTTTGAAATAAATGTTGGAAATTATTTACATGTTTTTTGTTTATCTTTTTTTCTCAGTCTTTTTTTTTTGTTGGAATTGAAATATATGGTTTGTTCCAACAGACTTAATTATAACTTGTAACTGATATTAACAAAACAGATATATTCTTAAATCGTTGAAACAAAAAAAGCAAGAGAAATCTATCAAATTATTGGTTTCTATTTATTTTTGAGCCAGAAAAATACAATTTCATGAATTGGATAGTTCCAACTCTCAGAAGATCTATTTTAGAAGTTCTCTTTACTCATTTGCAAAGCTCTGCTCTTATGCAAGCCTTGCATCTTTTCTTTGATACTTGGAAAAGAGTGAGATCATAGGCTAGTTCTAGTGTTCAAAGCCTCTAAATGTCAGAGAACTAGGTGATCTATTCCTTTCAAAATTTTTCAAGCAGGAACAGTTTTATGGCAAGTCTGATGAATGAAATCATCTATGCATTTGCTCATTAATTATTTTTGAAATAATTGGGGAACAACCCAAGAGTTTAGGCTGATCACTTTTGTTGCTTGGCTCCTTTCTGTGATTTTTGAACTGTCAGTCTTCAACTCTATAATTGAGACTATCTTTTCTTGGTCTATAGTAGAACATTTTTGCTGTAAATGAGATCCATATCTCCATAGGCAGCATTTTGGCTATTCCACATTTGTTGCACACACAGAAGAAGGCCTATCTGAAGAAGTTAATTTGAGAAATAACTACTATACTTTAAGGTAATTTCTTATCAAATAACATCACAAAATAGATATATTCTTAAAATTCATTGCTAAAATAATAATTTCTTAAAATTCGTTGCTAGACTTTAAGGATGGTGGATCCATGGGTTACTTATATTTTAAAATATCATGACTACTTGCATTTTAACATTTGATTGTAATAATAATAATGAATAAAACAAATGAGAAGATAAATAAATACAATCCTACTAATGTTTAAAAGCTTGGTTGAGTGTAATGTTTACTGTTTCTCATTATGAATAATCAAAAGTTGAGATTTTTACTTTTTAATAATATGCTAGCTTAAGGCAAGATAGTATAGGATCCTCTTGACTGAATGATTGTTGCATCATTTGAATGTTTGATAAAAATTGATTAATAAACATTTTTATGCAATAGCAGGTTGTATATTAATGGGGTGTTTGTTATGAAAATATTTTTTTCTAACCTATCTTTATATTACGCAGTTTTGTTGAACATATATATGTGTTTTAATTCTTTGTCTCGTTTTGTAGATTATTAATTAATGATATTTTGATAATAAATAATTGAAAATTGTAGCATAACTATTACTTGTTATTTTGGTTAGGCTTTTTATTTTGGTTAGGCTTGTTATTTTCATATGTTTAACTTTCATCCTTGTTATTGGGATATTCTTATAAGTAGTTATTTTTATTGTTTTGTGGTGTTTCTAAGTCTATTATATATCCTTTCCCAGCTACTAACTCGCAGTTGAAATCTGTGATCATTCTTCTGCTACAAACTCAATTTGTGAGTACATGCGTCCTAGAGGTCGGATCATCTAGGTCTTCTATCCCATTTATATATATATGATGAAATTTTTGTATGTACATAGCAATGTGTTCACATAAACAAAAAAAAAATGATCACATTTGTTATGCATGATAAAGAAATATGCATGAATTAAGAATAAAGGAACATTGTATTAAATCATTCTATGAGGAGACATGTTCAAATATATAGTCATTCTAGCATATGCATGAACTAGATGAATAGTCCATTACTTTATCAATCTTGAGAATTTAACTGAATTATCAAAAGCAGTATTTTAACATGTTTCTCAACCATAGAGTAGGTGCACTGTGCCGGAGAAATTATGTCAAATGTAACAAAAAAAACTTTAAGGTTTGTTTTATTTGTCAACCATAAAGTATGCCATGTTTACCTAATCTATCTCAATTTATTTGTAGGCTTATTTTGAATTTGCAATATTATTTAACTCTAAAAATATATTTTTTTAATAGTATTCATGTGAGCATATATTGTGTATGTGTTTTGAATATATTTCTAATTTATAAACATGTGTTAATTATAAAAATCATATTGTTCTATCTTATCAGAATATAAATGGGAACTAATCGGGAGTGGATATATAATAGACTTACACACGGACATAGATTCATTAAGCCTGAATTTGTGGATATATAATATGCTTGTGACCAACTGAGATTTATGGATGGTGATAAAATAATATGCCCTTGTTGTAAGTGTCAAAATTGAAGGTATGAAGTGGTTGATAATGTGAAGTTGAACCTTGTGAGGAATGGGTTTATTCAAGATTATCATCAGTGGGTATGTCATGGGGAACCTTTGTTATATGAAAATTTTTATTGCCTTGATGTGAAGCGCACACTCAATTATTTGCCGTTGCAAGATTATTAACAATAAAATATGACTTTCAAATGTCGTAAAGGTGTTACGATTTTGTATTGCAATTTATGAAAGAGGCATTACCAACTAATAATAAGTTGGTTGTCAACTTCTATAATACAATGCAGTTTGTTGCTGACTTAGGTCTTCCATGCCAAAAAATATATTGTTTCTTAAATGGATGTATGTTATATTGGGGTGAGGATAGTGGTCGAAGAAGTTGTAACGTTTGTGACCATCCTCAATATAAAATCAGGAAGAGAGGCATAGGAAATCACAAAGGTTATTCACCTAATCAAAAGATGTATTATTTTCCTCTGACACCTAGGCTACAAAGAATGAATTCTTCAAAGGTGATGGCGAAGGATATGAGGTGGAACAAAGAGCATGATAAAAAAGATGACGTGATATGCCATACTTCTAAGGCTGAAGCATAGAAGCAATTTGATCTCATACATCCATTTTTTGCATCAGAGGCTTGAAATGTAAGACTTGGGTTGTCTAAAAATGGGTTTCAACAATTTGGACAATCAAGCAAGCAATATTCTTGTTGGTCTATTATTACCACACCATACAATTTACCGTCGTGGATGTGTATGAAGGATCCTTATATTTTTTTAACTATTATTGTACCTGGCCCCAAAAACCAAAAGCAAAAGTTTGATGTGTACTTGCAACCATTAAAAGCAAAGTTAAAATATTTGTGGAATGTTGGAGTACAGACATATGATGTGTCCAAGAAACAAAATTTTTAGATAAGAGTTGCACTCATGTGGACAACTATTAACTTCCTAGCTTTTACAGTGCAATCGAGGTGGAGTACAGAAAGCAAAAAATCTTGCCCATATTGTATGGATAAATCAAAGTCTTTTAGCCTTCTTAATGGTGGTAAAGTTTTGTGGTTTGATTATCATCCGCAATTCCTATCTACACATCATCCTTTTAGAAGAAACAGAAATGATTTCATAAAGAACAAGATTCGATGAATTAAACTTGAAGAAAATAATAGAAGTTGGTGCTGAACAGTGGAATGCTCCTATTTGTAAGTCAAGTGGATGGCACAAGTCTAGCATATTTTGTGATTTGACTTATTGGAGTACTAATCTCATCCGCCATAATCTTGACGTCATGCATATTGAAAGAAATGTTTTTTAAAATGTGTTTCACAATATGATGGATGTTGAAGGCAAAACCAAAGATAATGAAAAAGCAAGAGAGGATGTGAAAATATATTGCAAGCGTAAAGAATTGGAGAAAAATGAAACGACTGGGAAATATCCTAAAGCTTGCTATAGCTTAAGTAAGGAGGAAAAAAAGTTGTTTGTGAATGGGTAAATGAACTTCTTGTTCCGGATAGGTATGTTTCAAATATGGCATGGTGTGTTGATATGTGCAAGTATAAGATGTATGGAATGAAAAGCAATGATTGCCATGTATTCATGCAAAGGTTAATCCCTATAGCCTTTCGTGAATTTTTACCATTCCCGGTATGGAAAGCTTTGACAAAGCTAAGCTTATTTTTCAAAGACCTTAGTTGTTCGACGATTATAGTGGAAGACATGAATAGTCTAATCGAAGAAATTCCTATAATATTGTGTAAGTTGGAGCATATATTCCCTCCTGGTTTATTTGACTCAATAGAAAATCTTCCAATTCACTTACCATGTGAAGTAAAGATAGTAGGGCCAGTACAACATTGTTGGATGTACCCATTTGAGAGGTAAACTTTAATATAAATTCAGGCTATATGATCTTTTATAATGTCTATTTTTTTCAATTTGATATAACTATTCTTATTTATAATTTAGGTTATTGCATTATTTAAAGAAAAAAGTAACTAACAAAGCTAAGGTTGAAGGTTCAATTTGTACTGCGTACTTAGTTGAAGAAGCATCAACTTTTTGTTCATATTACTTTGAGCCTCATGTGAACACAAAGACAAGAAAAGAAAAGTACCTCACAATGATGATGGAGGAGACGTTGAAACATCTGAAGGTCTTTTATCAATATTCATTTTTCCTAGTCGACCATATGGGCAAGCAAAATCAAGACATTTGCCTGATAAAGAGTGCCATCAAGCTCAAACTTAAGTCTTACTAAACTATGATGAGGTTCAACAATATGTCTAGTATGCTTCTCTACTTCAATTTAATTAAAAAAAGAAAACTTTTAGTTTCTTTTTCTACCCAAATGGTTTCGCCTTTAAGGAACATTTGTGAATGTGGTGGTGGGAAATACACCAAATACAACTGATGCACAAGTTGATGATAAATTGGAAAATGAATTTGCTAACTAGTTTAAGATTTATGTAAGCCTTAATTTTTATATATTCTTCTTATTTATCTATCTTATTATATTGATTTCTTGTCTATTAATATTAATAGTACATCTTATTATGTAGGCGTGGGATCCTAATAATAATGTGAAAATCAAATGATGAAGGATCTCGTAACTGGGCCTTTAAAAGTTGTGATGACTTATCCATTATATTTTATTAAAGGGTATAAAATCCATACAGCTGACTATGGTGCAAGAAGAATGACAATAAATAGTGGAGTTTGTGTAAAGGGTTCCAATTATAGTGCAACATCATATGATTATTCTAGCCATTTGAGGGAGATTATACAATTAGAGTATCCAGCAATCCCAATAAAAAAGGACTACATTGTTCAAGTGTGATTGGTTTGATCCAACTCTAAATTTTGGGATGAAGATACATAAGGATTACAATCTTATGGATATCAATCACAAAAGAAGGTTTAACAAGAATGAACCCTTCATTTTATCTACACAAGCGACACAAGTATATTATACATCTTATCCAAGCATGAAACGTGACAAGGATATTTGGTGGTTTGTATGCAAAATTAAGCCAAGACAAATTATTGATGCTCTACTTGCAAATTTGGCATTCCAAGAAGATGAAATATAAGTGCACTACATTGAGAATATAGATGATATACCGAGATCCATAAATGATTCAAATGGAAGTTCCATGGATGTTGATAATAGGCATGATGATATATTGGAAGATGAAATTGAAAAGGATTATGAAACTGAAGACAAATCAGAAAATGATGAAAATAGATGCGTTTCCGATGATAATGAGTTCTAATCATTAGCTTTCTTGTTAGATTAGTGAACAAATGCAATACATTTCATATATTGTACTAGTTGATTTGCAATTTTTTCAAGTTATGATTATTTTGCATTGTTAGTTTTCTTTTGCTTAGTTATATTTCTTTTTTCTAAAGAGATTGTTATAGTTTATTTACATCAAGTATTATTTACATATGTTGACTTATTTTCTTATCAACTAATTATATTTTTATATTTTTATAGAAATGTCTAGGGGTAAAGAAAGGACTAGATTAGGAGGTGGATCGAGTGTAGGCCGCCCTTCTAATGCTCATTCAAACATTGAAGAATCAAACAATGCTGATAGTGCACCATTTTCAAATGCCAATATTGCAAGTGTTGTGGAAACAGTGAATGTTATTGGATCTCAACACCCAATCAAAATGTTGTAGCTATTAGTGATACACAAGCAAACTATGATAGCATTCAAGATGCTTCAAACATTGTTGGGGGGTTATGTATCACAGTTGTGAATGGATTGTAAGTATTCACAATTTGACAATCATAGTATTTAATGTGTGCACTATTTATTTTTTGTTTTTTACTTAAACTATGACAGGTTAGAGCCATCTAGCAAATATGCATGGATAATCACAAAAACGTTTCAGGAAAAAGTTTACTTTGAAGGGTACACAAAATGATGCTTATTTGACGAAAAAATGTCCAAATGTGTTGTTTTGGATAGTTTACTCACTCTTGGAGTGAAAATTTATATGATAAAATTTGTGATAATCTGAAGAGATTGATGCTATATTTGAAGTATCTTTTCGAAGAATACTCTTGCGTGGTGTTCTCGATAGAGATGGTTTCATTGAAATTGTTATAAGAAAGTAATCCATTCCTGAATCGGTATTTGTTGATGGTGACATAGGTGGGATCCCCAATACTTACTGCAGTAAGGGAGTGGATTGTTTCCACGGGCCGACATGTTTAGAGGTGGCATGGAAAACATCAAACCGGTTATGCCATTTCAGGTGGGAACGTGGAGCCCTGACTTGGATATAGTTGGGTTGTTCGGAGTCACCACATGAACTTCCTAGCGGTCAACGCCATGATACGCGCATCTTGGTAGCACCCGATCTAACCAAGGCCACGGTTAGTCACGGAGGGTTTTCGATGCTATTTGTGATACTATCAGCTTATGACTTATTTATTTACTTATTTATTTTCTAAACTTTTCTAATTGTTGAGTTATTGAAGGGAAAGGTATGATTCTTGGATTTTAAACTTGTTTTAGGTTCTTTGATGAATGAAAAAGTTGTTGATTATTTTGAAATGGTACAATTTTCATAAGATTTTTTTACAATAAAATACCAGTGTATATTATTAGTTTTATTTAACAATACAGTCAAGTAAACTACTAAAAAAAATAAATTTTTATAAAAAAAATTAAAAATATGAATTTGAAAAAAATGATAAAAAACATCATAATAATGTAATAATTTTGTGCTAATAAAATATATTTTTGTTTTTTAGTTTTTTTTAAAATACACAATAGTTAGTGTATCTAAACATGTTTTTGTTTTCAAAAAATTGAAAATAAAACAAAAACAAAATAGAAACAAAAACAAAAAATCAAAAAAATCAAAAAAACAATGCCAAAGCGACCCCTTAGTTTTTAATCAAAACCCTAATCCTTTATTTTCATTCGAATTCCCCTATTTTTTTGAATCAAAAATAGTAACCCTTTCTTTCTTTTAAGAATATCTACTATTTTTCGAATTAAAGTCCTAACATTATGTTTCCTTATAGTATTGTCTCCTATTTTTCAATCAAAACCCTAATCCTATATTTTTCTTTTTGGAATGCTAACTATATTTGAATCAAAACCTTAGTCCTATGTTTTTTTTTTCGGGAATGTCTACTGTTTTTGAATCAAAACCCTAACCCTATGTTTTCTTTTGAAAATGTCCCTCATTTTTTAAATTTTAATCAAAACCCTAATCCTATGTTTTCTTTTAGGAATGTCTCCTATTTTTCAATCATAATCCTAATCATATATTTTCTTTTACTAATGTCTCATATTTTTCAATCAAAATCCTAATAGTTTGTTTTCTTTTCAAAATGTCTACTATTTGTTAATCAAAATACTAATCCTATGTTTTCTTATAGTAATTTCTCCTATTTTTCAATCAAAACCCTAATCATATGTTTTCTTTTTAAAATGTCTACTATATTTGAATCAAAACTCTAAAACTCTAATCCTATATTTTTTTTTTAGAGTGTCTGCTATCTTTTAATCACAACCCTAATCCTATGTTTTCCATTTGTAATGTGTCATATTTTTTAGTTTTGAATCAAAACCATAATCCTTTCTTTTCTTTTTGAAATGTCTACTATTTTCGAATCAAAACCTTAATCCTATGTTTTCTTGGAGTAATGTATTCAAATTTTGAAAAACAGGACACATTACTACTAAAAAGATATAAGAAGCGAGCTTTGTTTGCAAAAGAAAAAGTAGGATTTAGTAATGTCTCATATTTTCTTAATCAAAACCCTAATGCTATATTTTCTTTTAGCAATGCCTGTTATTTCTTAATTAAAACCCTACTCTCATGTTTTTTTTAGGAAATGTCACTCATTTTTCAATCAAAAACCTAATCCTTTCTTTTTCAACTCAAGTGAACTTCTATGTAGTGCGATCGTACCGACACTGAAGCACCGGATCCTATTAGAACTTACAAGTTAAGCGAGCTTGGGAGAGAGTAGTACTTGGGTGGGTGACCTCCTCCGAAGTCCTCATGTTGCACCCTTCCCCCTATTTTCGCGACATGGTTTAGTTTTATGATTTTATTAATTAAAGAAAAAATGATAATAAAAAAATGAAAGACTAACCTATGTTTTTCTTTTCTTAATGGCTCCTATTTTCAATCAAAAACCTAATCCTATGTTTTTTTTAAGGGAATGTCTACTATTTTTCAATCAACACCCTAATCCTATGTTTTCTTTTTGGAATGTCAACTATTTGCGAACCAAAACTAAATCTTATCTTTTCCGTTAATGTGTCGTATTTTTCAG
>NC_052490.1:11246397-11298338 GCF_009730915.1 Dioscorea cayenensis subsp. rotundata
TGATGACTTTGATTGAAGAAGAGTTGCGATCTCACGCAAAAAACGTGTGCCCGCTTTATGTTGCCTTGATGAAAAGTATGGAATTGGGAGTGTTTTAGTGGATCACAGTAGTAGTTACTTTTTCACGAAATCACTGAAAAATCAGGGTTTCCAGAGAATCCACATGGGCATGTGGAAATTCCCCACGCCTGTGTGGAAATTCCACTGCACTGTGGAGAAACCATGTAGGGCGTGTGGATGCCCGATTCACACCCTATTTAAGAAGTGATTCCACCGATTTTTGGACGATCCTTCCATCCTTTTTCCCATCTTTTATCCAACTTTTGAGAGGCCGGCGGCTAGGTTTAAGAGAGGCTTTGGTAAGGCTTTTCGAGTGATTTACGGCTTCGGTACCACGTTTCTCTTAGAAGATAGTTATTGGGGGAGCTTTCATTGGCATTGATCTGGCGAGGTGTGCCCTAGGCTTGACAAAGGGACCTTTGGAGAGAACAAGGCAACTCCACAAGACCATCAACACGAATACCGAGGGGCTTTACTATAGATTGCATATTTTTACTTTTGATTTCATTATTGATTGTATCTTGCTCCATGGAGAGCTAAAACCCTTAGTGAGTACTGACAACGCTCCTTGGGTATGTCTCTCAAGTGTACCGTGTTTGTCAAGTAATAAAATCTAACTGAGTGGGTACCGTATCCACTGTGAGTTGGAAATAAAAATACTTTAATTGTTTCTTAACCAAGTGAAAGATGAATAATAGTTTTGTTAACAAAATGTAATGTAAACAAGAATAAATGAGACAAGAAAGAGAAGCACAAGTAAGGGAGAGGTAAGGCAATCAATATAAATGGGGTACTCAGATATTGTTCTGTCTAGAATGATCAGTTCAAGTGCAAAACCCTCTATTATTCTTCCTGACTAATGCATTAATGAGTAGTTGAGATCTTTCAATACATGGTCCAAAATCTAAGGTCAACCATGCCTGACTCTATACATGTCGCGGAGGAGAAATTGAACAATTACAACACCTCATACTTGTATAGAACACAATGAGTTCTAGAGATTCCACGTGATAAATCATTTTCCTAGATGTAGACCTAACCCATTGTTCTAGGTGGAAGGTCCATAGTCACAATTAAGCCCTAGGTGCTAAAATCACTACAACGCTTCACTCTGTTGCCCTTGCAACTAAACTCCACCGGAAGGTCATCCCTTAGCCCATTCACTCTACTATGATAGCAAATAACTAGAGGAAATGGTGGTAGAATAAATCACGCCGGAGGGGAAAGGGGACGCTCCGCTACTTTTCGACTCACCCTCTCAATCCTCTCTAATCTATCTTTGTCTAACTCTCGTGGTATGTCACTCACTCACAAGGGTTACCAACAAGAACTCTCAACCCTAGTGTCACTCTAAGGGAGTATTCATTTAATCAAACATTCAAGATTGGAACTCAATTAAAGCATCAATTAATGAAAGCATTATAAAAGGTTTAATGAAATAAATACATCCTAGGATTCACAAATCCAAGTACCCACTAGGGGGTTTGGCTCTCTATGGAGCTAGTTACAATCAACAATGAAATCCAATGTAAAAGCAAGCAATCCATAGAAAACCCCCTCGATAGTCATGACGATGGTCTTGTGGAGAAGCCTCGACCCTTCCAAAGGTCCTTTTGTCTGGCCTAGGATACACCGCACCAGATCGATGCCCGCGAAAGCTCTCCCACTAACATTCTTCCAAATGGAGCACGATGTCAAAGCCGTAGAACCTCTCCAAATCCATTGCCAATACTTCTCAAAACCTAGCTGTAGCCCTCTTTCAAGATGGGGAAAAGATGGATAAAAGAATCCTGAAATCGGGACTGAAATTGGCCTTAAATAGGGCTTGAAATGGGCATCCACATGCCCCTGTGGAATCTCCACACGGGAGTGGATAATGTCCACATGCCCGTATGGATTCTCTGAACTTCATTTTTTCGGCCAGCTGTGAACAGAATCTGCTACAATAACAGCCCGAAACACTCTTGAATCCATGTTTTCATCATGGTAATATAAACGGGCACATGTTTACATTGTAGATTGCCTTGCTTCTTCAATAAACGGCTTCATTATTGAAGATTTCACTATCAATGCACGAGCCAGGATACTCGAATGTGACTACCTTTGTGTCCCTCCAAATCATTGTGCTAACTTGAATACAAGAAGGTTGGCACACATTCTTACATCTTGAACCCGACTTATGACTTCACCTTTGAACCTTCTCAAGATTTCCTCCAAATAGTGCATTCACGACCTACATTGGCTTCTTTCTTTAACATTCGGCTTCACAACACTATATGCATGAAAGTAATATAAATGCACACATATTAGCGCTAAAACCTAATAAACATAATGCTCATCATAAGGAAAGAATATTTCGCATTCCTAACAGACAAGCACTTATTAGGTACTTGGATTTTGTGAACCCTAGGATGTATTTATTTCATTAACTTTTTATTATGCTTAACTTAATTGATGTCTTTAATTGAGTTCCCATCTTGAATGCTTGTTAAATGATTTCTCCCATAGAGTGAGACTAGGGTTGAGAGTCTACATTGGTAATCCTTGTGAGTGAGTAACACATAATAAGGGTTAGACAAAGCAAGATTGGAAAGGGTCGAGAGGTTGAGTCGAGAGGTAGCTGAGCATCCCCTTTACCCTCCAGTGTGATTTATCCTACCTCCACATTCCAAGGTTTTTTGTGGTCACAATAGAGTGAAGGGTTAAGGGATGAACTCCATAGGGGCTTAGTTGCGTGAGCAACAGAGTGAAGCATTGAAGTGAGTTTAACATCTTATGCTTAATTGTAACTAGGGGTCTTTTGCCTGGACCAAAGGGTCAGATCTACATATAGGAATTGGGTTTATCACTTGGAATCCCTAGAGCTTCTTGCAACTTTACACAGTGTGAGGTGTTGAGACTGAGAGATTTCTCCGGCTGGACATAGTATAGAGTTAGTCACAGTTGACCTTAGGTTTGGGACCGTGTATTTAAGGATCTCCATGACTCATTAAACATCAGTTAGGAAGAATAATAATTGGTTTCGCACTTGAAGAAATAATCCTAGGAGGAACAATATCCGAGTACTCCACTTTTGTTGATTGCCTTTCCTCTCATTTATTTGTTCCTCTCTTTCTTATTTTCTTTAGTTTGTTTGCATTGATCTTTATCCACACCATCATTGTTTCATTTCCACTTAGTTAAGTAGCAATTTTGTTGTTTCTATTCTTTATTCACTGTGGATACGATACCCCACTCACCTGGGATTTATTACTTCAACAAACCTGTGCACTTGCAGGTCACACGTAAGGAGCGTTGTCATGTTTTTAGCATTGTTGCTAGGGAGTAGGCGTTTAGAGATACTTTACACCTTGCTATTTTATCTATTCATCATTCATTCTATTTCACATTTTTTTATTCTATCATTGTTCTTATTTTTCTTTTCTTTTTGGTTACAGCTCCAGGTTGAGAATAATATACTTATAAGAAGATCCTGAGCTTTAGCATACACTTATAAGAAGGGGAAAAGAACTTGTACAGGAACCTTCAATTCGAGCTGAAGTAGAAGGTCAAGGGTCGGATAATATGGCAGAATAGAATGAGCTATAGAGAACACTTTCTAACTATGCCAGACCTTCAGTTTTGGGCACACAATCAAGTATTGTGCGACCTCCAATCACAGCTCAAACTTTGAGCTGAAACCAGCATTTATCTAAATGTCTCAACGATGGTAGCTTCAATGGTTTTGGCCGATGAGGATCCGAGCAATCATATTTAGAACTTCTTGGAAGTTTGTGATATGTTAAAGATTAATGGAATGTCGGATTATGCTATCAGATTGAGGGCTTTCCCATTCTCTCTCAAAGGAAAAGCTAGCAGTGGCTTCATTTATTGCAAAAAGTCTTCCATCACGATTTGGAATGAAATGGCCAAAAGCCTTTCTTATGAGATACTTTCCCCCGGGAAAGTCAGCAAGGCTTTGTAATGAGATATCCTCATTCATACAGATGGAGCTCAAATCATTATTTGAGACATGGGAGTGAATCAATGACCTCTTGCGGAAGTGTCCACAACACAGTTTTCCCAATTGGATGATCAGTCAAACCTTTTACAACGGGTTGAATCCAAGTACAAGATAGCTTATAGATATTGCCGTAGGAGGTACAATGGGGAACAAGACCCCTGATGAAGCCATGCAATTGGTAGGGGAAATGGCCATGAAAAGCTACCAGTGGAACGCATGGGAAAGGAAGAAAATAGCCTGACTCCACGAAATCGATGCAGTCACTTCCTTCGCGCCCCAAGTGGTATCATTGAGCAAGAAATAAGACCTTCTAACTTCTAACAGATTGGCGGCCATCACTACTTACATAGGTTGTGGGGGAGGACATGCTCTAACTGATTACCCTATTTCTATTGGTGATGCATCTTCAGTTGAGCAAGTCAATTTTGTGGGTTATTGACACGTCCGAATATGCGTGTAAACCACAAGTGCACGGGTGTCGAAGTAATAATTACCCCGGTGAGTGGGTAGTTGAATCCACAGGGGAACGGAGTATTAGTATTGACCACTTCTTAGTTATCTAGTTGAAATCAATGGATGTGATGAAATGAACTAATTGCAAGAGAATTATTAAGCAATCAAACGAGCAAGAAAACAAGTAAAGGAGATCTCAATCAATAAAGATGAGGTACTAAGACAATGCTCCCCCTATGATCTAACATGAAGCTCATGATTCACTAAATGCTTCTAAACCGAGTCTAATGAGTCAAGGTAATCCAAGAACAACCGGCACTTGCCTCCAAGCCACCAATACTAGTCCCCTACAAGGTCCCGGCGGAGAAATTGCTCAATCTCAACACCTCACACCCCATATGACCGCAATACGCTCTAGGGACACCTAAGAGTGAAACCGATTCCTAAAGATAGATCTAACCCTAATTCCTGACGAAGGATCTCTAGCCGATCCCTTGAAGTTCTAACTATAATGGAGACCTCTCTCACATCAAAGTAACAAATCATGTGAATCCAATCAACCACAAGGATTAATTAAACAAGCAAGCAATGGGAATACAAGATTAATACTCAAATCAACTCGGATTTAATAGAAACATAAGGCAAATCATTACAAGAACATAGATCCTAGGGTTCACATACCCAAATACCTACTAAGGTTTAGCCCTCCATGGAGCAAGTTACAAAACAATGATTATTACAATGAAAAGCAATGAAAACCATGAAGTAAAACCCCCTTAAATTCGTGATGATGGCCTTGATGGGTCGCCCAACGTCATGAAGAATCCTTCTCCGAAGCTTGGTCGCCGAAGGCTCCCTCTATGCTATGACAGAGAGACGATCGATCAAAGTTGGTGACGGACGCCACCCAATATCGTCAAAGACCTCCTCCAAAACCCTAGCCGCCTTGCCTTCATAATGCTCGCAAAAACCCTTGCCAAAAGTCTTTCAAAAATAAGGCAAGCGGCCTATTTAAAGCCTAAAACCACATTTGTCACGTGTCCTTATGCGCCCGTGCGTATTTTCCACGTGGCCGCGTGGGATGCAGGAATTTCCACGAGGGCGCGTGAACAATTGATAAGTGCTTGTGTGATATGAATGCGAAGCATTCTTTCCTTATGTTGAGCATTACTTTTCTCGAGTTTTTACACTAACATGTGTGTTTTCATGTTACTTTCGTGCAGGTAGGGTTGTGAGGCTGATTATGAAGGAAAGAAGCCAATATGGATCATAATGCACCGATTTTTGGGGAAATCTTGCTAAAGTTCAAACGTGAAGACATAGGTCGGGTGTGAGATGCTAGAGTGTGTGCCAACCTCCTCGTATTCGATTTGGCACATCCATTTAGAGGGGCACAAGGACAGTCACACTCGAGCATTCTGACTTATGCACATAGAAGAAGAGCTCCACCAACTTGTTTATCATTGAAGAAGCAAGTGATCCACGACGTGAACGTGTGCCCGTTTGCATCACCTCGATGAAAGTATGGACTCGGGAAGTATTTTAGGCCAGGTACTGTAGTGGAACACTATAGTGAAAGTACTGTGGAAATTATACATGGCCGTGTGGAAATTCCACATGGGCGTGTGAAAAATCAACAGGCCCTTGTGGTCACCGGGTTCCAGCCCTATTTAAAGCCGATTCAGCCCTGATTTCAGCATTTTTTTCTCCAGCTTTTCCCAAACTTGAGAGAGGGTTTCGGCTAGGGTTTCGAGAGGTATTGGCGAAGGTTTTGGAGAGGTTCTACGGCTCCGACATCGTCATTCCTTAGGAAGAAGTTTGGTAGGGGAGCTTCTGTCTAGGCGTATCCTATACAGGACAAGGGAATCCTTGGACGACGAGTAGAGGACTTTCCACAAGACCATCGACACGACTATTGAGGGGGTTTCTCTATGGATTCATTGCTTTTACATTCTATTTCTTTGATTGTACTTAGCTCCATGGAGAGCTAAACCCCTAGTGGGTACTTGGGTATTTGTGAACCCTAGGATGTATTTGTTTCATTGAATCTCTTTATTATGCTTTCAATAAATTGATGTTGGTTGTGAGTTACAACCATGAATGCTTGATTGTATGAACATTTCCCCTAGAGTGACACTAGGGTTGTGAGTTCTTGTTGGTAACCTTGTGAGTGAGTGACACACCACGACCGTTAGACAAAGCTAGGTTAGAGAGGGTTGAGAAAGTGAGTCGAGAGGTATATGAGCGCCCCCTTTCTCCTTCGACGTGATAGATTCTATCTCCATTCCTCAAGTTCTTTGCGGCCATAATAGAGTGAATGGTCTAAAGGATGACCCTCCGCTGGGGCTTAGTTGCGCGTGCAACGGAGTGAAGCGTTGAGGTGATCTTAGTATCTAGGGCTTAATGTGGTTAGGGACCTTCCACCTGGACCAAAGGGTTAGGTCTATAATTAGAAAGAGATTTATCACTTGGAATCCCTAGAGCTCACTGCAACTCTATTCGAGTGTGAGGTTGAGAGGTTATCTAATCTCTCCTCCGGGACATGTATAGAGTTAGGCGTAGTTGACCTTAGATTTGGGACTATGTATTTAAGGATTTCCACGACTCACCATTGCATTGATTAGGAAGCATATTAGAGGGTTCTTGCACTTGAAACAATTGTCCTAAGCGCAGCATTATCCAAGTAACCCATCTTTATCGATTGCCTTACCTCCTTCTTTACGTGTGGTTTCTTATTTGTTGTTTTTACTTTTGAGAATTGAATCATTGTCACACTTATCACTATTGATCTTTCACATAGCTAAGATGTGGATTAAGTGTTTTTGTTCCCTACTCCCTGTGGATTCGATAACCACTCATCCGGGATGATTACTTCTACAAAACCGTGCACTTGCGGGATATACACAAGGGGACCTTGTCAAGTTTTTGGCGCCGTTGCCTGGGAGTAGGCGTTTAGAGATACTTTGCACTTTGTTTTCTTAGCTATTTCACCATACATTCTATTTCATATCTTCTTATTCTATCATTGTTATGATTTCTTTTTCTTTCTTTTTGGGTGGAGCTCCAGGTTATGACCCGAGGGAATCCCTCAATATTGATTGAAAGAGATCCTGAGCTTGAACGTACACTTAGAAGAAAAGGAAAATAGCCTATGCAAGAACAGTCAAATTTAGCTGATTTGGAAGTTGAAGGATCAGAAAACATGGCAGAACAGAATAAGCAACAGTGGATATTATCTGATTATGCCAGACCTTCAGTGTTAGGGACACAATCGAGCATTGTGCGTCCCCCGATTACAGCTCAGAACTTTGAGCTGAAGCCGACATTCATCCACATGTTGCAGCAATCCGTACCGTTCAACTGTTTGGCCGATGAGGATCCAAACAGTCATATAGAGAGTTTTCTCGAGGTGTGTGATATGCAGAAGATAACAGAGTGACGGATAATGCCATCAAGTTGAGAGCTTTCCCATTTTCCCTAAAGGGGAGAGCGAAGCAGTGGCTACACTCATTACCTAGAGCATCGATTACAACATGGGAGGAGATGGTAGAAGCTTTTCTTGCCCGTTATTTCCCTCCCAGAAAATCAACAAAGCTTAGGAATGAGATCTCATCCTTTGTTCAGTTGGAATTGGAGTCTCTATTCGAGACATGGGAAAGGTTCAAGGAACTCTTGAGAAAGTGCCCGCAATACGGATTTCTCAAGTGGATGATTGTTCAGACCTTTTACAACGGTTTAAATCAAAGTACAAGGCAACTCTTGGATGCGGCAGCAGGAAGTACCTTAGGTAGCAAGACCCCAGATGAGGCCCGTCATTTAATTGAAGAAATGGGGCTAAACAGCTACCAATAGAATGCTAGGGAGAAGAAAAAGATGGTCGGTCTCCATGAAATAAATGCGGTAACTTCATTGGCGGCTCAAGTGGAAAATTTGAGTAAAATTTAGATCTTCTAATTTCAAAAAGAGTGGCGGTCGTGACTAATTGCACAGGATGTGGTGGAGGACATGCTCCCTCTGATTGCCCAATCTCTATCGGTGATGTTTCTTCAGTGGAGAATGTTGATTTTGTAGGTAATGGCATAAGACCTCAAGGAAACCCATATAGCAATACCTACAATTTGGGTTGGAAGAATCATCCCAATTTCTCATGGAGTAATCAGGGTCCACAAAAGGCCATGGGGCCATCGGGTTTCCAACAACAACAACAAGCACCTCAAGTCGAAAACAGAGTCTAAGGTTTGGAAACCCGAATGAATGACTTAGAGAAGCACTTGACTAGATTTGTGCAATCTACAAATACAAGGTTTGAATCAGTCGAGGCTACACTTTGCAACCACACAGCCTCTTTGCATAACCTTGAAAATCAGGTGGGGCAAATTGCGAAGTCTCTTTCTGAAAGGTCACATGGAAGCTTACCGAGCAATACAGAAACCAACCCTAGAGAGCATGTGAAGGGGATCACTTTGAGAAGTGGTCGTGAGGTTGAAGGTAGGCTTCCGAGTGAGAAGCTAAAAGAGCACGCACCCGAGGTTATAGAGGTAGAAGACGGTACAAGCAAAGAGAAAGAGGTGGCACCCTCACCTTTCAAGCCAAGAATCCCTTATCCCTCTAGATTGAAAAATGACCAAGGGGATGAACAGTACAAGAAGTTCCTGAGTATGTTCAAACAACTCCACATCAATATTCTTTTTGTTGAGGCGTTGGCCCAAATGCCAAAGTATGCGAAGTTCTTGAAAGACTTGTTGACTAACAAGAGGAAGTTGAAGGAAAGTACTTCAGTGATTTTGGATGCTTCATGCTCGGCGGTATTACAAAAGAATATGCTGAACAAGAAGAAAGACGCGGGAAGCTTCATCATTCCGTGTAATATTGGCAATCTAGGTAAGGAAATGGCATTGGCGGACTCAGGGGCTAGTATCAACGTCATGCCATACACTTTCTTTCAAAAGCTAGGCTTGGGTGAGCCTAGGCCTACTCGGATGACTTTATAACTAGCGGACCGAACAGTACGACATCAGAGAGGCATCATTGAAGATGTGCTTGTTAAGGTGGACAAGTACATTTTTCCGGTTGACTTTGTAGGGCTAGACGTCGATGAGGATGCGGATGTACCTTTGATACTTGGGTGACCGCTCTTGTGGACTTTCAAAGCATTGATTGATATGGACGGCAGAGAGCTCACATTGAGAGTTGGAGATGGCATGCTCACATACCGCCTTGCTGAAGCCATGTGGCATTCTCTTGATTTTGATGATACTTTATACTTTCTAGACACTACTGATGAGATTGTTGATAAATACATGCAGGAAATGTTCAATCCGGATCCGTATGAAGGTTTGTTTGACCAAGAGGAGGGACATGAAGATGTAACGATGCTTAGATCGATGGAAGAAGTACCATCTACACCGGGGATCCTGAAGAAGGTACTCGGAAAATGAAGAGGGCTAGGAGACGCCACCGAAAACACTCCAAGGCTGTTGGAGACGTCCGTGAACGGAAGGAGTTGGATGAATCATTGCTAGGTGGTCCCAAGCCCGATAATACACCCTCTACTTTCAATAGATTGTGCTCATCATGCTTTCAAGTCATGGGTAAGCGGGCAACTGACACACATCAGAATATGCGTGTAAACCGCAAGTGCATGGGTGTTGAAGTAATAATTACCCCGGTGAGTGGGTAGTCGAATCCACAGGGAACAGGGCTACTAGTACTAACTTCTTCTCTGCTTTCTAACCTAATGATGAATGGAAAGGTGTGGTGATCTAATGTGCGAAGAAATGAATACCGGAGACGAATATGCAAGGGTTAAATAGATGGAGATCTCAATCAGTAAAAGTGGGGTATTCGGGCAATGCTCCCCCTAGGATTAAGGTATTCGGTACCGAATAAGCAAAGTGTTTCTATGATGAGTAAGTTAAGTCGTGAAAATCCAAATATAATCGGATCCGGCCTCCCGATCACCGATACTAGTCCCCTACGAGGTCGCAGTGAAGAAATCGCTCAATCTCAACACCTCACACCACATATGACTGCAAAGCACTCTAGGGATTCCAAGAGGTGTATCCGACTCCTAAAGATTGATCCAACCCTAATTCCTGGCGAAGGATCCTAACACCCTACAAGGTCCCGGTGGAGAAATCTCTCAATCTCACGCCTCACACCAAATATGGTTGCATAGAGCTTAGGGAACGGAGATAGAATACACTCAATCGGAAGGGAGAGGGGACACTCCACTATCTCATGACTCACCCTCTTAACCCTCTTTAACCTTGAAGTTCTAACTCTAATGGAGACCTCTCTCACATCAAAGTAACAAATCATGCAATTCCAATCAACCACAAGGATTAATTAAACAAGCAAGCAATGAGAATACAAGATTAAAACTTAATCAAACTCGGATTAAATAGAAACACTAAGCAAATCCACAAAAGATGAGAATCCTAGGGTTCACAAGCCCAAATACCCTCTAGGGTTTAGCTCTCCATGGAGCAACATACAAAACACACCATCAATGAATGAAAGTACATTAAAACCATAGAAATAAACCCCCTTATATATGACCTGATGGCCTCGATGGAGAGCTTCGACATCTTGAAGGACCCACTCCGAAGCTAGGTTCACCGGTGGCTTCCTTGATGCTATGACGGAGGAGGAATCGATCAAAGTTGGTGATGAAGCGCCTCCAAAGCCACAAAGACCTTCTCTCCAAACCCTAGCCGTCTCACCCCTCAAGAGCCGCACAAAAGATCCGAAAGAATAGGGCAAAACGGCTATTTATAGGCCTTAGATCGTGCCTGTCACGTGCCCTCACGCGCCCGTGTGGATTTTCCACGCGGCCGCGTGGGCTGCAGAAATTTCCACGCGGGCGCGTGAACAGTATTTTGCTACAGGAAAATACTACATTAAAATTACTACGGTACTTTTCACAAAACACGATCCAAATACTCTTCTCTTGAGGCCACATGTCCGGGCACACGTCCATGTAGTAGGCTATAAAACTTTTCTTCATCGACGTATCTTTGAGAGTCTTGCAATCTTCACAAAGAGAAGGAACATGAAGATGTGACTGCCTTTGTGCCCTTCCAACTAGTGATTTGACTTCAATCTTCTTGGAAGTTGGCACACATCTCTACGTTTATGAACTCCTCTCGTATTTTGGTCCTTGAATTGAACAAGAACTCCCAACATTGTGTCTTTATAGCCTATCTTTGTTTCCTTTTTACTCTTCAAGGCATTCACAACCTATATGCATAAAAGAACACCAAATACACAATATGAGACATAAACCACAGTAAAAATGATGCTCAGTGCATGTAAAACATATATAAAAATATGTCTACTCAAGCACTTATCAAACTCCCACACACTTAAGTCTTTGCTTGTCCTCAAGCAAAATTAAACATTATACCTATGGAAAGAAAAGAGAAGTGCTTGGCCTTAGGTTCACCAAATGAGTACAAGAATAAAATTCTACAGTCATGGAGAGAATCAAACACTAGACAAAACAATCAATGCTTTAGCAAACAATCCAATAAAAATTGAATGTGATAAAATCCGAATGCGTGTGTGTCTGTAAAACTCAACTCATATCAACACTATGTCCACTACCAAGTTCTTATTAACATGGGACTTATTTATAAATAGAAAGAATAGGATCTGCTGAATATGATCAAGACGCTCCAGAATCTGTGCCTGGTTCTCAAGAATGGTAGCAACGGCAGCCTCGAGTCAAGCCTGACGCTCGTGAACTCGAGGGGAAAATGAATCAAGATCGGCTGATGTTGTCGGGGCTGCCTCGGTGACTATGGGCTCGGCTGCAGGTGGTGCCTCTGTAGCCTCAGCAGGCTCCTCATCGTCCCCAGATGACGACTCTACTACTATATATCCGCCCGAGCATGTACGTCGCACAATGCCCATCAAACGGAGAGTGGCCAAACCCAATGGTGCCGGAGTACTGACTCTCTCCTCGCCTCTGACCGAACGGATAAGACCCATCTTGAACATAAGACGAGTGATGTAGGGTCCTGCAAACAATGCTTCCAATCGCAAATACTCACTCTGATGACAAAAGTAGTCGGTAACCACATATCCTAAGTGGAGAGGGGCTCCATGGATCATGGAGTAGAGGTACAACAGATCTATCCTACGAAGTGAACCAATACAATCCCCCCAACTTGTCACGGACCTACTAAGAACAGCATGGATGTACCTGTGCACCGGTCGAGTAAGCAATGAGGCCTTAGACTGACCTGCGAAATACTGACGACCACCACATAGATCATGGAAGACCTGGCCCGGAGTGAGATTAGAAGGATAATCGGTGAGGAGCTCAGTGTACTTGATAGTATCAGCGTAGGTCTGATCGTATAAACCGAGATATATCGAGAACTGGGTCAAAGACATCCTATGCGGCTGACCGAAAGCGCGAAAACGAATGTCATTGGAAACATGAAAACTGATATCAACTGTCTCACGATCAAAAGAAAATGAGGCAAGAACTTCCAAGGTGATATCTCGCCTGACGAGCTCCTAAATGGAGAATAATAGGTCCCATCCCCCCACACTAACAAGTGCTCTGACCTCCTCAGCAAGACAAATGTCCTCTAGTACATCCCAGTCGATAAAACACGATTGTCCAATCTTCAGTTGCTGGAGATGCTCAAACCGCTGCGATGAACGGGGTCAAGAAATTCGATTACCGGTGGTGGGGTCGGCACCCTATCATGGCGAGAATGTTTCTGGGCTAACCTCTTGGTCCGTGGTGCCATAATCTGCGAAGAAAGCACTTAAAAACATCAGTTCAGCATGAATATAGTAAAAACTGGGCACCACATGCGCAAGAACAGCGAGCCGGGGGAAAAACAAGGCCAACTGGCCTTTTTTCCAGCCCACGTGGGCGTGTGGGAAAGCCACGTGCCTGCGTGTGCGCGTGCTTGGCTCGGCCGAGCAGCCGCGCCTGGCAGCCCGACCCATGCGGTCCCATGGTCGGGTGCATCGCCTCGGCCGCGGCACGCGTGGCGTGCGACGGCGGCGTTCAGCCCACACGGTCGTGTTGGCAAGCCGCGCGACCGCATGGGCGCCGGACTCCCGAGTTTTCGCCGGAGTTGGGCTCCTATGCTTCACAAAAATCATTCTCATACATTGAACAAGTGTCTAGCATGATTCCCTATGAGAACTATCATCAAAATAGGAAGAAAACTCCATGAAAATGACCTTGAAAAACATGGAAAAGGGGAAAAGAGAGTGAAGGCTTACCGGAGCTAATCGGAGAAGAAAACTTGGTGTAAACTCCGGCAAATTACCTCTAATCCTCCAAAGAGTTGAAAATAATTGGTTTTAGAGATTAAAAATTGAGTTTTCTAGGAGTGGAAGGTGGAAGATGAAAGGGTTCTTTGAAAATAGAAGATGATGAATAGTGCCCCTTCATATTTTTATAGGCACAAGAGGGTGTGGATTTTCCACACCCCCGCGTGGGTACTTTACACGACCGCGTGAAAATTACATGCGGCCATGTGGACTGCAAAATTTCTGCAGACAGTCCATAGAGTGCCCGAAACTCCAAATTAATACCAATTTTTCAACATTAAACATCAAATTCACCCTAAACCATGTTATTCACATAAACAACAATTCAAATCACCGAAAAAATTCCACGAAAACACCAACGGTCAACAAAATTAATCAAGATACACACTCATGAATTTATTTCTGCAGAATTTAAATTTTGAGTTTAAAAACTAATTAAAAGCTTGGGTTGCCTCCCAAGAAGCGCTTGTTTAACGTCATTTAGCTTGACGTACCTGTTTTTACCTCATGGTGGCTCATAAAGATGAAAAACCTCTTTCCTAGCAACCTCCACACATGATGGACAAAAATTCTTCATACTCAATGAGAAATTTTTGACTATGTTACCGAATGAGGGAGTGTTGCGCTCTTCCTTTGTGTGCTTGTCCTCAAGTGTATTGGAATACTTTCGGTAGCGACGTATCGACCTCTTGGCTTGGCAAAAAATCTGTTTCAAAAATCCTCCTTGAGGTTGTTCATTAAGTACTTGTTTTGCACAATTGGTTGTGTCCTCCTCATCAATGTCCAGCCACACCTCATATGGATCTGGATTGAGAAACTCCTGCAGGTACTCATCAAAAATCTCATCATTGACATAAAAAAAATAACAAGTATCATCAAAGTCAAGAGAGTGCTTCATTGCTTCGGCGAGACGGTATGTGATCATTTCTTCTCCAATGTGTAATGTCATCTCGCCTCCATCCATGTCAATGAGAGCTTTGGAGGATCTCAAAAAGGGTCTTCCTAGAATTAGTAGAACTTCCGCATCTTCATCGACATCTAACACAACAAAATCTGCAGGAAAAATATACTTGTCAACCTTTACCAAAACATCTTCAATTATACCTCGAGGATGACGAACGGAGCGATCGGCCAGCTGTAAAGTCATGCGGGTTGGCCGTGGCTCTCCTAACCCCAATTTCTGAAACAAAGTGTACGGCATGACATTAATACTAGCTCCCGAATCGGCTAAAGCTTTTTTTTTTCCCAAACCTCCGATTGCACAAGGTATGATAAAGCATCCCGGATCTTTCATTTTATTTGGCAGATTTTTCTGAAGCATTGCCGAACAATTCCCTTCTAACACCATAGCCACACTTTCCTTCATCTTCCTCTTGTTGGACAAGAGGTCCTTCAAGAACTTTGCATAACGAGACATTTGAAATAACGCCTCTACAAAGGGAATGTTAATGTGTAACTGTTTAAATAGATCAAGAAATTTCCTGTTTTGCGCATCAGCTTTGTTTTTCTTCAAATGCGCCGGGTAAGGGATCCTTGGAGTATATGAAGGGAGTGACGCAGCTGGTCGCTTCTCGTTATCTTGCACCTTATCATTTGGCAGTTTCTGAGGAAATTCAGCAATCTTCCCAGTGGGGGTTTTAGCTTGAAGAATTTTAGAATTTTTCTCAGCAGTGAGCTCTTCTTGGAGTTCTCGACCACTTCTCAAAGTGATCGCCTTCACTTCCTGCCTTGGGTTAGTCTCTGTGTTACTTGGTAGGCTCCCTAAAGGTCTCTCCGCCAATGACTTTGCTATTTGTCCAACTTGATTTTCCAAATTATGTAAAGAAGCAGTATGATTGCGGAGTGTTGCTTCTATGTTTTGGAAACTTGTGTCGGTTGATTGAATAAACTTTGAGAAAACCCTTTCTAATTCTGAAACTCTCTCTGGAATCGAAGGTGTTTGCTGAAATCCGAGTGGGGCAGTGGTCTTTTGCAGCCCTTGATTGCCCCACGAGAGATTTGGCTGGTTTCTCCACCCTTGGTTGTAAGTGTTGCTATACGGATTACCTTGTCCTCTTACCGAATTGCCCACAAAATCTACTTGTTAACTTGGGGCTGAAGTTGTAATCGAGATAGGGCAATCCGACGGCATATGTGAGCCCCCACAACCATCATAACTTGTGATTATAGCTGCCCTTGATGAAGTCAAAGTGTCCAATTTCTTGGTCAGTGCTTCTACTTGGGCTGCCAAGGATGTAACCGTGTCGATCTCATGGAGTCCGACCACTTTCTTCTTGTCTCTTACATTCCATTGGTAGCTATTCAAATCCATTTCTTCAATTAACTGTCGGGTTTCTTCGGGAGTCTTGTTTCCCAATGTTCCTCCTGCGGCGACATCAAGAAGTTGTTTGCTACTCGAGTTCAACCCATTGTAAAATGCTTGAATAACCATCCACTCGGGGAACCCATGTTGTGGACACTTCTGCAAGAGGTCCTTGAATCGTTCCCAAGTCTTAAATAAAGATTCAAGCTCCATTTGAACAAATGATGATATCTCATTGCGAAGTTTTGCCGATTTCCCCAGAGGAAAATACCTTGCAAGGAAAGCCTCGGCCATTTCGTTCCATGTTGTAATCGAGGCTCTTGGCAATGAATGAAGCCATTGTTTGGCTATCCCCTTTAATGAGAATGGAAAAGCCCTCAAACGGATCGCATCATCTGAGACCCCATTGATCTTCAACATATCGGAAACTTCAAGGAAATTTTCAATATGATTGTTTGGGTCTTCATCCGATAACCCATTAAATTGTGCGGACTGTTGAACCATTTGAATGAAACCCGGCTTTAACTCAAAATTCTGGGCTGCCACCGGTGGCCTAACAATGCTCGATTGTGTCCCACGAATTGTAGGCCTAGCAAAATCTGAGAGTGTTCTTGGTTGCACGGGTGTCGAAGTAATAATTATCCCGGTGGATGGGTAGTCGAACCCACAAGGAACGGAAGCATTAGTATTAACCAATTCTTAGTTATCTAGTCGAAATCAATGGATATGATGAAATGAACTAATTGCAAGAGAATTAATAAGCAAGCAAGCAAGCAAGAAAACGAGTAAAGGAGATCTCAATCAATAAAGATGAGGTATCCGGGCAATGCTCCCCCTAGGATCTAACATGAAGCTTACGATTCACTAAATTCTTCTAAACCGAGTCTAATGAGTCGAGGTAATCCAAGAACAACAGGTTCTTGCCTCCAAGCCACCGGTACTAGTCCCCTACAAGGTCCCGGTGGAGAAATCACTCAATCTCAACACCTCACACCCCATATGACCGCAATACGCTCTAGGGACACCTATGAATGAAACCAATTCCTAAGGATAGATCCAACCCTAATTCCCGGCGAAGGATCTCTAATCCTCTACAAGGTCCCGGCGGAGAAATCTCTCAATCTAACGCCTCACACCAAATATGGTTGCATAGAGTTTAGGGAATATGGAGATAGGAAATACTCAATCAGAAGGGAGAAGGGACACTCCACTATCTCATGACTCACCCTCTCAACCCTCTTTAACCTTGACGTTCTAACTCTAATGGAGACCTCTCTCACATCAAAGTAAACAATCATGCAAATCCAATCAACCTCAAGGATTAATTAAATAAGCAAGCAATGGGAATACAAGGTTAAAACTCAAATCAACTCGAATTAATAGAAACATAAAGCAAATCATTACAAAACATAAATCCTAGGGTTCACATGCCCAAATACCTACTAAGGTTTAGCCCTCCATGGAGCAAGTTACAAAACAATGATTATTACAATGAAAAGCAATGAAAGCCATGAAGTAAAACACCCTTAAATTCGTGATGATGGCCTTGATGGGTCGCCCAACGTCTTGAAGAATCCATCTCCGAAGCTAGGTCGCCGAAGTAAAAGTGATTTCACGGTGCGTTGTTGGATTTTTAAGGTGCGGCCGAGCGGGTTTCACGCCCCGTAGATCCACACGGGCGTGTGGAAATTCCACACGACCGTGTGGATTTCTGCAGCATTGGCTAATCAACCTGTTTGATCGATTGTATTTTAAATTTTGCAGACTATGGCACCTCGGTCAAAGAAGCAGACGGAGAAGCGGCCGCGTGAGTCATCTTCCGAGCCTGAGGGTGTGAGTTTCACTATTCCCGAGCACCAGGTTCGTTTTGATAGGTTGTCAAGAGTTTGCAGATGAGGTCGAGGATCTCGTATCAGTAGGTGGTTGGAGGCGGTTATTGACAATTAAAGAGCCAGCCATCCGAGAGCTCGCATTAGAGGTATTATCATCATTTGAGTTTGATAGATCCTACGCGAGCTTCCACAGTGTTGACACTATTCAGTTCAGAGTATTTGGACACCACCATAGTTTGAGCATCACTCAGTTTTCTATTCTGCTCGGCTTGTATGAGGAGGCATTCACAGATACAAAGGAGTATGCTCAGTTACCGACTGATTATCCTTGAGCCTTGACCCCGCAGAGAGCTTACAGAGGGCTATGTGGTCACGGCCAGTATGAGCCGGGGGTATCCAAGGCCATGTGCCTTTCCTGACCTGCATACAGATATTTACATGCCATCATGAGTAGGTCGGTGAATGGCCATGGTGATAGCACTGGTGTTCTTAGCCGACAAGAACTTCTGTACTTGTACTCGATGGTGCAGCGTGTACCGATTCACTTAGGACACATCATGGCAGAGTACATCATACATCAGGTGCATTATGCTAGACTGGGAGCGATCTTTTCGGGCCCTTACATCATTAGATTAGTATTGGGCATGGGTCTCTTGGACGCGATTCGCGGGGCAGAGAAGACGAGTATACCTGCTCCCCTGAGCCTAGAGACGATGAGGTTGATGGGCATGGTGCGCAGGGTTCGAACAGGTGTTTTTGCTTTAGTCCTACCAGCTCCAGAGATAGTCGAGGATGAGGGTGATGAAACCGGGGTACCTCAGCCCGCTCTTGAGCCTCAGCCAGCACCGATGGAGATCGAGGCAACTCCAGTAGCAGAGGAAGCACCCCCCGTGTGTATGTTTTCACCATCTCGAGCTCATGATCGCTTTGAGAGGCTAGAGAGCGCTTTGGGGGTGATACGGAAAGAGGTCATTGAGCTGCGAGCAGAGATTTCAGAGATCAGGGCAGCACAGGCTGCTCAGTACACAGAGTTCATGGCACGTTTCGACGTATTACAGCAGATCTTAGAGCGAGATGTCGCCTCCTCATTTGTCTTGCGACCGAGGACTTCTCAGCCCCCCTCGGCATCTCCTGAACCTCCATCGCCTACCCCGGCACCGGTGGACCCACCATGTGCGTCTTCACCAGTAGCAGCACGGGAGCCCAAGGATGACACCGACACTTGAATTTGCTTTATTTTACCTTTATGCACTTTATTTTTAGACTTCTTCAATCAGAAAGGATTCTCCTTCTGAGTTTATTTGTATTTTGCATCTCGAGTTGTATTCATTGCTTTATCTTTTATATACTCGAGTTATTTTTGTTTTATTTAGCTTCATCGAACCCCCTCGTGTATGCGTCAGGATGGTCTTGTCATCTTGGGAATTGAGACTTTTGTCATGGGCACGGCAAAAAGTGCTTTTGGCACTTGGCCATGTGAGCTTCACAACCCGTCGAAAACATTACTCCCAAGGACTTAGCTCCATCAAACGCGACACTAGGAGTCAAGGGAGTATTGTTTTGATTGCTTCTCCCACATATATTCTTCATTAATATATATTTTGAGTGAGCTTGAATATATACATTGAGGACAATGTACAACTTAAGTGTGGGGGAGTTTCATAGTGCACACATCCTTTTTTTATTGTTCTTGATTGATATATATGCTCACATAGCCAATGGCGGTTCACTTTAGTTACAATGATTGTATTCTTGAGTTTAGGAGAAATTTTTAACATTGAATGTTTTTCATGCTCTAGTTCTTGCTTGAATTTCTAAGAATTTTTTTACCCGATTTACACTCGATGCACTACTCACTCTTTTAAACTCTATTGGAAAATCATGTTCGATGTTAAAGGGACTAGTTATAGTTGTTTCTTGTGTTAAATTCTGAAAAAAAAAATACAAAATAAACAAAATAGTTTTATTGTTTATTTGTGCTTGTTGGGTGGAAAGAGCTACCACCTATGAAGTATGAAGCTACTCTCATAAGTCGGATACTAGCTATGTCCTAATGAGAGAAAGAGAAATCTCATAGAATGAGTGAAAGCTACTACTCCGGTAGAAAGAGCTACCACCTCGAAAGTGTGAAAGCCACCTTAGCGGCCGCTTTGGAAAGGGCTACCTTAGAGGATGTGTGAAGCTACTACCATCTTTAAAATTGTTGTCACTTTTGTAGATAAATAAGTCCCTTGTACTTAGAACTTTGAGGAGTACACCTTGGGTTGTTTTGAGTGAGTTCACACATGTACACGATTTCGGGTTTGTTGTCCTTTTTGATTCAAGTTTTTAACTGGAGCTTTGATTTTTTGTATTTAATGTTAAAATTTCCCTTACTTGTAGAATGCTCTCTCTGTACACTTTGGTGAACCTAAGACCAAGCACTTCCAATATTTCCTTCATCTATGCACAGAATGTTTAATTTTTGCTTGAGGACAAGAAAAAGCTTAAGTGTGGGGGAGTTTTATAAGTGCTTGTGTGATATGAATGCGAAGCATTCCTTCCTTATGTTGAGCATTAATTTTCTCGGGTTTTTACACTAACATGTGTGTTTTCATGTTACTTTCGTGCAGGTAGGGTTGTGAGGCCATTATGAAGGAAAGAAGCCAATGTGGATCATAATGCACCAATTTTGGGGAAAATCTTGCTAAAGTTCAAACGCGAAGACATAGGTCGGGTGTGAGATGCTAGAGTGTGTGCCAACCTCCTCGTATTCGAGTTGGCACATCCATTTGGAAGGGCACAAGGGCAGTCACACTCGAGCATTCCAACTTATGCACATAGAACAAGAGCTCCACCAACTTGTCTATCATTGAAGAAGCAAGTGATCCACGACGTGAACGTGTGCCCGTTTGCGTCACCTCGAAGAAAGTATGGACTCAGGAAGTATTTTAGGCCAAGTACTGTAGCGGAACAATGTAGTGAAAGTATTGTAGCAGCAATATTCACAGCTGGCCGAGAAAGCAAGAATTCAGAGAATCCACATGGGCGTGTGAAAAATCCACAGGCCCGTGTGGTCGCCCGATTCCGGCCCTATTTAAAGCCGATTCAATTCCGATTTCAGCATTCTTTTCTCCATCTTTTCCCCAACATGAGAGAGGCTTTCGGCTAGGGTTTTGAAAGATATTGGCTAAGGTTTTGGAGAGGTTCTACGGTGATAAGGTCCCCTTGCATATATCCCACAAGTGCACAGGTTTGTCGAAGTAATGATCTCGGGTGAGCGGGTATCGAATCCACAGGGAGTAGGGAATAAAAACACTTAATTTTCTTCTTAGCTATGTGAAAGATTAGTAGTGATAATTGTGACAATGATTCAATTCTCAAAAGTAAAAGCAACAAGTAAGAGTGTACGAGTAAAGGAGGAAATAAGGCAATCGATAGAGATGGGTTACTCGGACAATGCTCCACCTAGGATAATTGTTTCAAGTGCAAGAACCCTCTATTATGCTTCCTAATCAATGCAATGGTGAGTCATGGAAATCGTTAATTACATCGTCCTAAATCTAAGGTCAACTATGCCTAACTCTATACATATCCCGGAGGAGAGATTAGATAACCTCTCAATCTCGCACTCGCATAGACTTGCAATGAGCTCTAGGGATTCTAAGTGATAAATCTCTTCCTAATTATAGACCTAACCTTTTGGTCCAGGTGGAAGATCCCTAACCATAATCAAGCCCTAGATACTAAGATCACCTTAACGCTTCAGTCCATTGCACATGCAACTAAGCCCCAGCGGAAGTTCATCCCTTAGACCATTCACTCTATTATGGCCGCAAAGAACTCGAAGAACGGAGGTAGAATCTATCACATCGGAGGGGAAAGGGGATGCTCCTGTATCTCTTGACTCACCCTCTCAACCCTCTCCAACCTAGCTTTGTCTAACACTCGTGGTGTGTCACTCACTCACAAGGTTACCAATGAGAACTCTCAACCGTAGTGTCACTCTAGGAGAAATGTTCATACAATCAAGCATTCAAGGTTGGAACTCACAATAAACATCAATTAATTGAAAGCATAATAAAGAGATTCAATGAAATAAATGCATCCTAGGGTTAACAAATACCCTAGTACCCACTAGGGGTTTAGCTCTCCATGGAGCTAAGTACAATCAAAGAAATAGAATGTAAAAGCAATGAATCCATAGAAAAACCCCATCGATGGTCATGTCGATGGTCTTGTGGAGAGTCCTCTACTCGTCGTCCAACGATTCCCTCGTCCGGTAAAGGATACGCCTCGACGGAAGCTCCCCTACCAACCTTCTTCGTAAGGAATGACTATGTCAGAGTCATAGAACCTCTCCCAAAATTCTAGCCAATACCCCTCAAAACTCTAGCCGAAGCCCTCTCTCAAGTTAGGGGGAAGATGGAGAAAAGAATACTGAAATCGGGGCTGAATCAGCTTTAAATATGCCTGTGGATTTTACACACGCCGATGTGGAATTTCCACACGGGCGTGTATAATTTCCACATGCTCGTGAGGATTCTCCGAATTCCTGTTTTCTCAGCCAGCTGTGAACAGCGCTGCTACAGTATCTATCCTGAATAGCTTCCCAAATCCATACTTTCATCGGGATAATGCAAATGGGCTCAAGTTCACATCGTGGATCACTTGCTTCGTCAATGATAGACAAGTTGGTGGTGCTCTTGTTCTATGTGCATACGTCGGAATGCTCGAGTGTGACTGCCCTTGTGCCCCTCCAAGTGGATGTGCCAATTAGAATACGAGGAGGTTGGCACACACTCTAGAATCTCACACCCGACCTATGTTTTCGCGTTTGAACCTTAGCAAGATTTCTCTAAAATCGGAGCATTGTGATCCATTGGCTTCTTTCTTTCATAATCGGCCTCACAACCCTACCTGTACGAAAGTAACATAAAAATACACATATTAGTGTAAAAACCCGAGAAAAGTAATGCTCAACATAAGGAATGAACGCTTCGCATTCATATCGCACAAGCACTTATCATACGGCTCCGACATCGTCATTCCTTAGGAAGAAGGTTGGTAGGGAAGCTTCCATCGAGGCATATCCTATACCGGACGAGGGAATCCTTAGACGACGAGAAGAGGACTTTCCATAAGACCATCAACACGACTATCGAGGGGGTTTCTCTATGTATTCATTGCTTTTACATTCTATTTCTTTGATTGTACTTAGCTCCATGGAGAGCTAAACCCCTAGTGGGTAATTGGGTATTTGTGAATCCTAGGATGTATTTGTTTAATTGAATCTCTTTATTATGCTTTCAATAAATTGATGTTTGTTGTGAGTTCCAACCTTGAATGCTTGATTGTATGAACATTTCCCCTAGAGTGACACTAGGGTTGAGAGTTCTTGTTCGTAACCTTGTAAGTGAGTGACACACCACGAACGTTAGACAAAGCTAGGTTGGAGAGGGTTAAGAGGGTGAGTCGAGAGGTACAGGAGCGCCCCCTTTCCCCTCCGGTGTGATAGATTTTACCTCCGTTCCTCGAGTTCTTTGTTGCCATAATAGAGTGAATGGTCTAAGGGATGACCCTCCGCTGGGGCTTAGTTGCGCGTGCAACGGAGTGAAGCATTCAGGTAATCTTAGTATCTATAGCTTAATTATGGTTAGGGACCTTCCACCTGGACCAAAGGGTTAGGTCTATAATTAGGAAGAGATTTATCACTTGGAATCCCTAGAGCTCATTGTAACTTTATTCGAGTGCGAGGTTGAGAGGTTATCTAACCTCTCCTCTAGGACATGTATAGAGTTAGGCATAGTTGACCTTAGATTTGGGACTATGTATTTAAGGATTTCGATGACTCACCATTGCATTGATTAGGAAGCATAATAGAGGGTTCTTGCACTTGAAACAATTGTCCTAAGCGCAGCATTATCCGAGTACCCCATCTTTATTGATTGCCTTACGTCCTCCTTTACTCGTGCTCTCTTACTTATTGTTTTTACTTTTGAGAATTGAATCATTGTCACACTTATCACTATTGATCTTTCACATAACTAAGAAGCGGATTAAGTGTTTTCATTCCCTACTCCATGTGGATTCGATACCCGCTCATCCGGGATTATTACTTCGACAAACCCGTGCACTTGTGGGATATACGCAAGGGAACCTTGTCAACAGTATTTTGCTACAGTAATGCTACAGTGAAGTTGCTGCAATACTATTGCTACAGTATTTTTCCACAAAACGCGATCCGAACACTCTTCTCTTGAGGTCACATGTCCGGGCACACGACCATGTGGTAGTGACAAGGTCCCCTTGTGTATATCCCGCAAGTACACGGGTTTTTCGATGTAATAATCCCGGGTGAGCGGGTATCGAATCCACAGGGAGTACGGAATAAAAATACTTAATTCGATTCTTAGCTATGTGAAAGATCAAGGATAAGGAGTGTGATAATGATTCAATTCTCAACAATAAAAGCAACAAGAAAGAAAGCAAAAGTAAGAAGGGGTAAGGCAATCGATAGAGATGGGATACCCGGATAATGCTCCACCTAGGATAATTTTTTCAAGTGCAAGAACCCTGTATTATGCTTCCTAATCAATGCAATGGTGAGTCGTGGAAATCCTTAATTACATAGTCCCAAATCTAAGGTCAACTATGCCTAACTCTATACATGTTCCGGAGGAAAAATTGAACAATCTCAACACCTCGCACTAGCATAGAGTTGCAACGAGCTCTAGGGATTCCAAGTGATAAATCTCTTCCTAATTATAGACCTAACCCTTTGGTCCAGGTGAAAGGTTCCTAACCACAATTGAGCCCTAGATACTAAGATCACCTCAAGACTTCACTCCGTTGCACGTGCAACTAAGCCCCAGCGGAAGTTCATCCCTTAGACCATTGACACTATTATGGCCGCAAAGAACTCAAGGAACGGAGGTAGAATCTATCACACTGGAAGGAAAAAGGGGACGCTCCTGTACCTCTCGACTCACCATCTCAACCCTCTCCAACCTAGGTTTGTCTAACGCTCGTGGTGTGTCACTTACTCACAAGGTTACCAACAAGAACTCTCAACCCTAGTGTCACTCTAGGAGAAATGTTCATACAATGAAGCATTCAAGGTTGGAACTCACAATAAACATCAATTTGTTGAAAGCATAATAAAGAGGTTCAAAGAAACAAATACATCCTAGGGTTCACAATACCCGAGTACCCACTAGGGGTTTAGCTCTCCATGGAGCTAATTACAATCAAAGAAATAGAATGTAAAAGCAATGAATCCATAAATAAACCCCCTCGATGGTTGTGTCGATGGTCTTGTGGAGAGTCCTGTAATCATCACAAGGGATCCTTTGTCCGGCCTAGGATACACCTCGCCGGATCGGTACCGATGAAAGCTCTCCCAATAACCTTCTTCCAAATGATGCGCGATGTCAGAGCCATAGAACCTCTCCAAAAACCTAGCCAATACCCCTCAAAACCCTAGCCGAAGCCCTCTCGCAAGTTGGGGAAAATATGGAGAAAAGAATACCAAAATCGAGGCTGAATCGGCTTTAAATAGGGCTGGAACCGGGTGACTACACGGGCGTGGATGCTCCACGCGCCCGTGCGGAATTTCCACATGGGCATGGCTGCCTTTGTGCCCCTCCAAATGGATGTGCCAACTTGAATACGAGGAGGTTGGCACACACTCTTGCATCTCACATCGACCTATGTCTTCGCGTTTGAGCCTTAGCAATATTTTATTCAAAATCAGTGCATTGTGATCCACATTGGCCTATTTCCTTCATACTCAACCTCACAACCCTACCTGCATAAAAGTAACATAAAAAACACACATATTAGTGTAAAAACCTGAGAAAAGTAATGCTCAACAAAAGGAATGAATGCTTCGCATTCGTATCGCACAAGCACTTATCAAACTCCCCCACACTTAAGCTTTTGCTTGTCCTCAAGCAAAAATTAAAAACGTTATGTGCATCAATGAAGAAGATATTTGAAGTGCTTGGCCTTAGGTTCACCAAAGTATACAATGAGAGCATTCTACAAGTAAAGGAAATTTTAACACTAAATACGAAAAATCAATGCTCTAGCTAAAAACTTGAAACAAAAAGGAAACAAAACCCGAAATCATGTACGTGTGTGAACTCACTCAAAAACAACTCAAGGTATACTCCTCAAAGTTCTAAGTACAAGGGACTTATTTATCTACAAAAGTGACAACAATTTCAAAGATGGTAGTAGGTTCACACATCCTATAAGGTAGCCCTTTCCAAAGCGGCCGCTAAGGTGGCTTTCACAATTTCGAGGTGGTGGCTCTTTATACCAGAGTGGTAGCTTTCACTCATCCTATGAGATAGCACTTTCTCTCATTAGGGCATAGCTAGTATCCGACTTATGAGAGTAGCTTCATACTACATAGGTGGTAGATCTTTCCACCCTACAAGCACAAATAAACAATAAAACTATTTTGTTCTTTCTTTTCATTTTCCAATGAGAATTTAGTACGAGAAAATAAACCTAACTAGTCCCTTTAACATCGAACATGAGTTTCCAATAGAGTTCAAAGAGTGAGTAGTGCACTAAGTATAAATCGGGCAAACATTTCTAGTAATTCAAGAAAGAACTAGAGCATGAAAACATTCAATGTTAGAAATTCTCCTAAACTCAAGAATACAATCATTGCAACTAAGGTGGACCGCCATTGGCTATGTGAGCATATATCAATCAAGAACAATAGAAAAGATGTGTGCACTATGAAACTCCTCCCCACACTTAAGTTGTACATTATCCCCAATGTACACATTCAAGCTCACTCAAAATATAAATCATTCAAAAGCAAATGTGGGAGAAGCAATCAAAGCAATACTCCCCTGACTCCTAGTGTGACATTTGATAAAGCTAGTTCATTGGGAGTAGGGTTCCAACGGGTTGTGAAGCTCACACTGCCAAGTACCTCAGTACCTTCGCCGTGCCCATGACTAAGTCTCAATTCCCAAGAAGACAAGACCATCTACACGCATACACGAGGGGGTTCAGTGAAGCTCAATAAAGATAAAATAAATCGAGTGTATATAAAAGATAAAGCAATGAATACAACTCGATGATGCAAAATGAAAAGAAACTCAGAAGGAGAATCCTTTCTGAGTGAAAAAGTCAAAAAACAGGAAAAATAAAATAAAATGCAAGAAACTAAAAGAAGGGAAAATCAAGTGTCAGTGTCGCTCTCATGCGCCGGTGCTGCTGCAGCTGCTAGTGAAGCATATAGTGGGTCTACCGGTGCCGGGGTAGTGGATGGAGGTGCTAGAGTAATAAAGGGGGTCGGAGGAGTCCTCGGCCATAATACAAATGATGAGGCGACATCTCGCTCTAAAATCTGCTGTAACACGTCGAAACGCGCCATGAACTCTGTGTACTGAGTAGCCTACGTAGCCCTAATCTCGGCAATTTCTGCTTGAGCCTCAGCCACCTCTGCCCGTATCACTCCTAAAGCGCTCTCGAGCCTCTCAAAACAATCATGGGCTCGTGATGGTGGAAACGTACGCACAGGGGGTGGTTCCTCTGCCACTAGAGGTGTCTTGGTCTCCATCGGTGCTGGTTGGGGCTCGGGAGCGTGTTGAGATGCCCCAGCTTCATCCTCGAATGTTATGTTCAGCACATAAACACCATTTGAATATTTACGGACTAACCCCATGAGCCTCATTGTCTCTAACCCAAGGGGTGCTGGTATTATCGCCTTCTCGGTTCCGCTGATTTTGTCTCCTAGACCCATCTCCACAATGAGTCTGGCAATATATGGACTTGAGAAGATGATGCCCAATCTGGAATATTATCCTTGATGCTTCAGATACTCTGCTAAAATATGCCCCAGATGGACTGGTTAGTTCCGAACCATGGACTACAAGTACAGAAGCTCTTGCTTGTTGATGACTCCCGTGCTATCACCGCGACCATTCACTGACCTCCTCATGATGGTGTGAAGATATCTGTAACTAGGTTGAGATAAAGATGAGGCCTTAGACACTCCTGGTTCATATCGCCCCTTTCCACATAGTAATGTATACGCCTCAATGGGAGATAGACCCGACATGTCAATTGGAAGATTCTCATACTCCTCAGTTTCAGTATACTCTTCATTATATAGACCAAGTCTAGTGGAAAACTGTGTGACACTCATACTATGATGTTGCTCATGAGCATAAGAGCGGTCGAACTCAAACGAAGCAAGTACCTCCAAAGTGAGTGCGCGGATAGTAGGATCATGAATATTCAATAACTTGTGCCAATTACCGACCAATAATAATTTCTCGACCTCATCAGCCATGTCATCCGGTAGCTGTACCTTTCTAAGTAACCCAACATCCGGGATTCGCATTTGACCAAACTTTAGCTTCTCTAACCGCTCAAACCAAGCTTTATACATAGGGAGTGTGAATTTCATGATTTCTGGCTCAGGGGCAAGCTTTCGAGGACGTTTGGCAACTGCTATCTTCGATTTGGTGGCCATACCTACATGTATTAAAAAGAAAGCCAATCAGTTCCATTTAGACTGCAGGAAGAGAACAACACATGGCCGTGTGGAAATTCCACATGCCCGTGCACATCCACGGGGCGTGGAAAACGCACGGCCCTTATAGCCAATCTCCATGCCACACTCTCTATCTCAATTTCAGATTGTCTTAAAGACAAACCATAACCATTTTAACAAGAAGACGGTGTGTATTATCCATTTCAATCGTCGGTAATCAGTTTGATTCAAATGAAATCGAAGAAGAGAGAAAATTAAGGCCTACCAATGAGCTGAACCTAAACACCCCCACAATCCACACAATGTGCAATCAATCAACTCGAGGACGACAGTAGGAGGGGACGAGAATGTCGGAAAAATGCTCTTTGGGCGGCTTATGGTTGTTTGAGGAGAAAGGTGTGACTGTTGTAATGGAAGAGCAGATGATCTTTTAACTCCTGGAGATCCACACGGGCGTGCGGGCATCGTCCAAGCCCGTTCGCCCTAAAACGAAGGATTCACAGTGGTAGACGCAAGCCCCTGGGGCCTCCCTGGATATTCGAGAAAAATATTATAGACGCCCGTGCGGAATTTCCGCACGGGCGTGTACATTCACACGCTTAACTCACATGGGCGGTCACACGCCCTTGTGTCTTCTCGGGATGGAGAAGACTCCTCTGCAGATTTTCAAACGGGCGTGCGGAAATTACCCACGCACGTGCACGGTTCAGAAGGTTATCCACAGGGGCGAGTCCACGCCCCTGTGTGCTCTCTGGAAAATCCGCCTAACTCTACAGGAATCCACAAGCCCGTGCGGAAATTACCCACGGGCGTGTGACAGTCGCATAGTCATTCACAGGGGCAGCCGCACGCCCCTGTGCCCTCTCTGGATGAGCTCGCAGTATACACCAACGGGCGTGTGAAAATCCCACACGCCCGTGTGTTTTCTCTAGATGACTTAGAAAAATCTGCAGGCTCTGCAGGATATTTCTGAACATGTTTGCACACTCAGAGCCTGCCCTATTATGCAAATTTTACCAGTGAAAAACACAAAATAGAACCCAAACGACCAAACTTTCGCCAATTCCTCATAAAGCACACGATGACTTTGAAAACCCACAATAAAATCACAGCACAAGCATCTAAAAATTCAGACACCAACACTTAACGATTTATTCATGCAAACGAGCTAAACTAAAAGATAAGAAAATAGTAAACACTTGGGTTGCCTCCCAAGAAGCGCTTGTTTAACGTCACGTAGCTTGACGTATCTTGTCTTACCTCACGGGGGTTCATGAATGAAAGTCACCCTCTTACCCATGGCTTGGAAGCATGATGTGCAAAGTCTCTTGAGGGTAGAGGGTGTATTATCGGACTTCGGACCACCTAGCAATTTTTCATCCAACCTTCTTGGTTCATGTGCGTCTCCAATAGTCTTGGAGTGTTTTCGGTGGCGTCTCCTAGCCCTTTTCATTTTCCGGAGCACCTTCTTCAATATCCCCGGGGTAGATGTTACTTCTTGATCGACCCAAGCATCATTACTTCTTCATTACTCTCCTCTTGGTCGAACAAACCTTCATATGGATCTAGGTTGAACATTTCCTGCATGTATTCATCAACAAGCTCATCAGTAGTGTCTAGGAAATACAAAGTGTCATCAAAATCGAGAGAATGCCGCATGGCTTTAGCAAGGTGGTAAGTGAGTTTGTCATCTCCAACTCTCAATGTGAGCTCTCCGCTGTCTATGTCAATCAATGCTTTGGAAGTCTGCAAGAACGGTCTCCCAAGTATCAAGGGTATATCCGTATCCTCATCGACATCTAGCACTACGAAGTCAACCGGAAAAATGTACTTGCCCACCTTGACAAGCACGTCTTCAATGATACCTCTCGGATGTCATACCATTCGGTCCGCCAATTGTAAAGTCATCCGAGTAGGCCTAGGCTCTCCCTAGCCTAGCTTTTGGAAAAAAGTGTATGGCATGACATTGATACTTGCCTCTAAATCTGCCAATGACATTTCCTCACCTAAGTTGCCGATGTTACACAGAATGATGTAGCTTCCCGTGTCTTTCTTCTTGTCCAGCATGTTCTTTCGCAACACCGCCGAGCATGAAGCATCTAGCACCACTGAAGCACTCTACTCCAACTTCCTCTTGTTAGTCAACAAGTCTTTCAGGAACTTCGTATACTTAGGCATTTGCGCTAATGCCTCTACAAAAGGAATGTTGATGTGGACTTGCTTGAATAAACTCAGGAACTTCTTATACTGTTCATCCCCTTGGTCATTTTTCAATCTAGAGGGATAAGGGATTCTTGGCTTGAAAGGTGGGGATGCCACCTCTTTCTCTTTCTTTGCTCCCTCCTCAACCTCTACAACCTTGGGTGCGTGTTCTTTCGGCTTCTCACTCAGAAGCCTCCCTTCAACCTCATGACCACTTCTCAAAGTGATTGCCTTCACATGTTCTTTAGGGTTGGTTTCTGTATTGCTTGGTAAACTTCCATGTGGCCTTTCGGAAAGAGACTTCACAATTTGCCCTACCTGATTTTCAAGGTTGTGTAAAGAAGCGGTGTGGTTGCGAAGTGTAGCCTAGACTGATTCAAACCGTGTATTTGTAGATTGAACAAATCTTGCTAAGTGCTTCTCTAAATCCGTCATTCGTGTTTCCAAGCCTGAAATTCTGTTTTCCACTTGAGGTGCTTGTTGTTGTTGTTGGAAACCTGGTGGCCCCATGGCCTTTTGTGGTCCTTTATTACTCCATGAAAAGTTAGGATGATTCTTCCAACCTGAATTGTAAGTATTGCTATATGGGTTCCCTTGAGGTCTCATGCAATTACCTACAAAGTCAACATTTTCCACTGAAGAAACATCACCAAAAGAGATCGGGCAATCGAAGGGAGCATGTCCTCCATCACAACCGGTGTAATTGGTCACGGCTGCAACTCTATTCGAAGCTATGAGATCTAGCTTCTTATTCAGACTCTCTACTTGCGCCGCCAATAAGGTCACCGCATCGATTTCATGGATACCAGCCACCTTTTTCTTCTCCCTAGCATTCCATTGGTAACTATTTAACCCCATTTCCTATATTAATTGACGAGCCTCATCGGGGGTTTTGCTACTTAAGGTATCTCCTTCTGCCGCATCCAAGAGTTGCCTTGTACTCGGGTTCAAACCATTGTAGAAGGTTTGAACAATCATCCACTCCAGGAATCCATGTTGTGGACACTTTCTCAGGAGCTCCTTGAACCTTTCCCATGTCTCGAATAGAGACTCCAATTCCAATTGAACAAAAGGATGAGATCTCATTCCTAAGCTTTGCTGATTTTCTGGGAGGGAAATAACGGGCTAGAAAAGCTTCTACCATCTCCTCCCATGTAGTGATTGATGCTCTAGGTAATCAGTGTAGCCACTGCTTCGCTTTCCCCTTCAAGGAAAATGGGAAGGACCTCAATATGATGGCATTATCTGTAACCCCATTTATCTTCAGCATGTCGCACACCTCGAGAAAGCTCTCTATATGACTATTTGGATCCTCATCGGCCAAACCGTTGAATTGTGTGGACTGCTGCTGCATATGGATGAATACAGGCTGTAGCTCGAAGTTCTGAGCTGTAATCGGAGGACGTACAATACTTGATTGCGTCCCCAACACTGAAGGTCTGGCATAGTCGGATAGTGTTCGTTGTTGCTCATTCTGTCCTGCCATGTTTTCAGATTCCTCTCTTTCCAATTCAGCTGAATTATGTTGTTCTTCCACAGGTTCTTTCTCTTTTCTTCTAAGTGTACGTTCAAGCTCACGGTCTCCTTCAATCAGTATTGATGGATTCCCTCGGGTCATAACCTGGAGCTGCAACAAAAAGAAAGAAAAAGAAAATCAGAATGATGATAGAATGAGAAGATATGAAACAGAATGTATGGTGAAATAGCTAAGAAAACAAAGTGCAAAGTATCTCTAAACGCTTTCTCCCCGGCAATGGCGCCAAAATCTTAACAAGGTCCCCTTGCGTATATCCCGCAAATGCACTGGTTTGTCGAAGTAATAATCCCGGGTAAGCGGGTATCGAATCCACAGGGAGTAGGGAATAAAAATACTTAATTCAATTATTAGATATGTGAAAGATCAAGGATAAGGAGTGTCATAATGATTCAATTCTCAACAATAAAAGCAACAAGAAAGAAAGCAAAAGTAAGAAGGGGTAAGGCAATCGATAGAGATGGGGTACCCGGATAATGCTCCGCCTAGGATAATTGTTTCAAGTGCAAGAACCCTGTATTATGCTTCCTAATCAATGCAATGGTGAGTCGTGGAAATCCTTAATTATATAGTCCCAAATCTAAGGTCAACTATGCCTAACTCTATACATGTTCCGGAGGAAAAATTGAACAATCTTAACACCTCGCACTTGCATAGAGTTGCAACGAGCTCTAGGGATTCCAAGTGATAAATCTCTTCCTAATTATAGACCTAACCCTTTGGTCCATGTGAAAGGTTCCTAACCACAATTGAGCCCTAGACACTAAGATCACCTCAACACTTCACTCCATTGCACGTGCAACTAAGCCCCAGCGGAAGTTTATCCCTTAGACCATTCAGTCTATTATGGCCACAAAGAACTCGAGGAACGGAGGTAGAATCTATCACACTGGAGGGAAAAGGGGACGCTCCTGTACCTCTCGACTCACCATCTCAACCCTCTCCAACCTAGCTTTGTCTAACGCTCGTGGTGTGTCATTCACTCACAAGGTTACCAACAAGAACTCTCAACCCTAGTGTCACTCTAGGGGAAATGTTCTTACAATGAAGCATTCAAGGTTGGAACTCACAATAAACATCAATTTATTGAAAGCATAATAAAGAGGTTCAAAGAAACAAATACATCCTAGGGTTCACAATACCCGAGTACCAACTAGGGGTTTAGCTCTCCATGGAGCTAATTACAATCATAGAAATAGAATGTAAAAGCAATGAATCTATAAAGAAACCCCCTCAATGGTCATGTCGATAGTCTTGTGGAGAGTCCTCTACTCGTCGCAAGGGATCCTTTGTCCGGCCTAGGATACACCTCGCCGGATCGGTGCCGACGAAAGCTCTCCCAATAACCTTCTTCCAAATAATGCGTGATGTCGGAGCCGTAGAACCTCTCCAAAAACCTAGCCAATACCCTCAAAACCATATCCGAAGCCCTCTCGCAAGTTGGGGAAAAGATGGAGAAAAGAATACCAAAATCGGGGCTGAATCGGCTTTAAATATGGCTGGAACCGGGCGACTACACGGGCGTGGATGCTCCACGCGCCCGTACGGAATTTCCACACGGGCGTGGATAATTTCCACACGCCCATGTGGATTCTCTGTTTTTCTGGTTGCTCGGCCGGTTGTGAACAGTGCTACTACAGTACATACTACAATGTTGCTACAGCACTCTGCTACAATATCGATTTGAATAGCTTCCCAATTCCATAATTTGATCGGGGTAATGCAAACGGGCACACGTTTGCGTCGTTGATCACTTGCTTCTTCAATGGTGTACACGTTGGTGAAACTTTTGTTCTATGTGCATAAGTCGGAATGCTCAAGTGTGACTGTCTTTGTGCCCCTTCAAATGGATGTGCCAACTCGAATATGAGGAGGTTGGCACACACTCTAGCATCTCACATCGACCTATGTCTTTGCGTTTAAACCTTAGCAAGATTTTATCCAAAATCGGTGCATTGTGATCCACATTGGCCTATTTCCTTTATTCTCGGCCTCACAATCCTACCTGCATAAAAGTAACATAAAAAAACACACATATTAGTATAAAAACCCGAGAAAAGTAAAGCTCAACATAAGGAATGAATGCTTCGCATTCGTATCGCACAAGCACTTATCAGGTAGGCTATAAAACTTTTCTTCATTGACGTATCTTTGAGAGGTCTTGCAATCTTCACAAAGAGAAGGAATATGAAGATGTGGCTGCCTTTGTGCCCTTCCAACTAGTGAATTGACTTGAATCTTCTTGGAAGTTGGCACACATCTCCATGTTTATGAACTCATCTCGTGTCTTGGTCCTTGAATTAAACAAGAACTCCCAACATTGTGTCTTTATAGCCTATCTTTGCTTCCTTTTTAGTCTTCGAGGTATTCACAACCTATATGCATAAAAGAACACCAAATACACAATATGAGACATAAACCATAGTAAAAATGATGCTCAATGCATGTAAAACATATATAAAAATATGTCTACTCAAGCACTTATCAAACTCCCCCACACTTAAGTCTTTGATTGTCGTCAAGCAAAATTAAACATTAAACTCATGGAAAGAAAAGAGAAGTACTTGACCTTAGGTTAACCAAATGAGTACAAGAAGAAAATTCTACAGTCATGGAGATAATCAAACACTAGACAAAACAATCAATGCTCTTGCAAACAATCCAATCAAAAATGAATGTGATAAAATCCAAAAGCGTGTGTGTGTGAAAAACTCGACTCATGTCAACACTATGTCCACTACCAAGTTATTATTAACATGGGACATATTTATAAATAGAAAGAATAGGTAGTAGCTTCACACAACCTCTAAGGTAGCCCTTTCCCAAGATGCCTCCCGAGTGGCTTTCACACTTTCGAGGTGGTAGCTCTTTCTATAAAGGATGGTAGCTTTCACACATCCCATGAGATAGCTCTTTCTCTCATTAGGGCATAACAAGTATCCGACTTATGAGAGTAGCTACATACATCATGGGTGGTAGCTCTTTCCACCCCCTATGTACAAATAACAAACAATTTCCAATCTCTTTTTTGTTTTTTTTTTTAATTAAAAACTAGCACACTAAAGTCCCAAACATAATGAACTAGAGTCTTCATATGTCTAATGAGCGAGAAAAGTGCACAAAGAGCAATCGGACAAAAACATTCAATAAAATTGGATGAAAACTAGTGCATAATAAAATCCATGTTTATAACCTCCAAAAACTAAGAATTAAACTCTTAACCCTAAGGTGAACCTTCATTGGCAACAAGAGCATGCTCATGAAAACACAAGTAAAAGTCATGTATAAGGTGAACCCTCCCCCACACTTAAGATGTACATTGTCCTCAATGTACACATGCAAGCACAATAAAAATAATAACAATGGAAGCATAATATGTGTGGGAGTGCAATTAAAGCAATACTCCCCTGAACTCCTCATTAATCATTTGGTGAAGTCTAACTCATGGGCGTGTTGTATAGGTTTTGAAGCTCACACGACAATGTGACAACATCACATGATCATGTCTATGACTAAAACACCATCAACATCACTCTCAAGGCCATCTGCACGGAATATAAGGGGTTCAGTGAAGCTCAACAAAATGTAAAAGAAAATAACTCTTAGAAGGAGAAGCCTTTTTGAGTACAAAAGCCTAAATACTACTAACAAAGCAACTAAGAGCAAGAAACTAAAATAACAGTCTCATGAGTGTGACGACTCAAGTATAAGTATTTGGAGCTGGTGCTAGTGCTGGCACAGAAGCGGATGAGACCTCCTCGTCAAGAGTCTGCTGAATACTGATCAAGATGCTCCAGAATCTGTGCCTTGTTCTCAAGGATGATAGCAATAACAGCCTCGAGTAGAGCTAGACGCTCGTGAACTCGAGTGGAAGATGACTCAAGATCGGGTCGATCTTTGCGGAGTTGCCCTCGATAACTATGGGCTCAGTGCGGTGGTGCCTCTGTAGCCTCAGCTAGGCTCCTCATCGTCCCCAGATGATGATTCTACTAGTGCATATGCGCTCGAGCCTATCGTCTCACAATACCCATCAAGCGGAGAGTAGCCAAAACCCAATGGTGCGGGACTCACTGACTTTCTCCCTCGCCTACGACCGAGCGGATAAGACCCATCTTGAACATAAGGCAGGTGATGTGAGGGTCCTCGCAAACAATGCTCCCAATCGCAAATGTTCACTCTGATGACGAAAGTAGTCGGCAACCACATATCCTAAGTGGAGAGGGACCCCATGGACCATGGGGTGGAGGTACAAAAGATCTGTCCTGCGAAGTAAACCAGTACCATCCCCCTGACCTATCACAAACCTGCTAAGAACAGCATGGATGTACCTGTGCGCCGGTCATGTAAGCAATGAGACCTTAGACTGGCCTACGGAATACTGATGACCACCGCATAGATCATGGAAGACCTGACCCAGAGTGAGATTATAAGGATAATAGGTGAGGAGCTCAGTGTACTCGATAGTATCAGTATAGTTCTGATCGTATAATCCAAGATATATCGAGAACTTGGTCAAAGACATCCTATGCGGCTGACCGAAAGCGCGAAAACGAATGTCATTAGAAACGTCAAAACTGATATCAACTATATCACGATCAAAAGAAAATGAGGCAAGAACTTCCAAGGTGATATCTCACCTGACGTGCTCCTGAATGGAGAAAATTCGGTCCCAACCCCCCATACTAACAAGTGCTCTGACCTCCTCAGCAAGACAAATGTTCTCTAGTGCATCCCAGTTGATAAAACGTGATTGTCCAATCTTCATTTGCTGGAGACGCTCAAACCGCTGCTGATGAACGGGGTCAGGAAATTCGATTACCGGTGGTGGGGTCGGCTCCCTATCATGGCGAGAACGTTTCTGGGCTAACCTCTTGGACCGTGGTGCCATAATCTGTGAAGAAAGCACTTAAAAGCATCAGCTTGGCATAAATACAGTGAAACTGGGCACCACATGCGCAAGAACAGCGAGCCGGGGGAAAAACAGGGCCAATTAGCCTTTTGTCCAGCCCGCATGGGCGCGTGCTCGGCTCGGCCGAGCAGCTACGCGCCTGCGCGCTCTCAGCCAAGGGACCACGCATCCTCGTTGCCGAGCCACACGGCCGCGTGGCCCTCCGCCCAGCGCGTGGCCAGCCCACGCGGTCGCGTGGGCAAGCTGCGCGACCGTGTGGACGCCGAACTCCGGAGTTTTGGCCGGAGTTGGGCTCCTACGCCTCATACAAATCATTCTCATACATTGAACAAATTTCTAGCATGATTCCCTATGAGAACTATCATAAAAATACCATGAAAACTCCATGAAAATGACCTTGAAGAACATGGAAAGGGTGGAAGGGAGTGAACGCTTACCGGAGCAAATCGGAGAAGAAAACTCGGTCTAAACTCCGGAAAATTACATCTAATCCTCCAAAGAGTTGAAAACAGTTGGTTTTAGAGATCAAAACCTGAGTTTTAGAGTAGTGCAAGGTGGAAGATGAAAGGGTTCTTTGAAAATGGAAGATGATGAATGATGCCCCTTCATATTCTTATAGGCACATGGGGGTGTGGATTTTTTCACACCCCCGCGTGGGTAGTGTACACGACCGCGTGAAAATTCCACGAGGTCGTGTGGACTGCAAAATTTCTGCAAACAGTCCAGAAAGTGCTCAAAACTCCAAATTAACACCAATTTTTCAACATTAAACATCGAATTCACCTTAAACCATGTTGTACACATAAACAATAATTCAAATCACTGAAAAAAAATTCCACGAAAACACCAGCGATCAACAAAATTAATCAAGACACACACTCATAAATTTATTTCTGCAGAATTCAAATTTTGAGTCTAAAAACTAATTAAAAGCTTGGGTTGCCTCCCAAGAAGCACTTGTTTAACATCACATAGCTTGACGTACCTGTTTTTAGTGACCTCCACACATGATGGACAGAAGTTCTTCATACTCAGGGAGGAATTTTTAACTATGTTACCGATGAGGGAATGTCGCGCTCTTCCTTTGTGTGCTTGTCCGCTAATGTGTTGGAATACTTTCAGTAGCGACGTCTCGACCTCTTGACTCGGCGAAAAATCTGTTTCAAAAAGCCTCCTTGAGGTTGTTTGTTAAGGACTTGTTTTTCACAATTAGTTGTGTCCTCCTCCTCAATATCCGGTCACACATCATATGGATCTGGATTGAGAAATTCCTGCAAGTACTCATCAGAAATCTCATCATTGACATCAAAAAAATGACAAGTATCATCAAAGTCAAGAGAGTGCTTCATTGCTTCGCCGAGACAATATGTGATCTTTTCCTCTCCAATGCGCAATGTCATCTCCCCTAAATCTATGTCAACGAGAGCCTTGGAGGTTCTCAAGAAAGGTCTTCCTATAATTAATGGGACCTCCGCATCTTCATCGACATCTAACACAATAGAATCTGCAGGAAAAATATACTTGTCAACCTTTACCAAAACACTTTCAATTATACCTCGAGGATGACGAACGGAGCGATCGGCCAGCTGTAAAGTCATGCGGGTTGTCCTTGGCTCTCCCAACCCCAATTTCTGAAACAATGTGTACGGCATGACAATAATACTAGCTCCCGAATCGGCCAAAGCTTTTTCTTCTCCCAAACCTCCGATTGCACAAGGTATGATAAAGCATCCCGGATCTTTCATTTTGTTTGGCAGATTCTTCTGAAGCATTGCCGAATGATAAGTGCTTGTGCAATATGAATTCATTGAGTGTTTTCTTTTTGATTTTTACAGGCGTGGCACCTGGGACTAACATCGTGGCCGGCAAATGTCGGAGAGAGCAACCCCCTGAGGTAGAGCACAATGAATTAATTATTCCCGAGCATCAAGCTCATTTTGAGCATTTGTCGAGGCTTCAATTCAGATAGAATCAGTTCCTAGACACGAGCGTTTTGTGAGATATACAGCAGGGAGTTGAGTTGGCAAATGAGGGAGAGGATCTTGTCTCGGTTGGAGGTTGGAGATAGTTATTGATGATCAGAGAGCCTACTATCCGTACACTTACACTCGAGGTGCTATCATCATTTGAGTTTGACAGTACTTATGACAGATTTGACAGTGGTGACGCTATACAGTTCAGAGCCTGGGGGATCACTACACCATGAGCATGACACAAATCTCGACCTGGCCGGTATTGTATGAGGAGGCATTCACAGATACTGAGGAGTACGCTCAGTTCCCGATGGATTATCCGGGTACCATGATCCTCGGAGAGTGTATGCAGTGCTATGCAGTCATGGCCAGTATAAACCAGGAGTGTCTAAGGCCATGTGCCTTTGCTGACTTGGATATCGATATTTACACGCAGTTATGAGTAGGTCGGTGAATGGCTATGGTGACAATATCAGCATCCTAAGCTGGCAGGAGCTTCTATATCTTTATTCAATAGTTCAGAGCACACCGATCCATCTGGGACATATCATCGTAGAGTATATAAGGCATCAGAGGCAGTATAAACATGGCCTCTACATCGTAGATTAGGAGTGATTTTCTCGGGCCTCTACATCAAGATACTTGCTATGGGTATGGGCCTTCTAGACACGATTCGAGGGGCCGAGAAGGCGAGTATACCTCCTCCCCTGGTCATAGAGATGTTGAGGTTGATGGAGATGGTTCATAGAGTCCAGTCCACAGTGTATGCTTTGATTACACCTACCCTTGATATAGTTGACAAGGTCCCCTTGTTTATATCCCGCAAGTGCACGGGCTTGTCGATGTAATAATCCCGGGTGAGCGGGGTCGAATCCACAGGGAGTAGGGAGTGAAAATACTTAATTTGATTCTTAGCTATGTGGAATATCAATAGTGATAAGTGTGAAATTGATTCAATTCTCAACAATAAAAAAACAACAAGTGAAAGAGCAAAAAGTAAGAAGAGGGTAAGGCAATCGATAAAGAATGGGGTACTCGGATAATGCTTCACCTAGGATAATCGCTTCAAGTGCAAGAACTCTTTATTATGCTTCCTAATCAATGCAATGGTGAGTCGTGGAAATCCTTACATACATAGTCCCAAATCTAAGTTCAACTATGCCTAACTCTATACATGTCCCGGAGGAGAAATCGAACAATCTCAACACCTCACACTCGCATAGAGTTGCAATGAGCTCTAGGGATTCCAAGTGATAAATCTCTTCCTAAATATAGACCTACCCCTTTGGTCCAGATGGAAGGTCCCTAGCCACAATTAAGCCCTAGATACTAAGATCCTCTCAACGCTTCACTCCATTGCAGCGCAACTAGGCCCAGTGGAGGTTCATCCCTTAGACCACTCACTCTATTATGGCCGCAAAGAACTCAAGGAGCGGAGGTAGAATCTATCATGCCGGAGGAAGGGGCAGCTCTGTACCTCTCGACTCACCCTCTCAACCCTCTCCAACCTAACTTTGTCTAGCGCTCATGGTGTGTCACTCACTCACAAGGTTACCAACAAGAACTCTCAACCCTAGTGTCACTCTGGGGAAATGTTCATACAATCAAGCATTCAAGGTTGGAACTCACAATAAACATCAATTTATTGAAAGCATAATAAAGAAGTTCAATGAAAGCGAATACATCCTAGGGTTCACAATCATCCAAGTACCCACTAGGGGTTTAGCTCTCCATGGAGCTTAATACAATCAAAAGAAATCGAATGTAAAAAGCAATGAATCCATAAAAGAAACCCCTCGATGGTCGTGTCGATGGTCTTGTGGAGAGTCCTCTACTAAAGTCGTCCAAAGATTCCTTCAGTCCGTTATAGGATACGCCTCGATCGAAGCTCCCCTACCAACCTTCTTCCCTAATGGAATCATGATGTCGAGCCATAGAACTTCCCCAAAACCTTGGCCAATACCCTCGAAAGCCCTAGCCGAAGTCCTCTCACAAGTTGGGGAAAAAGATGGAGAAAAAGAATACCAAAATCGGGAGCTGAATCGGCTTTAAATAGGGTGGAATCGGGCAACTCCACGGGCGTGGAGCGATACAGCGCCCGTGCGGAATTTCACACAGGGCGTGGATAATTTCCATCGCCCGTGTGGATTCTCTGTTTCTCGATTTCTCGACGGCTGTGAGCAGTGTTGCTGACTGATGTTGCTACATTCTTTTGACTACGATTAACTTCCCAATTCCATACTTTCATCGGGGAGTAGCATAAGCGGGCACACGTTCACGTCGTGAATCACTTGCTTCTTCAATGATGTACATGTTGGCGGGGCTCTTGTTCTTATATGCATAAGTCGGAATGCTCGGCGTGGCGCCTTTGTGCCCTCAAATAGATGTGCTCACTCGAATGCGAGGGAGGTTGGCACACACTCTAGCATCTCACACACGACCTATGTCTTCGCGTTTGAACCTTAACAAGATCTCCTCCAAAATAGGTGCATTATGATCCACATTGGCCCATTTCCTTCATACTCGGCCTCACAACCCTACCTGCGTAAAAGTAACATAAAACACACATATTAATGTAAAAACCCGAGGAAAGTAATGCTCAACATAAGGAATGAGCGCTCGCATTCATATCGCATAAGCACTTATCAAACTCCCCCACACTTAAAGCTTTTTGGCTTGTCCTCAAGCAAACATTAAAACATTGTGTGCATCACGTGAAGAAAATATTGAAAGTGCTTGGCCTTAGGTTCACACAAAGTATACAAAAGATAGCATTCTACAAAGTAAGGGAAATTTCAACACTAAATCACGAAAAATCAATGCTCTAGCTCAAAAACTTGAAACAAAAAGGACAAACCAATTCGTGTAAGTGTGTGAACTCATTCAAAAACACCCTCAAGTTATACTCCTCAAAGTTCTAAGTGCAAGGGACTTATTTATCTACACAAGTGATAAAAATTTTAAAAAGATGGTAGTAGCTTCACACATCCTCTAAAGTAGCTCCTTTCCAAAGCGGCCGCTAAGGTGGCTTTAACACTTTCGAGCTGGTAGCTCTTTCTACCTGGGTGGTAGCTTTCACTCATCCTATGAGATAGCTCTTTCTCTCATTAGGGCATAACTAGTATCCGACTTGTGAGAGTAGCTTCATACTTCATAGGTGGTAGCTCTTTCCGCCCAACAATTCAAATAAACAATAAAACTATTTTGTTCCTTCTTTTCATTTTTTTTTTCGCACAAGAAAATAAACCTAACTAGTCCCTTTAACATCGAACATGAGTTTCCAATATAGTTCAAAGAGTGAGTAGTGCACTAAGTGTAAATCGGGCAAAAATTCCTAAAAATTCAAGCAAGAACTACAGCATGAAAACATTCAATGTTAACAATTTTCCTAAACTTAAGAATACAATCATTGCAACTAGGGTGAACCGTCATTGGCTATGTGAGCATATATCAATCAAGAATAATAGAAATGATGTGTGCACTATGAAACTCCCCCCCCCCCACACTTAAGTTGTACATTATCCTCAATGTACACATGCAAGCTTACTCATAATGTATATCAATGAAAAATATATGTGGGAGAAGGAATCAAAACAATACTCCCCTGACTCCTAGTGTTGCGTTTGATGGAGCTAATTCATTGGGAGTAGTGTTCCAACGGGTTAGTGAAGCTCTGTGACCCAAGTGCCGAAGCACCTTGGCCGTGCCCATGACTAAGTCTCAATTTCCAAGAAGACAAGACCATCTGCACGCATACACGAGGGGGTTCAGTGAAGCTCAAGAAAAACAAAAATAACTCGAGTGTATAAAAGATGAAGCAATGAATACAACTCGATAATGCAAAATAACATAAAATCAGAAGGAAAGTCCTTTCTGAGTGAACAAGTCTAAAAATAAGAAAATAAGATAAAGTAAAATGCATGAAAGTAAAGAGGAAGAAGTCAAGTGTCGAGTGCTCAGGGCTCAGTCGTCAGCTCATTTGCGAAGTGGAAGCACATGGTGGGTTCTCCGGTCTTGAGGGAGCGATGGGAGCACGAAGGGTCCTCGGTGCAGAGGACAAAATGATGAGGCAACGTCTCGCTCTAAGATCTGTCGTATATATGTCGAAAGCGTGCCATGAACTCCAGTGTATTGAGTGGCTGCGTAGCCTAATCTCGGAAACCTCGCCTCGCACCACTCCTATAGCATTCTCGAGCCTCTCAAAGCGATCATTGGCTCGAGAAGGTGAAAACATATCGCACTAAGGGGTGGTTCCTCAGTCATTTCGGAGGTGCCCTCGGTCTCCATCGATCTGAGGTCGAGGCTCGGGGCTGGGTCGAGATGCTCGGCGTCATCACCCTCATCCTCGCCTATCTCCGGGGCTGGTAGAACTAATGCAAAAACCCACGTCCGAACCACCGGACCATGCCCATCAACACGTGATCGTCTCTAGACCCAGAGGAGCGGGTAAACTCGTCTTCTCGACCCCGCGAATCAAATCTAAGAGACCCATACCCAACAGTAATCTCGTAATGTGTGGGCCTGAGAAGATCACTCCCAGTCTAGCATATTGTCCCTCATGTCGATGTAATCGACCGGGGATGTGCCCTAAGTGGATCGGGTACACGCTCTACCATCGAGTACAAGTACAGCGACTCCCGACTGACTCGGGGACACCACTCTGTCGCCATCGCGGTCATTCACCGACCTACTCATGATGGGCGTGCAAATATCCGTAGAGCACGCGTCGGGAAAGGCACGTGGCCTTTGATGCCCCAGCTCGTCGGCCTTGACCACATAACACTCTATAAGCTCTTTCGAGGGTCAAGGTTCCAGGGATGATCGATGGGAAGCGTGCATACTCCTCGTATGCAGTGAATGCCTCCTCGTATAAACCAAGTAATATGGAAAAGCTGCGTAATGCTCAAGCTATGATGGTGTCCAAATACTCACAGGCGAGCGATTGTCTAAAAGCCGCCGAAGCTCGCATCACGCTCTATCAAACTCAAGCGAGGAGCACCTCGGTCTGAAGCGCTCGGTTGGTGGCTCTCTAATCATCAATAAGCTGCCGCAACCACCATCCGAAAAGCAAGATCCTCAACCTCCTCGGTGAACTCATCTCCTCTGAAGATCTCGTAGTATAGTGGTGTCCGACCAATCGAGTGCATCTCGAAATGGGTCTCGATAAGCGCTCATAACGTACTGATGTTCCGAATCGCGAATCGCATGTCCTCGACTTGAGGATGACTCACGTGACCTCTTATCAGCTTGCTTCTTTGACCTAAGTGCCACGATCATCAAAATTTTTAAACAAAATTGGTCAAACAAGTCGATAAAATAATCTGCGGAAATCACACCGTCTGTGTGGCAAATTTCCACTACGCCGATGTGGATCCATGAGGCGTGACAACCGCACGGCCAAGCATCATCAATCCAAAAATACTACTCAATAATATCTCTAACTTCGTTCTAAACGTAATTCATTGTTCCAATTAAAGAAATGAGGCATTATTAACCCTGATTAATCAATAGAAATTATGAATTGACGAAGAAAATGATGAAAAGGATTTACCGATGAGGGAAGAGTTTGAAAAATTAAAATAGGCCGAAAAACTTCGCTAAAATACAGCTATGGACTCGGAGTATGTTATGAGGGGTGTTTTTCGGTGAGAAGAGTCGTGAAGAAGGAGAGAAATCATCCCTTTTTAAAAACAAAACTCACAGTTACGGCATTACATGCATTCGCACAGGCGTGCGAAAAATGCCGCGCCGTGCTGCGAGACCACGGTGAGCGCATGCCCACGCGGCTCCACAGTCATCGGAGAAAAAATATCAAGTCTAACACGCCGTGCGGATGACTCCCCAGGCGTGGTCGATCACATGCCCGCAACTACAGGCGACCGCCGCCTCTGTGTTTTCTCGAGATGGAGGGAGCAACTGCGGAGTTTCGCCGCAGGGCGTCTGGAAAGTACCACGCCGTGCGTGGTGCACAAAGATTGCCACGAGGCTGATCACGTCCACGTGTGCTCGAGCAGACCGCAAAATCTACAAAATTTCCACACACGATGCGGAAATTACCGCAGGCGTCGCCCGGTTAGGTGGTCATCCACGAGGGCACCGCAAGCCCTCATGTCTTTTCATGGATGAGCTGCGCGGTGAACTATGCAGGCGTGTGGAAATTCCACAAGCTCCGTGTGTTTTCTCTGCGGATGACTTAGAAAAACCTGCGAGCTCATGATTAATCGAGACATGTCCACACACTCGGGAGCCCCTGCTCTATTATGTAAAATTTACTGGTGGAAAACACAATATAAAACTCAAAGCGACCAAACTTACTCAACTCACAACAAAACCAACGATGAATTCTTTTAAAGATCCACAATAAAAGTCCTGCACAAAGCTTTCGATTGAAACGCAACATAACAATTTATTCATGCAGAAAACAAACTAAACTAAAAAGTGCAGCTTGATAGAACACTTGGGTTGCCTCCCAGAAGCGCTTGTTAGCGACGTCATCTAAGCACCGCGACTATCTTGCTCACCTCACGGGGTTCATGAATGAAGGTTGCCCTCTTACCCATAACTTGAAAGCATGATGAGCAAAGTCTCTTGAGGGTAGAGGTGTACTAAGCAGACTTCGGACCACCCAAAGCAAAGCTATTCGTCCAACTCCCTTGGCTCATGTATGTCTCAACGGTCTTGGGGTGTTTTTCGGTGGCGTCTTGAGCCCTCTTCATTTTTCGGATCACCTTCTTCAAGATTCCAGGGGTAAATGTTTCCTCTCGATTCGAGACCAAGCATCAATACTTCTTCATTGCTCTCCTCTTGGTCGAACAAACCTTCATACGGATCCGGGTTGAACATTTCCTGTATATATTCATCAATAATCTCATCAGTAGTGTCTAGAAAATACAAAGTGTCATCAAAATCGAGAGAATGCCGCATGGCTTCGGCAAAGCGGTAGTGAGCTTATCATCTCCGACTCTCAATGTGAGCTCTCCACACGTCCATGTCAATCAATGCTTTGGAAGCCCGCAAGAAACGGTCTCCCAAGTATCAAGGGTACCTACGCATCCTCATCGACATCTAGCACTACAAAGTCAACCGGAAAAAAATATACTTGTCCACCTTGACAAAGCACGTCTTCAATGATGCCTCTCCGGGATGTCAGTGACCGTTCGGTCCGTGATTGTAAAGTCATCCGAGTGAGGCTAAACTCACCAAACCCTAGCTTTTGGAAAAAGTGTATGACATGACATTGATACTCGCTCACGAGATCCGCCAATGCCATTTCCTCACCTAAGTTGCCTGATGTTACAGGATAATAAAAGCTTCCGGGTCCTTCTTCTTGATTCGGCATGTTCTTTTTAGCTACCGCCCTGAACATGAAGCATCAAAGCACTCATGAAACACTCTCCTCAATTTCCTCTTGTTGGTCAATAGATCTTTTAAGGGAACCTTAGCATACTTAGGCATTTGAGCCAAAGCCTCAACAAAAAGGAATGTTGATGTATAGTTGCTTGAACAAACTCAGGAACTTCTTATACTGTTCATCCCTTTGGTCATTCTTCAATTTAGAGGGATAAGGGATTATTGGCGTGGGAAAAGGTGTGGAGTGCCACCTCTTTCTCTCTTGCTTGCTCCTTGTCGACCTCTACGACCTCGGGTGCGTGTTCTTTCGGTTTCTCACTCGGAAGCCTCTCTTCAACCTCACGACCGCTTCTCAGCGATCACCTTCCACATGTTCTCTCTGGGTTGGTTTCCGTGTTGCTTGGTAAAGCTCCCATGTGGCCTTTCGGAAAGAGATTTCACAATTTGCCCACTTGATTTTCAAGGTTGTGCAAGGGAGGCGGTGTGATTGCAGTGCAGCCCTCGGTCGATTCAAACCTTGTATTTGCGATTGAACAAATCTAGCCGAAGTGCTTCTGCAAATCCGTCATTCGGGTTTCCAAGCTAGAAATTATGTTTTCCACTTGAGGGGCTTGTTGTTGTTTTTGGAACCCCGATGGTCCCATGAGTCTTCGTGGTCCTTGATTACTCCCATGAAAAAGTTGGGATGATTCTTCCAACCTGAATTGTAGGTGTTCTTTGCTATGGATTCCCTTGAGGTCTCATTCCATTTTCCCTACAAAGTCGACATTCTCAAGCCCGAAGAAACATCAACAATGATGATTTGGCAATCGGAGGGAGCATGTCCTCCACCACAACCCGAGTGCAATTTGTTGCGGCCGCAACTCTATTTGAAGCTATAAGATCTAGCTTCTTACTCAAACTCTCCACTTGGGCCGTCAATGAAGTTACCGCATCAATTTCATGGAGACCCGGCCACCTTTTTCTTCTCTCTAGCGTTTCCTTTGGTAGCTATTTAGCCCCTATTTCCTCAATCAATTGCCGAGCCTCATCGGGGTCTTGCTACCCTAAAGGTACCTCCACTGTACCGCATCCAAGAGTTGCCTTGTACTCGGGGTTCAAACCATTGTAGAAGGTTTGAACAATCATCCACTCCGGGGAATCCGTGTTGCGGACACTTGCTGGGGAGTTCCTTGAACCTTTCCCATGTCTCAAATAGAGACTCCAATTCCAAGCTGCATAAAGGATGAGTCTCATTCCTAAAGCTTTCTGATTTTTAGGGAGGAAATAGCGGGCTAGAAAAAGCTTCTACCATCTCCTCCCATGTAGTGATTGATGCCCCTAGGTAATGAGTGTATGCCATTTGTTTTGCTTTCCCCTTTTAAGGAAAATGGGAAGGCTCTCAATTTGATGGCATCATCTGTCACATCATTGATCTTGACATGTCACACACCTCGAGGAAGCTCTCTATGTGACTGTTTGGATCCTCATCGGCCCAGTCGTTGAATTGTGTGGGACTGCTGCAGGCATATTGATGAATCTGAGCTTTATCTCAAAATTACGAGCTGTAATTGGGGACGCACAATACTCGATTGTGTCCCCAACAACTGAAGATCCGGCATAATCGGATAGTGTCCATTGTTGCTCATTACTGTTCGCCATGTTGTCGAGATCCTTCTACTTCAAATAAAATTTGGATTAGAGTCGTTCTTGTCTGAGGTTCTTTCCCTTTCCTTCGAAGTGTACATTCAAGCTCAAGGTCTCCTTCAATCAATATTGATGGATTCCCTCGGGTCATAACCTGGAGCTGCACCAAAAGTAAAGAGAAAGAAAATCAGAAAAATGATAGAATAAGAAGTGCAAAGTATCTCTAAACGCCTAGCTCCCCGGCAACGGCGCCAAAAACTTGACAAGGTCCTTGCTTATATCCCATAAGTGCGCGGCATCGAAGTAATAATCCCGGGTGAGCGGGGTCGAATCCAAAGGGAGTAGGGGTGAAAATACTTAATTTGATTCTTAGCTATGTGGAATATCAATAGTGATAAGTGTGAAATTGATTCAATTCTCAACAATAAAAAAACAACAAGTGAAAGAGCAAAAAGTAAGAAGAGGGTAAGGCAATCGATAAAGAATGGGGTACTCGGATAATGCTTCACCTAGGATAATCGCTTCAAGTGCAAGAACTCTTTTATTATGCTTCCTAATCAATGCAAATGGTGAGTCGTGGAAATCCTTACATACATAGTCCCAAATCTAAGTTCAACTATGCCTAACTCTATACATGTCCCGGAGGAGAAATCGAACAATCTCAACACCTCACACTCGCATAGAGTTGCAATGAGCTCTAGGGATTCCAAGTGATAAATCTCTTCCTAAATATAGACCTACCCCTTTGGTCCAGATGGAAGGTCCCTAGCCACAATTAAGCCCTAGATACTAAGATCCTCTCAACGCTTCACTCCATTGCACGCGCAACTAGGCCCCAGCGGAGGTTCATCCCTTAGACCACTCACTCCATTATGGCGCAAAGAACTCAAGGAGCGGAGGTAGAATCTATCACGCCGGAGGGAAGGGGCGGCTCTGTGCCTCTCGACTCACCCTCTCAACCCTCTCCAACCTAGCTTTGTCTAGCGCTCGTGGTGTGTCACTCACTCACAAGGTTACCAACAAGAACTCTCAACCCCTAGTGTCACTCTAGGGGAAATGTTCATACAATCAAGCATTCAAGGTTGGAACTCACAATAAACATCAATTTATTGAAAGCATAATAAAGAAGTTCAATGAAAGCGAATACATCCTAGGGTTCGCAATCATCCAAGTACCCACTAGGGGTTTAGCTCTCCATGGAGCTTAATACAATCAAAAGAAATCGAATGTAAAAAGCAATGAATCCATAAAGAAACCCCCTCGATGGTCGTAGTCGATGGTCTTGTGGAGAGTCCTCTACTAGATCGTCCAAAGATTCCTTACGTCCGTTATAGGATACGCCTCGATCGAAGCTCCCCTACCAACCTTCTTCCTAATGGAATCATGATGTCGAGCCATAGAACTTCCCCAAAACCTTGGCCAATACCCCTCGAAACGCTAGCCGAAGTCCTCTCACAAGTTGGGGAAAAAGATGGAGAAAAAGAATACCAAAAATCGAGGGCTGAATCGGCTTTAAATAGGGTGGAATCGGGCAACTCCACGGGCGTGGGACGATACACGCGCCGTCGTGAGATTTCAACACGGGCGTGGATAATTTCCATCGCCCGTGTGGATTCTCTGTTCTCGATTTCTCGGACCCGGTCTGTGAACAGTGTTGCTACGATGGTGCTACATTCTTTGACCGATTAACTTCCCAATTCCATACTTTCATCGGGGTAGCATAAGCGGGCACACGTTCACGTCGTGAATCACTTGCTTCTTCAATGATGTACATGTTGGCGGGGCTCTTGTTCTTATATGCATAAGTCGGAATGCTCGAGCGTGAGCGCCTTTGTGCCCTCAAATAGATGTGCTCACTCGAATGCGAGGAGGTTGGCACACACTCTAGCATCTCACACCGACCTATGTCTTCGCGTTTGAACCTTAACAAGATCTCCTCCAAAAATAGGTGCATTATGATCCACATTGGCCCATTTCCTTCATACTCGGCCTCACAACCCTACTGCGTAAAAAGTAACATAAAAACACACATATTAATGTAGAAAAGCGAGGAAAGTAATGCTCAACATAAGGAATGAGCAGCTTCGCATTCATATCGCATCAAGCACTTACCAATAGTAAAGAGAGATGATGATATTATCGAGAGTTCTCGACTGCTCTCGAGCCTCGACCGACACTAGTGGAGATAGAGGCACCTCCTGTGGCAGAGGAGCCACCCCTAGTATGCATGTTTTCAGCATCTCGAGCCTATGATCATTTTGAGAGACTCGAGAGTGCGGTGGGGATGCTTCGGACAGAGATCGTTGAGGTCCGGGCTACACAGGCTGTGCTGTACAAAGAGTTTACGGTATGTTTTGATACATTACAGCAGATTCTTGAGTGAGACATTGCCTCATCATTTGTTCTAAGAGCTCGGACCCCTATGGCTCCTCCGGTCTCACCAACACCTGATCCACCGGCACATTTTGACTATGTAGTTGCAGCAGCAGAGCCAGAGGGCGACACCGACACTTGATGCATTTTTCATTTCTTTATTTCTGTATTCTATTATGGACTTGTACACTCAGAAAGGATCTTCCTTCTGAGTTTATCTTCTATTTTATCTCGAGTGTATTCATTGCTCAATCTTTTATATACTCGAGTTGTTTTTATTTTCTTGAGCTTCACTGAACGCCCTTGTGTATATGTAAAGATGGTCTTGGCAGTACGGGAATCGAGAACTAGTCATGGACACAGCCAAGATGTTTTGGTACTTGGCCGTGTGTGCTTCACAACCCGCTGGAACATCACTCCCAATGATTTAGCTCCATCACATGCGATACTAGGATTCAGGGGAGTATTGTTCCAATTGCTTCTCCCACATATATTCTTGACTGATAAACACTATTAGTGAGCTTGCATGTGTACATTGGGCACAATGTACAACTTAAGTGTGGGGGGAAATTCACTTTGCACATGTCTTTTATATAAGTTTTGATTTACATACATGCTCACATAGCGAATGGCGGTTCACCCTAGTTACAATGATTGTATTCTTGAGTTTAGGAGAATTTTTAACATTGAATATTCTCATGCTCTAGTTTTTACTTGAATTTCTAGGAATTTTTGCTCGAATGACACTTGTTTCACTAGTCGCTCTTCAAACTCTTTTGGAAACTCTAGTTTAATATTAAAGAGACTAGTTAGTGTTACTTCTTGTGTTAATTCTGCTAAAACAAAATTGTTGTTTGTGCATTAGGGATGGAAAGAGCTACCACCTATGTTGTATGTAGCTACTCTCATAAGTCTGATACTAGTTATGCCCTAATAAGAGAAAAAACTATCTCATTGGATGAGTGAAAGCTACCACCTCAGTAGAAAGAGCTACCACCTCGAAAGTGTGAAGGCCATTTTAGTGGCCGCTTGGGAAAGGGCTACCATAGAGGATGTGTGAAGCTACTACCATCTTTTTTATTTTGTTATGCTTTGTATATAAATAAGTCCCTTATACTTACGACTTTGAGGAGTAAACTTTGGGCTGAATTGAGTTAGTTTACACACACTTACACAATTTTGGGTTTGCTGTCCTTTTTGATTCGAGTTTTTGGCTAGAGCATTGATTTTTAGTATTTGGTGTTGAAATTTCCCTTACTTGAAGAATGCTCTCCTTGCATGTTTTGGTGAACCTAAGGCCAAGCACTTTCAATATTTCCTTCTTCTATGTTTTAATGTGTATTTCTTTGCTTGAGAATAAGGAAAAGCTTAAGTGTGGAGGAGTTTGGTAAGTGCTTGTGTGATAAGAATGTGAAGTGTTCTTTCCATATGATGAGTGATCGACGACAAAGTGTGTACACCCTGAAAGCGCACGGGGTCATCAAGTGACAAACCACTCGCGCGCATGCACG